>NC_041384.1:649642916-649728130 GCF_002162155.2 Triticum dicoccoides | reverse complement strand
GACAATCGGAGTGACAAAACCTAATCTCGAAATACGCCAACCCAACATGTACCTTTGGAGACACCTGTAGTACTCCTTTATAATCACCCAGTTACGTTGTGACGTTTGGTAGTACCCAAAGTGTTCCTCCGGTAAACGGGAGTTGCATAATCTCATAGTTATAGGAACATGTATAAGTCATGAAGAAAGCAATAGCAACATACTAAACGATCGGGTGCTAAGCTAATGGAATGGGTCATGTCAATCAGATCATTCTCTTAATGATGTGATCCCGTTAATCAAATAACAACTCATTGTTCATGGTTAGGAAACATAACCATCTTTGATTAACGAGCTAGTCAAGTAGAGGCATACTAGTGACACTTTGTTTGTCTATGTATTCACACATGTATTATGTTTTCGGTTAATACAATTCTAGCATGAATAATAAACATTTATCATGATATAAGGAAATAAATAATAACTTTATTATTGCCTCTAGGGCATATTTCCTTCAGTCTCCCACTTGCACTAGAGTCAATAATCTAGTTCACATCGCCATGTGATTTAACAGCAATAGTTCACATCACCATGTGATTAACACCCATATTTCACATCGATATGTGATCAACACCCAAAGGGTTTACTAGAGTTAGTAATCTAGTTCACATCACTATGTGATTAACACCCATATTTCACATCGATATGTGATCAACACCCAAAGGGTTTACTAGAGTTAGTAATCTAGTTCACATCACTATGTGATTAACACCCAAAGAGTACTAAGGTGTGATCATGTTTTGCTTGTGAGATAATTTTAGTCAACGGGTCTATCACATTCAGATCTGTAAGTATTTTGCGAATTTCTATGTCGACAATGCTCTGCACGGAGCTACTCTAGCTTATTGCTCCCTCTTTCAATATGTATCTAGATCGAGACTTAGAGTCATCCAGATCTGTGTCAAAACTTGCATCGACGTAACCTTTTACGACGAACCTTTTTGTCACCTCCATAATTGAGAAATATTTCCTTATTCCACTAAGGATAATTTTGACCGCTGTCCAGTGATCTACTCTTAGATCACTATTGTACTCCCTTGCTTAACACAGTGTAGGGTATACAATAGATCTGGTACACAGCATGGCATACTTTATAGAACCTATGGCTGAGGCATAGGGAATGACTTTCATTCTATTTCTATCTTCTGTCGTGGTCGGGCTTTGAGTCTTACTCAATTTCACACCTTGCAACACAGGTAAGAACTCTTTCTTTGACTGTTCCATTTTGAACTACTTCAAAATCTTGTCAAGGTATGTACTCATTGAAAAAATCTATCAAGTGTCTTAATCTATCTCTATAGATCTTGATGCTCAATATGTAAGCAGCTTTACCGAGGTCTTTCTTTGAAAAATTCCTTTCAAAACCTCCTTTATGCTTTGCAGAATAATTCTACATTATTTCCGATCAACAATATGTCATTCACATATATTTATCAGAAATGTTGTAGTGCTCCCACTCACTTTCTTGTAAATACAGGCTTCATCGCAAGTCTGTATAAAACTATATGCTTTGATCAACTTATCAAAGAGTATATTCCAACTCTGAGATGCTTGCACCAGTCCATAGATGGATCGCTGGAGCTTGCATATTTTGTTAGCACCTTTAGGATTGACAAAACCTTCTGGTTGCATCATATAAAACTCTTACTTTAAGAAATCCATTAAGGATTGCAGTTTTGTTATCCATTTGCCAGATTTCATAAAATGCGGCAATTGCTAACATGATTTGGACAGACTTTTAAGCATCGATACGAGTGAGAAAATCTCATCGTAGTCAACACCTTGAACTTTGTCGAAAACCTTTTGCGACAATTCTAGCTTTATAGATAGTAACACTACTATCAGCGTCCGTCTTCCTCTTGAAGATCCATTTATTTTCTATGGCTTGCCGATCATCTGGCAAGTCAACCAAAGTCCATACTTTGTTCTTATACATGGATCTCATCTCAGATTTCATGGCCTCAAGCCATTTTGCGGAATCTGGGCTCACCATCGCTTCTTCATAGTTCGCAAGTTCGTCATGGTCTAGTAACATGACTTCCAGAACAGGATTACCGTACCACTCTGGTGCGGATCTCACTCTGGTTTACCTACGAGATTCGGTAGTAACTTGATCTGAAGTTACATGATCATCATCATTAGCTTCCTCACTAATTGGTGTAGTAGTCACAAGAACAAATTTCCGTGATGAACTACTTTCCAATAAGGGAGATGGTACAATTACCTTATCAAGTTCTACTTTCCTCCCACTCACTTCTTTCGAGTGAAACTCCTTCTCTGGAAAGGATCCATTCTTAGCAACGAATGTCTTGCCTTCGGATCTGTGATAGAAGGTGTACCCAATAGTCTCCTTTGGGTATCCTATGAAGACATATTTCTCCGATTTGGGTTTGAGCTTATCAGGATGAAACTTTTTCATATAAGCATCACAATCCCAAACTTTAAGAAACGACAATTTTGGTTTCTTGCCAAACCACAGTTCAGATTGTGTCGTCTCAACGGACTTAGATGGTGCCCTTTTAAACGTGAATGCAGCTGTCTTTAATGCATAACCCCAAAACGATAGTGGTAGATCGGTAAGAGACATCATAGATCGCACCATATCTAATAAAGTACGGTTATGATGTTCGGACACACCATTATGCTGTGGTGTTCCGGGTGGCGTGAGTAGTGAAACTATTTCACATTGTTTTAACTGAAGACCAAACTCATAACTCAAATATTTGTCTCCGCGATCAGATCGTAGAAACTTTATTTTCTTGTCACGATGATTTTCCGCTTCACTCTGAAATTCTTTTCAAATGTTTCAGACTTATGTTTCATCAAGTAGATATACCCATATCTGCTCAAATCATCTGTGAAGTTCAGAAAATAACGATACTTGCCGTGAGCCTTAACACTCATCGGACCGCATACATTAGTATGTATTATTTCCAATAAGTCAGTTGCTCGCTCCGGAGAACGGAGTCTTAGTCATCTTGCCCATGAGGCATGGTTTGCAAGCATCAAGTGATTCATAATCAAGTGATTCCAAAATCCCATCAGCATGGAGTTTCTTCATGTGCTTTACACCAATATGACCTAAACGGCAGTGCTACAAATAAGTTGCACTATCATTATTAACTTTGCATATTTTGGTTTCAATATTATGATTATGTGTATCACTACGATCGAGATCCAACGAATTATTTTCAATTGGTGTGTAACCATATAAGGTTTTATTCATGTAAACAGAACAACAATTTATTCTCTTACTTAAATGAATAACCGTATTACAATAAACATGATCAAATCATATTCATGCTTAACGCAAATACCAAATAACACTTATTCAGGTTCAACACTAATCCCGAAAGTATAGGGAGTGTGCGATGATGATCATATCAATATTGGAACCACTTCCAACACACATCGTCACTTCACCCTTAACTAGTCTCTGTTTATTCTGCAACTCCCGTTTCGAGTTACTAATCTTAGCAACTGAACTAGTATCAAATGCTGAGGGGTTGCTATAAACACTAGTAAAGTACACATCAATAACATGTATATCAAATATACTTATGTTCACTTTGCCATCCTTCTTATCTGCCAATCACTTGGGGTAGTTCCGCTTCCAGTGACCAGTCCCTTTGCAGTAGAAACACTTAGTCTCATGCTTAGGACCAGACTTGGGCTTCTTCACTTGAGCAGCAACTTGCTTGCTGTTTTTCTTGAAGTTTCCCTTCTTCCCTCTGCCTTTTCTTGAAACCAGTGGTCTTGTCTACCATCGACACTTGATGTTTTTCTCGATTTCTACCTTCGTCAATTTCCGCATTACGAAGAGCTTGGGAATCGTTTCCGTTATCCCTTGCATGTCATAGTTCATCACGAAGTTCTACTAAATTGGTGATGGTGACTAGAGAATTCTGTCACTCACTATCTTATCTGGAAGATTAACTCCCACTTGATTCAAGCGATTGTAGTACTCAGACAATCTGGGCACATGCTCACTAGTTGAGCGATTCTCCTCCATCTTTTAGCTATAGAACTTGTTGGAGACTTTATATCTCTCAACTCGGGTATTTGCTTGAAATATTAACTTCAACTCCTGGAACATCTCATATGCTCCATGACGTTCAAAACATCTTTGAAGTCCCGATTCTAAGCCATGAAGCATGGTGCACTAAACTATCAAGTAGTCATCATATTGAGCTAGCCAAACGTTCATAACATCTGCATCTACTCCTGCAATAGGTCTGTCACCTAGTGGTGCATCAAGGACATAATTCTTCTGTGCAGCAATGAGGATAAAGCTCAGATCACGGATCCAATCCGCATCATTGCTACTAACATCATTCAACACAATTTTCTCTAGGAACATATCAAAATAAACACAGGTAAGTAATAACGCGAGCTATTGAACTACAACATAATTTGCAAAATACTACCAGGACTAAGTTCATGATAAATTTAAGTTCAATTAATCATATTACTTAAGAACTCCCACTTAGATAGACATCCCTCTAATCCTCTAAGTGATTACGTGATCCAAATCAATTAAACCATGTCCGATCATCACGTGAGATGGAGTAGTTTCATTGGTGAACATCGCTATGTTGATCATATCTGCTATATGATTCACGCTTGACCTTTCGGTCTCCATGTTCCGAGGCCATATCTGTATATGCTTGGCTCGTCAAGTATAACCTGAGTATTCCGCGTGTGCAACTGTTTTGCACCCGTTGTATTTGAACATAGAGCCTATCACACCCGATCATCATGTGGTGTCTCAGCACGAAGAACTTTCGCAACGGTGGATACTCAGGGAGAACACTTCTTGATAATTTAGTGAGAGATCATCTTATAATGCTACCGTCAATCAAAGCAAGATAAGATGCATAAAAGATAAACATCACATGCAATCAATATAAGTGATATGATATGGCCATCATCATCTTGCGCTTGTGATCTCCATCTTCGAAGCACCGTCGTGATCACCATCGTCACCGGCGTGCCACCTTGATCTCCATCGTAGCATCATTGTCACCTCGCCAAGCTTGTGCTTCCACGACTATCACTACCGTTTAGTGATAAAGTAAAGCATTACATCACGATTTCATTGCATACAATAAAGCGACAACCATATGGCTCCTGCCAGTTGCCGATAACTCGGTTACAAAACATGATCATCACATACAATAAAATTCAGCATCATGTCTTGACCATATCACATCACAACATGCCCTGCAAAAACAAGTTAGACGTCCTCTACTTTGTTGTTGCAAGTTTTACGTGGCTGCTACGGGCTTAAGCAAGAACCAATCTTACCTACGCATCAAAACCACAACGATAGTTTGTCAAGTTGGTGCTGTTTTAACCTTCGCAAGGACCGGGCGTAGCCACACTCAGTTCAACTAAAGTTGGAGAAACTGTCACCCACAAGCCACCTCTGTGCAAAGCATGTCGGGAGAACCGGTCTCGCGTAAGCGTATGCGTAATGTCGGTCTGGGCCGCTTCATCCAACAATACCGCTGAACCAAAGTATGACATGCTGGTAAGCAGTATGACTTATATCGCCCACAACTCACTTGTGTTCTACTCGTGCATATAACATCAACATATAAAGCCTAGGCTCGGATGCCACTGTTGGGTTTCGTAGTAATTTCAAAATTTTCCTACGCACATGCAAGATCATGTGATGCATAGCAACGAGAGGGGGGAGTGTGATCTACATACCTAGTAGATCGACAACGGAAGCGTTTGGTTGATGTAGTCGTACGTCTTCACGATCCGACCGATCAAGCACCGAAACTACGGCACCTCCGAGTTCTAGCACACGTTCAGCTTGATGACGATCCCCGGACTCCGATCCAGCAAAGTGTCGAAGAAGAGTTCCGTCAGCACGATGGCGTGGTGACGATCTTGATGTACTATAGCAGCAGGGCTTCGCCTAAACTCCGCTACAATATTATCGAGGACTATGGTGGCTGGGGCGCCGCACACGGCTAAGGAAAAGATCACGAGGATCAACTTGTGTGTCTCTAGGGTGCCTCTGCCTCAGTATATAAAGGACCAAAGGGGGGAGGCGGCCGGCCAAGGAGGGTGCGCCAGGAGAGTCCTACTCCCTCTGGGAGTAGGATTCCCCCTCCCCCCAATCCGGGTTGGAATAGGACTCGCGGAGGGGGGGAAAGAGAGAGAGAGAGAGGCCGGCCCCCTCTCCTTGTCCTATTCGGACCAAGGGAGGGGAGGGGCGCGCAGCCCATGTAGGGCTTCCTCTTCTCTTTTCCACTAAGGCCCATAATGGCCCATATAGCTCCCGGGGGGTTCCGGTAACCTCCCGGTACTCCGGTAAAATCCCGATTTCACCCGGAACACTTCCGATATCCAAACATAGGCTTCCAATATATCAATCTTTATGTCTCGACCATTTCGAGACTCCTCGTCATGTCCGTGATCACATCCAGGACTCCAAACAACCTTCGGTACATCAAAATGCATAAACTCATAATATAACTGTCATCGTAACCTTAAGCGTGCGGACCCTACGGGTTCGAGAACAATGTAGACATAACCGAGACACATCTCCGGTCAATAACCAATAGCGGGACCTGGATGCCCATATTGGCTCCTACATATTCTATGAAGATCTTTATCGGTCAGACCGCATAACAACATACGTCGTTCCCTTTGTCATCGGTATGTTACTTGCCTGAGATTCGATCGTCGGTATTCCAATACCTAGTTCAATCTCGTTGCCGGTAAGTCTCTTTACTTGTTCTATAATACATCATCCCGCAACTAACTCATTTAGTTGCAATGCTTGCAAGGCTTAAGTAATGTGCATTACCGAGAGGGCCCAGAGATACCTCTCCGACAATCGGAGTGACAAAACCTAATCTCGAAATACGCCAACCCAACATGTACCTTTGGAGACACCTGTAGTACTCCTTTATAATCACCCAGTTACATTGTGACGTTTGGTAGTACCCAAAGTGTTCCTCCGGTAAATGGGAGTTGCATAATCTCATAGTTATAGGAACATGTATAAGTCATGAAGAAAGCAATAGCAACATACTAAACGATCGGGTGCTAAGCTAATGGAATGGGTCATGTCAATCAGATCATTCTCTTAATGATGTGATCCCGTTAATCAAATAACAACTCATTGTTCATGGTTAGGAAACATAACCATCATTGATTAACGAGCTATTCAAGTAGAGGCATACTAGTGAAACTGTTTGTCTATGTATTCACACATGTATTATGTTTTCGGTTAATACAATTCTAGCATGAATAATAAACATTTATCATGATATAAGGAAATAAATAATAATTTTATTATTGCCTCTAGGGCATATTTCCTTCACCTCGCGACTCCGGAGATGAGCGACGATAGCTACGAGCCCCCGAGCTCGCGCCGTGCTCGGAGCGGGGCAGCTGCGTCTAGCCGCCGACGCCACTGATCTGGATGGGGTTGGCGCCGGCGTTGGACAGCCCACTGTTGATGATGGCGTCCCTTGCGGAGGTGCGGGCGATTAGCGTTCCTTAGTATCAGTAGTTTTATTCCCTGCGAGGAATCGAAGCAACACCCCACGGGGGGTATGTAAGGCGCCTGCCATGTCTTTTGTGAACATTATATCTTAATATGAATCAATACGAGGTGCTTGTCCTGTCTCGGCTCTGCTCCCCCTTTCTATCCTCACGAGGACTTGGCTCTCTACGCCGACAGGTCCTAGTCCCTAGGCAGGCTTCAGCCATCGCTGGTATGCCAGGTCGCGATGCCGTGGTCAAGGCCAGGAGGTGAGCGGCCCGAGGTCCGGTAAGAGCCCCCGCGTCGCGATGCTCGGGAGGTCCCCTTTAGCGCTCAAGCAGCCCTCGCTGGGCGAGAAAGGAAGGCAACATTGCCATGACAGAGCCGCACTGGGCGAGGGTTTGGCGCTGCGTTGGTCCAACTCCTGTAAGGGCGTGACTTACCTCTTGAGTTTGGTGTAGTTTCTCGATGAAGCGCCCGACCCGAGTGGTGGCAGCTGAGGCGCTGCTGGGTTAGGTCCTTGCGAGCTCCTTCCCACTCCCCGAACTTTCCTTAATGCTCTACGTCCTCAGGTCCCGGCCCTCGGGCGAGCTTAGCCGTCGCTGGTATGATAGGTCGCGATGTCGTGGATTAAGGCCAGGGGGTGAGGGCTGGAGAGCCAGTAGGAGCCCATGAGTCGCGATGCTTAAGTGCCCCCCTTTTAACGTGCAAGCGGTCTGTGCCGGAGAGAGGGTGAGGCAGCTCGCAACGTCCCTAGCGTTGCTGCTGGAGTAGGTCCTGCACACCAATCATGAAGAGAAACAAGACCTGTTGTTACGGTTGCCAGCCAACCTTTGGTCGCTCTGGGGAAGTGATTGGGGCACTGAGGGCCTGGTGAGGTGGCGCCTTGCGGGGCTGCCGCAGCCATAGCTCGACCACTCAGGTTTATCGGTGTTGCAGGGACGGACCCATGCGCAAATGCCATGCCAGAGCGAGCGGCTCCATGGGTAGGCATCAATCGAGCAGGCGATTAGGTCGGGGATGTTAAGCACGCAGGAGGAAATTCATTTTAAATAGACGCGGGAAAAGCAAACGCCGCTGGGCCATGCCCGAGCAGCTCGGGGATGATGCAGCCCGAGGGGCACCCCCAACAAGGTAAGTAAAGAGCATAGGCAAAACGGATACATGCCGCAGGGACGGACCCACGCGACCTGGGAATGATGCGGCCCTGTGGGCGCTCCCAGCTAAGAACGGAACTTAGAAAGGTGTCACCTGGTGCCGCTGAAGATGGAGTGATGTTGAAGAAGCGGGCGTTGCGCGATGAAGACGCCGACCCTCACGAGCCCCCAGGCCCAGGAGCCTCGGGAGGCTCCGGGGGCACAGGTGGGTCTCCGAGGGCCATCTCCATCTCTGCCAGGACCGCGCAATGCCTGACCTCCTGGGCTTCCAGAATACTCCTCAGCAGGCGCTGATGAGCAGCGACCGCGTTCGGCAGGCCGAAAGGCATGCGAACGTAGCTGTGAGGTGGACCCTTGCAATGCCCCATGCGCGAAAGCCAGAGGCTCTCCTGAGACGCGGCTCGGTTGAGCCCTGGCACGTCGATGCAGACGCGCAGCCCACCATCCTTGCCTGGATGTGGGGCTACGGTAGGCAAACGGCGGCTGCCGCGCATGACTCTCGACTCCTGGAAGCACCCCTCCAAGTGGTGCCCGAGCACCTCCCTCGCGACCTTGGCAACATCGGTGGCTCTCCAAGAAAGAGCCCCCGAGCCCTGCCTGAGGAGGGCGCCGGGTGCGCCTTCCTATGCGAGAGAGGGTGGCGCTCCCTGATTGGGCGCAGATCCTGACGCAACACCTCTGGAGGCGCCTGCCTCCTTATGGCTTGGGCCAGGCGAAACCTTCTTCTTCTTAAGGGTCGCCTCGGGAAGCCTTCCGTTCCTGTGGTCCGGGTCTTCGATTGCTGTGGCTTGGAACGCGCGCTCAAGTGAACACACTGCGTCCCTTTCTTCACAGGGTACGGTGATGACTCCACCGCTTCCTGGCATCTTGATTACATTGTACCCATGGTGAGTCACTGCCATGAACTTGGCCAGGGCTGGGTACCTGAGGATGGCGTTGTATGGCAGACGGATGTGGGCGACGTCGAAGTCGATGAGCTCGATGCGGTAGTTGTTGCGATGCCCGAAGGTGACTGGAAGGCGAACCTGCCCTATTGGAATAGTGTAACCATCAGTGACTCTTGAGAAGGGCTTGGTCGGCTGAAGCTGATCGTCCGGCACTTGGAGATTGTCGAACATCTCGATGGACGGGACGTTGAGTCATGCTCCGCCGTCAATGAGGGTCCTGGTGACCTGCACGTTGCTGATGATTGGGGAGCAAAGCATCGGGAGGACTCCGGCCGTTGCCGCGCACTTGAGCTGATCCGCTGAGCTGAACGTGATAGCGCACGCAGATCACCTGAGAGGGCGCGTGGCCTCAAGCTTGGGGGAGGACTGCATTCACCTCGCGAGCAAACTGCTTGAAGATGCGATGTGAGGCTGGGGCCTGCGCTCCACCCAAGATGCAAGCGATTACGCGCGGCTCCTGGAAGCCCCCAGCCTCCTCGTCTTGATGCTGGCCTTCGTTCCTCCTTGGTGGCGGCGGCAGAGGAGGAAGGCCTGCGTTACCGTGCTGGCGATCCTCACGAGGCTGATCTCTCCAGCCTCCCTCGCGAGGCTGGTCCTGCCAGCGATCCTCGCGAGGTCGGTCACGCCACCCTTGGCGAGGGCCACGGTCTTCCCATCGTCCGCCACCTCTTCCTCCTCCTCGGCCATAGCCCCTGTCGTTGCGCTCGGGGCGTCGGCCAACATGTCCATCTCTCACGGCCCTGAGCTCTTGACATTCGTTGGTGTTGTGGGTGTGGAGGTCGTGGTACACGCAGTACCAGCTGCCCTTGGATGACTCAGGCTGATCCCTGCCTCGCTTGGTGTCCGGTTCCGCTGCAAGCACGGCAGCCCCCTTGCGCTTCACGTCCTTGGCCTTGGGCTTCTTCTCTTCTGGGTCGGCAGCTGGGAGTTCGAGGAGGGAAAGGCGCCCTTCCTCGGCCCTGGCGCACTTGGTCGCCAAGTTGAACAGCTCCAGGGATGTGCATAGGTCTTCATGGATTGCTAGCTCCTCCTTCATCTTGATGTCGCGTACGCCATCGGAGAAGCCTGAGATGATGGCTTCTTCAGTCACCTTGGGGATCTTGAGGCGAGCGTTGTTGAAGCGCTGGATGTATTTCTGCAGGGTTTCCCCTTGCTGCTGCTTGATGCGGCACGGATCGCTCACGACCGGGGGCCGGTCACGGGTGCCCTGGAAGTTGGCGATGAAGCGAGTGCGCATCTCGTCCCAGGAGGAAATTGTGCCAGGAGCCAGGTTCAGGAGCTAGGTGTGGGCCCCGTCCTTGAGCGCCATGGGAAACCAGTTCACCATGACCCTTTCGTCTCCGTTGGCGGCTTCGATGCATAGCTCGTAGAGTGTAGGAACTCCGCGGGGTCCACCGTGCCATCGTAGCGAGGGGGCAGGTCAGGCTTGAACTTGCCTGGCCATGCGACGCCGCGTAGCTCGGGGGTGAGGGCGCGGCAGCCTGCTGTGGCCACCGGCGCCTTTTGTTGGTGCTGGGCTTGTTCCTGGGGACTATCGCGCGCCGCCACTTGGAGCAGTGTTGGGTCTTAGCATGGAGGTGCAGGGACGCGATCTTGGCGCGCCGGCGCTGGGAGCACGCGAGCACCTTCTTGGGGACGAGGGATCTCTTGGCAGCTCCTTTCTTACTGCGCAGGCGCCGGACGTGGAGGGTCTCGCCCTGGGGCTGCGCGCCTTGGAGCCAGGGCACCTTCTTGGGGAGGAGGTGGTGGAAGCACCTCCTGATCCTCGCCTCCTGCGCGGAATGGAGGGCGAGGCAGCGAGAGGGACGGCAAGGGGGAGCCCCCTGCGGCGCTGATGAGCTCGGTGATGCGGGCGAGCCAGTCCTCATAGAGGTCATCGACGGGGCGGTAGTGCAAGAGCTCTCTTGCCAGGAGTAGCGCGGCGTGCGCGTCCGTGGGGGCACGACGGGCGTGGGACGACGAGGCGGCTGGAGTTAGCAACGGTGTGGCGGTGCGGCCCTCCCGCCTCACCGAAGGATGCTGGGACGAGGCCTGCTGCTCGTTCCCCGCCGGGCCGGTGGCGGCGTTGGCGGCAGGAGACGAGGAACGACGAGGGCGTCCGCCGATAGGTGCCATCTGGGCAACGCGGGTGGCGAGAGCAGCCCGGCGCTCGGCGCGAGCCCGACGAGCGTGTCGGAGTAATGGGCCACGGGTAGGCTAACCCAGGCCCAGAACCTTTCAAGACATTGAGGCAGACTGCGCCCCTCGAGACCACAGGACAAAGAGCCGCCTTCTGAGAGTCGGCGGCGAGGCGGCCGGCTGCCCACTCGCGGCCGAGTCCTAGGGACGACTTCAGGATGAGCCGACTCCTGACTGGCGATTTCTAGAGAAGCCGGCCTTGGGGAGTCGGCCCGCGACGCCAACAACCCCCATGCCCTCATAAAGAGGGACGGGACAGGGAGTGGCCATAGTAAGGTCCACTCCCGCCCCTTTTCCAAGGGCAGGCATGGCTACAGTACGCCGTACCCATGGAGATCTCCGCGCGGCGCGACGCTGTTGCCATGCCGGCCCTAACATCAGCCCCAGGGGGCGGAGCCCTGTGCCCACGACGGATGCTGGTACGACCCCGGGATGATGGGTCCCACCAGTCGGCGGGCGTACGAAAGGCGGCGAAAGCACCACCAGTTGGCCCGAATGGGAGTCGGCCACCGCAAGTCGGCCGGCCCCTCCCACGGGCCCCACGCACCATTAATTAGACACGACAAGTAGTGGCCACAGTGATTGCCCGCCAGACGGCGAGGTTGTCGCCACGATCTCATGACCAAGCCTGCGTCATTAGAGGCACGGCTACAGTAATCTGCAGCCGGCAAGACCCGCCCATGGCGGACACGGCATGTCAGCTCCACACCAAGCTAGTCAGCGGGGCCCACTAGTCGGCTGGCCCCAGGAGTCGGCGGATAAGACGGCGGCCAGAGAGACTGACGGCTGGGCCCGCACCCAGCCGGATTACCATTGTACCCCTGGGGGGTAGGCCTATATAAACCCCCCAGGGCATCCATGCAAAGGGTTGGAATCCATTAGCACTAGACCAGATCATATAGGAAGGAGAGAGCTAGCCTTGCCTTCTCCTACCTCCAGGAAACAGCTCGAGGAGCGACCGTGTAAACACTTTGCCATAGTGATCATGCGGAGACCCCACAGAGCAGCAGTAGGGGTATTATCTCCCCGGAGAGCCCTGAAGCTGGGTAAGATTCGCCGGCGTGCATGTCTTCGCCTTATCCCGTTTCCAGGCACCGGCGACGTTCTACTCGCCCCACCATGATAAGCCATCCTTTGGCGTATGTCGCACCCAACCCCCAACATTTGGCGCCCACCGTGGGGCCTGGTGCACCGTCGTCCGGAGACCTGCTCTGGACGGGAACCCTTTTTCTCCCTGGCGAGCGCAGCCAGCCTGGCACGCCAGACGGAGTTTGCGCTGACGCGCTGCACGACGCTAAGATCGCCTGCACAGCCAGCTGCCTCGCTGATCTTGTCGGTGAGGTTTGCCTCTCCGACGAACCTGTATCCAACGCAGGCACGGGCGGTCCCGAGAGCCTCCTCGCGGGCCTCCTCGACCAACTCCACGTCGCCGGCGAGCCTGCCGTGGACTTGGAGTCTGTAGGCTCCACCGACCCGATGCTGGTCGACTCCGACACCGCGTCGCTCGACGCGTTCCCCACCAACGTGGTGGTCTATGATGAGCGTCTCCCTCGCATGGAGAGCGACGGAAGCACCGACACCGTGGTGCTCGTCATCAGTCATGACGAGCCTCCCGGCGGGGGAGCGCATGACCCACTTGGCGCGGCACTACAAGAACTGAGTGCGCCCATTCCGGAAGATGCTGACGCGGAGACGTTGGAGGCACGCCGCCTTCAGCTCGTCAAAGGCGCGAAGAAGCTGGCTAGCATGAGACGCTTGTCAGAAGCCTACCAGTGTGAGATGGATCGCGCTGTGGGTGGCTCGCCAGCCCCAGCTGGGCCCAGCCGCCTTGGCGTGGTTTAGCAGCGCGGCGTGGCCATCGCCAACCTGTTCGGGGCAAATCGACCTGTGTACGACACACCTGCGGAGAACATTCGAGCCGCCTAGGCGGCTGCGGACGAGCTGCACAACTTCAAGGGCAAAGAGCACCGCCTGATGATGGAGCGAGTCCAGCGGCTCCTCGACGCGGCTGCCACGCAGAACGAAGCCGGCTGCCGCACGGAGGCGCCGCAGCGACAAAACGACGACCTTCGCCAAGATCAAGGCGCGACGTCTCGGACACCGACTGGCGGCGCCCGAGGAAGGAAAGACAAGGATCCGGCTGTCAGCCATAGTCGGACTCACATTACCATAGAGCGCGACCAAGACGGCCGCCCGAAGGCAGTGGAACAACGGGACGACTGTCCGCCTCCTCCTCCTCGCAAGAAAAGGCGAGTCTCCCCGCTACCTGTTGACCACCCGACTCTCGGCGGCCGCCTTGGCCACCGAGAGGGAGTCGGAGAAAACGACGCCCGCCACCGGATCAACCGACTTCACCGATCCCTGGCGCTGGAAGAAGAAGACGAGTTGGGTCCGCCTTGTTTCGGGCCCCTCATTCGAGACGAGCCCTTTCGCAAAGGGTTCACGCTCCCAGGAGACACGCCCAAGTACACCGGCTCCGTGAAGCCGGAGGACTGGCTGGTTGACTACTCCACGGCTATCAACATAGCTGACGGCAACAAGCGTGTCGCCGTAAAATACGTTCCGCTCATGCTCCAGGGCACGGCCCGGACATGGCTGAACAGCCTGAAGCCCCGCAGCATCAACAGCTGGGTCGACTTCACCGAAGCATTCGTCCGCAGCTTCAAAAGCACGTACAAGCGTCCTCCCAAGCCTTGTCAGCTTTCCTTGTGCATGCAAGGCCCCAACGAGTCAACTCGCGACTACCTCACGCATTGGGCCGAGCTTTGGAACTCCTGCGAGGGCGTGCACGAGGTGCAGGCTATCGAGTACTTCACCGCCGGGTGCAGAGAAGGCACCCTCCTCAAGCACAAGCTCCTCTGCGACGAGCCAAAAACCCTCGACGAGCTGCTGATCATAGCAGACAAGTATGCAACGGCCGACTCCTCCATGAAGGCGGAGATTCAAGTTAGCGCGACTGGCAAAGTGGCCCCTCAGGCTCCAAGAACTCTGTCAGGAGACGCCAGTCGGCGGCAACAGCAGAACGACCACAAGCGCAAGGCCCCGCAGCCGGCAAGTCACGACAGTTAAAGACCAGCAGCCGGATGGGCAGCCTCCACCCAAGCGACAGAAAGGTGGCAAGCCCAACTGGTTGTCGGCTTTCTCATACGAGCAGACTCTGGATGCTCCTTGCAAGTTCCATAGCGGCGCGAAGCCGTCGAATCACACCACCCGGAAGTGCCACTGGCTCTCCAGGATCACCAAAGGAGATGGCCTCCTACCTCCCCCGCCTGCTGGGCAGCAACCTCCGCCTCCGCCCCCAGCAGTCGGCTGTCAGGCCAGTCGGCGCAGTACAAGACGAGTACCCTGAAGAGCACGGAGCCTACGTGATATTTACCAGCGTGGCTGATGATCGATGCAGCAGGCGGCTGCAGCGACAAGAGGTGAATGCAATAGCATCAGAGGCGCCAGAGTTCATGCACTGGTCCGAGAAGCCTATCAGCTGGAGCAGGGCTGATCACCCAGAGGTGATGCCGAGTCCGGGCACTTATGCTTTGGTCTTGGATGCCACCTTTGCCACGGATAGATGAGCTGCTCATTTCTCGCGAGTTCTGATAGACGGAGGCAGCAGCATCAACATCCTGTACAAGGACACCATGGAGAAATTAGGAATCAAGCAAAGACAGCTTCAGAACAGCCGGACTGTGTTCCACGGCATTGTTCCTGGGCTTTCCTGCTCACCAATCGGCAAGATCCTGATGGACGTCCTCTTTGGAGACAAAGATCACTTCCACCGAGAGTCAGTTTGGTTTGAGGTGGTGGACCTCGAGAGCCCATACCATGCATTACTTGGCCGACCCACCCTGGCCAAGTTCATGGCGGTCCCCCACTATGCCTACCTCAAAATGAAGATGCCCAGTTCCAGGGGGATTCTAGCCATAGCCGGCGACTACCGGAAGTCGTCTGCCTGCGTGGCTGAGAGTAGTCGGCTGGCCGAGTCCCTGGTGATCGCGGCCGAGAAGCGGCTCCTTGACCGGGTTGTGGCGATGGCCGGCAAGCAGCTAGAGGTGTCGCCTAACCCAAAGGAGTCAGAGGCTGAGGGTTCGTTCAAGATGGCCAAAGAGACAAAGAAGATACCCTTGGATCCGGAGCACCCAGAGAGGTACGCTGTCATAGGCGCAAACCTCGACAGAAAATAGGAAGGTGAGCTCGTCGATTTCCTCCGTGAGAATCGGGACATCTTTGCATGGTCCCCCAAAGACATGCCAGGTGTGCCGACGGAATTCTCCGAGCACAAGTTACATGTCCGATCTAATGCAAAGCCGGTCAGGCAGCCCTTGCGCCGCCTATCAGAAGAAAAGAGAAGAGTTGTCGGAGAAGAGATAGCCCGACTCCTAGCAGCCGGCTTCATTATGGAAGTATTCTTTCCAGAGTGGCTAGCCAACCCGGTCCTGGTACTAAAGAAGAACAAGCAGTGGCGAATGTGTATTGACTACACAAGCCTCAACAAGGCTTGCCTCAAGGACCCGTTTGCTCTACCAAGAATTGATCAGGTGATAGACTCGACATCCGGATGCGAGCTGTTGAGCTTTTTCGATGCATATTCAGGATATCACCAGATCAAGCTGAACCCGGCTGACAGACTGAAGACTGCCTTCATCACGCCGCTTGGAGCCTTCTGCTACCTCACCATGACGTTCGGCTTGAGGAATGCCGGCGCCACCTTTCAGCGTTGCATGCAGAAGTGCCTCCTCAAGCAACTCGGCAGAAACGCCCACGTCTACATGGACGATCTGGTGGTGAAGACGGAAAAGCATGGAACACTGCTGGAAGACCTCAAGGAGACCTTTGAGAACCTGTGTCGATTCCAGATCAAGCTCAACCTTGAGAAGTGCGTCTTCGGAGTACCAGCCGGCCAACTCCTTGGCTTCCTGGTCTCTGAATGCGGCATAGAGTGCAACCCTATAAAGATCAAGGCCATTGAGAGGATGGAGGTACCCATCCAACTGCTGGAGGTGCAAAAGTTCACCGGCTGCTTGGCGTCCATCAGCCGATTCATCAGTCGGCTGGGCGAGAAAGTTCTCCCCTTATACCAGCTCATGAAGAGGACCACTTTTTTCGAGTGGAACCACAAGGCGGACGAAGCTTTTCTCCAGTTGAAGAAGATGCTGACTACTCCACCCGTTGTGGCGGCTCCGACTCCTAAGGAACCTATGCTCCTGTACATCGCCGCCACCAGCCGGGTAGTCAGCACAGTCATTGTAGTGGAACGCAAGGAGGAAGGCAAGGCACTACCTGTCCAGAGACCGGTATATTACCTGAGCGAAGTACTGTCGGCTTCCAAGCAGAACTACCCCCACTACCAGAAGATGTGCTATGGCGTGCACTTTGCCGCCAAGAAATTGAAGCCTTACTTTCAAGAGCATCCAATCACTGTGGTCTGCACGGCCCCACTTGCCGAGATCATCGGAAGCCGAGATGCTTCTGGCCGAGTGGCCAAGTGGGCCATAGAGCTGGCTCCCTACACCATTCACTACCAGCCCCGCACCGCCATCAAGTCACAAGCACTGGCCGACTTTCTCGTTGACTGGGCCAAGACCCGGTACCTACCTCCAGCGCCCGACTCCACCCATTGGCGGATGCATTTTGACGGTTCCAAGATGCGCACGGGCTTGGGAGCCGGCGTTGTCCTCACTTCCCCTAAAGGCGACAAGCTCAAATACGCACTGCAAATCCATTTTGCCGCCTCCAACAATGTCGCCGAGTACGAGGCGCTCATTCACGGGCTCCGGCTTGCCAAAGAACTTGGCATTCGCCGGATCCTGTGTTATGGCGACTCGGACTTAGTGGTCCAACAGTCGTCTGGCGACTGGGACGCCAAAGATGCAAACATGGCGAGTTACCGTTTCCTCGTGCAGCAACTCAGTGGGTATTTCGAGGGGTGTGAGTTCCTCCATGTGCCAAGAAAGGACAACGACCAAGCAGACGCCTTGGCACGAATCGGCTCTACCCGCCAAGCAATACCATCAGGCGTCGCCCTTCAACGCCTCCTCAAGTCGTCTATCAAGCCTTCACCAGAATCAAACTCCATTTTTGTGCCGGCTCCTCCTGAAGAAATCGGATCCGACTCCCGAGCCCCAGCAGACGGTACGGGGATTTTGGCAGATGGCTCCAAAGCCGCCACCATCGAGGCCGGCCCAGGGACTGCAGAACCCGGCCCGGGGACTGCGGCGGCCGGCCCGAAGACTCCAGAACTCGGCCCAAGAGCTGCGCCAATCGGCCCGGGGACTTCATTAGTCCAGCAAGCGGTTGTTAACTCCAACACGCCGCCTCCCAGCCCAGCCGACCTCGTCCAAGTCGCAGTTCTGGTAGTCAAAGAAATAGCAGCACCCTCATGGGCCCAACCCATCCTCAAATTTTTGGTGAGCAAAGAGCTGCCGACTGATGAGACCTTAGCTCGGCAAGTACAACGCCGAGCGGCATCCTACAACATAGTCAACAGAGAGCTGGTCAGGCGCAGCGTCACTGGTGTCTACCAGCGCTGCGTAGAGCCAGAGCAAGGCCAAGCATTTCTCAAAGATATCCATCAAGGCGAGTGCGGCCACCATGCGGCTTCAAGAGCACTCGTCGCCAAACCTTTCCGACACGGTTTCTTTTGGCCAACGGCCTTAGAAGAGGCCAAGGAATTGGTCCAAAAATGCAAAGGGTGCCAGAAGTTCCGCTCCAAGCCGCATCAGCCGGCTTCTGCACTCAAGACCATCCCCATTGCCTGGCCTTTCGCAGTTTGGGGTCTAGACATGGTGGGACCATTCAAGATGGC
Organism: Triticum dicoccoides; assembly: GCF_002162155.2. Classification (NCBI taxonomy): domain Eukaryota; kingdom Viridiplantae; phylum Streptophyta; class Magnoliopsida; order Poales; family Poaceae; genus Triticum; species Triticum dicoccoides. The sequence continues at coordinate 649,709,500 of NC_041384.1, read as the reverse complement.
ACGAGGTGGCTTAACTCACTTGTCGTGGTGGACAAGTTCACCAAGTGCATATAAGCGAAGCCAATCAAGAAACTGAACGGTCCGACTGCCGTGACTTTCATCTCCGACATCACAATTCGGTACGGCATACCACACAGCATCATCACCGACAACGGCACGAATTTTGCCAAAGGCGCCTTGGCCCATTTCTATGCGACACAGGGCATCCGACTGGACCTAGCATCCGTCGCCCATCCACAGTCAAACGGCCAGGTAGAGCGAGCAAACGGCCTCATCTTGTCCGGCATCAAGCCCCGACTGATTGAGCCTCTGGAGCGCTCGGCTGGCTGCTGGCTCGACGAGTTGCTAGCCGTCCTCTGGAGTCTGCGCATGACTCCAAACAAGTCAAACGGCTTCACGCCTTTCTTCCTCGTCTACGATGCTGAAGCCTTCATCCCAACGGACATAGAGTTTGATTCCCCGCGAGTCACCATGTACACCGAGGAAGAAGCAGAAGAAGCACGACAAGACGGCGTCGACCTGCTGGAAGAGGGCCAGCTATTGGCACTCAGTCGGTCCAGCATCTAACAGCAGAGCCTGCGCAGATACTACAACAGGAAGGTCAGGCCGAGATCTTTCCAGGAGGGCGACCTTGTGCTCCGATTAATCCAGCGAACAGCCGGCCAGCACAAGCTGTCGGCACCTTGGGAAGGCCCCTTCATCATCAGCAAAGTGTTGGGAAATGACTCCTACTACCTAATCGACGCTCAGAAGCCCCGAGCACGCAAGAGGGACGACTCCGGCAAAGAGACAGAGCGGCCATGGAATGCAAATCTCCTCCAAAAATTTTATAGTTAAACACAGTATGTATCACGCTACCTTTTGTATTAAAAGTACCAAGACTTTGGGCCCCCCCGAGAAGAGCTCGGGGACTGCCCTCTTTTATCTATATGATAAGAAATATGCCTTCGAGTATATTACTCTTTGTTATGCCGCTTGGCACCGGGTTCGACTAGTCGGTCCGGGGACTTGCCGACCTGCGCTATGAAATTCTTCCTGCAGCCGGACAAGTAGTGTGTGGCGTCTAAACCGTCTCCTGCCAGAAGCCGCAGCTCGCAGAGCGACTGTCTGGTGGGCAGGAGTAAGGAAGAATGGGTGTCCACATGAAAAATGGCTAAGGACTCAAAGCACAAACATAGCTTAAGGCCAGCTTCCAGCCTTTTTTCACAAACCGGCTCTTGAATAGTCGGCTTGCCGCCTTTTATCCGACTTGTTAAACAACCCTAAAACGGCTAAGTACTTGCCTTCCCAAAGTGACCAAGAATTTGATCCAGCAACAGTCCGCGGAACGGTTGTCTGACTGACAAAGACGACAACTGAGGGAAGACGGCAAAGGAAAAAGCCAAAAGAACAAATGAGCAAGAAAGATAGAAGTCGGATGAATATTTACATAACAAAGGCCCTTGGCCGAATCTTCGAGCAGAATTTCAAAATACACCCCGCGGGTGGAATTGTGCGGATTAACGAGTTCTTCAAAAACTATTAGAACAGATAAAACAAAGACAAGGTGGCAGCCTAGGGGGCGGCAGACGGGTTTGGAGGATCGGAGGAGACGGCGGTGTTGGATGTTGGGGCGGCCGACTGGGCGGTCTCGGCTTGATCACCTCCGGCAGCAGTCAGCTCGGGCGGACACGGCTCGTTGCTGGAGGCACGGTCGAGCTGAGGCTGGCCGTCCGCTCCGTCTTCCGGTGCCTCCGTCTCGCTCCCGTCCTCCGCCTCGTCCTCCTCATTGACGCTGGAACCGATCACCTCTGCCGAGTCCCCACCGTAGTCGGGGTTCAGCCCAAACCACTCCGGCAGCACCTCCTCGCCATCTTCAGCCCGCTCGGGGACAAAGACGCTGGTGTTGGTGTACTCGGCGATCGCCGCCGCACGCTTGACAAGGGCGTCTTCCGCGGCTGCCAGCTCCGGCTGGGCCTCTGACCGGAGTGTGGCCAGCCGGTCTAGGTCCAGCCCCGGATACCACGCCTTGACGAATTCCAAGGCTCGGCGCACTCTGGCCCGGGCCGAGGAACCCATCCAGGCCTCAAGACGGCCAGCTGCGACCTCCAGCCAGTCGGCAGTCCGACTGGGGGTGCGCGGAGCCTGCACGTCTGGCCACAGGGCGGCGATCGCTTGGGTGCCGACACGTTGAAGCCAGCGCAGCATCTGGTGGGCCGGCCACAGGCGAGCCCCAATGCTCAGAATATGCTCGTCAAGAGTCCGAGGGGCACCAGCAGCGATCTCCGCGCCACCCGCCCTCCGCTCCTCGCGGTCGGCCTCGATAGCTTGAATGGCGGCCTGCGAGTGGCCGGGGAAGAAGTCTGCCAAGACAGAAAGAATGAAGAACAAGTAAAAAAAACAGGAGTCGGCTCAACATATAGTCGGCGGCTCGAAGAAGGAAATCAAAGAAGCTCACCGTCGACGAGGTCCTCGATCTCGTGGAAGTCGGAGACCAGCATTGCCTCCTTGTCGGTCCAGGAGGAGCGCTCACTCGCAAACTCGGCCAGGAGGGCGGCTTCCACCTCTTCCGCCTCCTTCTGCGTCTTCGTAAGCAGCTCCTTCTGCTCTGGCAATTGTGCGGCCAGTAGATCACGCTCTGCGGCGAGCTTGCTGCATTCCTCCCCCTTGGCGCGCAACGCGGAGTTGGCTTCGCTCAATTTCTGTTGAAGAGCGGCGTTGGCCTCTGAAGAGAAAGAAGAAAGAAGTCGTTAAGTCATCAACAAAGAAGGTCGCCGGGGAGATCCGGCCCGACTGCTCAACAGTCGGTCCGAATCTCGGAGACTACAGCCCGCGGGTGCGCCAGCGCGCCCCCGCAAAAAAGAAAAAGGACTCACTCCGGCTCTCCGACAAGTCGGCAGTCCGCTTGCCCAGCTCTTCAACGTTGTGGTTGAAGGCGGTGACACGGAGGTTGTGATAGTCCTGCAACAAGTATTTCAGAACAAAGGTTAGTACCCGGAACTTACCAATTGGAGTTCCGGGCCGCCTGCTCAGCAGCCGGCCCAGAACTCGGGGACTACACCCAGTGGGTGCGCTGGCGCGCCCCCACAGAGAGAAACAAGAAAACAGGGACAAAGGAGAAAGCGTACCCGGATGGCTGCCCGCGACGCCAGGTGCGCCTTGGTGCAGTTTTGGATGGCGTCGCTCTCGGCTCGCAGCTTCGTTTGGACATCCAGAAGTGCCTGGTTCAGCGGGCCTGTGCCGCCTCCTCGCACCCGCCCAATGGGCGCGGCACTTGTCGCCTCGGCGTCTGGAATCGTCGAGCTGGCGGTGCCGGTCTCCAAGGGGCATGGCGCCGAAGTCGCCTTCTCAAGACGGCAGCGCGTTGGTGAGCCGACTTGAAGGAGTAGCCTTGCCACGGCCTCGTCTTCAGTCGGCGACAAGGGCGGATCCGCCGGCTGTTTGCCCTGCGCGCTTCTAGATGCCGGCGGGGACGGCTGTGGCGGCGCGACCGCGTCCGGCATGGGGGCGTCACCGCCGCCCCTCTCCACTATCGGGAACTCGCCGCCGGCTTCCCCTGACTGCCCCGTGAACTCCGGGGGGGCGGCGCGGAGTTCAAAGAGGGGTGACGAACATCGCCTACTGTCGGGGCGTGACTTCCTTGGCCGGCTGCTTTGCCGCAGCGGCGGCCTCGGCTGCCTCCAGCTTCTTCAGGGCGGAGGCCTCCGCCTTCTCGGCCTCCGCTTTCTCCCGGCGGGTGGCCTCGTCCTCCTCGCGCTTCTCCCGCGCGTTCCGCTCCGTCACCTCTCAAAGATCGGCGGCGAGGTCAATCCGCCGAGTGGTGGCAGACGTCTCCACCGACCCCATAACGGAGGCGGCGGCAACCCTCTCAAGAGTGAGGGGAGCCCTGAGGCGAGGAAAGCATATGAAAAACTCACACAAGATCAACAAAGAGAAAATAAAGATAAGGGATGGAGGCGCTTACGCAGAGACCAGCGGCGGCTTCTTCACTTCCTTGCGGAAGCGGTTGGCTTTCGCGGCCGCCTCTTCCCGCTTGGTCGCGGCGGCCGCTCCCTTGAACTTCTTCGACCGGCCACCAAGCGTACTCGGCCCGGCCCGGCGCTTCTTCGCACCGCCTTGAGCGTCCAAGCCGGCGGAGGAACTCGCACTTGGCTGGCCGGCTTTTGGCTGGCGACGCGGGGCGACTTCTCCCTCGGCCTTGTCGTCAGGCTAGTCGGCGAAAGTGGCCGAAGGCCTGGAGCCGCCTGCTTCTCCTCCTCCTCCCTCGGCGTCGGCTTCCATGGTTGCCGCCCCCAAGTCGGGATCGTCGACATCGCTCTCCGCCCGATCGGGGACAAACTGACGAGCCGGCCCCGCGGTGCCGGCCGAAGGAGGGACGAGAGGCTTCTGATTCAAAACCAAAAACGGTCAGACTTGACAAGTCGGACTCGGCAACAAGAGAAACAGAAGAAAAAGGAAGACGACTTACAATAGGCGGGGGGTTGGCGCGCGAATATGACTCCTTGCAGAACCACCAGTCCACCGAGAGACCGCAGTTCACGATGTAGTTCACCGTGTTCGCCACCTCCGCGTGAGGCATGTCCTTGGAGCACATCCGACTCAGGTCCCGATGACCGCTCATCTGGCAGATCAGGTGAGGTCGGCCTTGGAGTGGGAGGATCCGGCGCGCCACGAAGGCGGCCAGCAAGTCGGCCTCGGTCAGGCCCTCCCACTGCGTCAGCACTCGGAGTCGCGTGACGGCGGTGGCACCAGCGGGAGATAGCATCCTGGCTCTGTGTGACCAGCTGGGGAGCCTTCCAGTCGGCGCGCCGGCTTCGTAAGCCGGCAGGTTGACCCAGTCGCCTTCTGGGGCGACGTTCTTCACATAAAAATATGACCGCTGCCACATCTTCACCGACTTAATCAGTGCGATGGTGGGAAACGGATTGTCCGCATCACGATGAATGCACCGCACTGGGCCGGCACGCCGGCGACGTGTGTGCCGAGCTTGGATTGGAAGAACTCACCCCAGAGCTCGATGGTGGGGAGAACGCCGAGGAAACCTTCGCACAGGGTGGCGAAGGCAGCTAGCAGCACCACCGTGTTCGGAGTAAGGTGGTGCGGCTGGAGCCCGTGGAACTCCAAGAAGGAGTGGAAGAAGCCGCTCGCCGGCAGTCCCAGGCCGCGCATGAGGTGCGAGCGGAATATGACCCGCTCGCCCTCCTCCGGCGCCGGTGATATCTCTCCCTCCGGCGCGAGGCGGACCCGCACTAAGTCCCTGCCAGGCAGCCGCCGTGTCTGGTGGAGGATCTCGATGTCATCGTCATCAACTTCGGAGCCGTCCCACACTCCGGAGCGAACAACAGGAGATGCGGCAGCGGAGGAGGAGCTCATCGCTGCGGGCACGGCATGGTTCGGAGCAGCAGTGGCAAGAAGAAGAAGAAGCAAGAAGGAGCGAAAGGAAGTGGGGAGAATGGGCGCGCGTGCTTCGCCGCCCCCCCCCCTCCCCCCGCCTACTTGTAGGCTCGTGGGCTGAGAAGTCGAGGGGGCGGACGTGGGATTAACTGCGCCCGGGACCCCACAACCCCCATGATTTACCACATGAAGTTACCACGTGCAATAACCGCGCGGGAACCCCAACCGTCCGCGCGACTGCAACGGATCCGTTCGCATGCAGAGGCGCGGTAGTGGCGGGCCCCGCCTGTAGGCCTGTCCTGTCGCACGCATGGGTGATCAGACTAGCTCCGCCACGTGGCGCCTCACGACGGGTCAACCACGGGCGGCAACCTGGAAGCTTATCAGGCACGCCACCTGAACTCCGCTGCAACGTTCAAACCTTTTTAGGGGCAAGTCATCCTTGAGCAAGTCCGACTCCAACTAGTCGGCTTGATAGAAGACGGCTAGCGAAGCCCAGATCCGACTGCCGGAGAGAAGAAACTGTTGAGGCTCCACGACATGTCGCCCTCGGAGCCTCACCAGCTTCGGGGACTACTGTCGGAGTAATGGGCCACGGGTAGGCTAACCCAGGCCCAGAACCTTTCAAGACATTGAGGCAGACTGCACCCCTCGAGACCCCAGGACGAAGAGCCGCCTTCTGAGAGTCGGCGGCGAGGCGGCCGGCTGCCCACTTGCGGCCGAGTTCTAGGGACGACTTCAGGATGAGCCGACTCCTGACTGGCGATTTCCAGAGAAGCCGGCCTTGGGGAGTCGGCCCGCGACGCCAACAACCCCCATGCCCTCATAAAGAGGGACGGGACGGGGAGTGGCCACAGTAAGGTCCACTCCCGCCCCTTTTCCAAGGGCAGGCGTGGCTACAGTACGTCGTACCCGCGGAGATCTCCACGCGGCGTGACACTGTTGCCATGCCGGCCCTGACATCAGCCCCAGGGGGCGGAGCCCTGTGCCCACGACGGCCTGCTGGTACAACCCAGGGATGATGGGTCCCACCAGTCGGCGGGCATGCGAAAGACGGCGAAAGCACCACCAGTCGGCCTGGATGGGAGTCGGCCACCAGAAGTCGGCCGGCCCCTCCCACGGGCCCCACGCGCCATTAATCAGACACGACAAGTAGTGGCCACAGTGATTGCCCGCCACACGGCGGGGCTGTCGCCACGATCTCATGATCGAGCCTGCGTCATTAGAGGCACGGCTACAGTAATCTGCAGCTGGCAAGACCCGCCCGCGGCGGACACGGCCTGTCATCTCCACACCAAGCCAGTCAGCGGGGCCCACCAGTTGGCGGGCCCCAGGAGTTGGCGGATAAGACGGCGGCCAGAGAGACTGACGGCTGGGCCCACGCCCAGCCGGATTACCATTGTACCCCTGGGGGTAGGCCTATATAAACCCCCCAGGGCATCCATGCAAAGGGTTGGAATCCATTAGCACTAGACCAGATCATATAGGAAGGAGAGAGCTAGCCTTGCCTTCTCCTACCTCCAGGAAACAGCTCGAGGAGCGACCGTGTAAACACTTTGCCATAGTTATCATGCGGAGACCCCGTAGAGCAGCAGTAGGGGTATTATCTCCCTGGAGAGCCCTAAAGCTCGGTAAGATTCGCCGACGTGCATGTCTTCGCCTTATCCCGTTTCCAGGCACCGGCGACGTTCTACTCGCCCCACTATGATAAGCCATCCTTTGGCGTATGTCGCACCTAACCCCCGACAGAGCGTCAGCCATGGACACGACGGAAGATCGCACGCGAACATCGGAAGAAAGATTCCGGCGCACCCCTACCTGGCACGCCAAATGTCGGATTTCGGGTTCCGGCAGACCCTTGAGGTTCAAACACTGGGGTGCGCGCGGAGATCTCTCCCCTACCGATCTACGTCCAATCTCCTCGCGTGATCTAAGCTGGAAACAACGAACAACACAAGGGACACGAGGTTTATACTGGTTCGGGCCACCGTTGTGGTGTAATACCCTACTCCAGTGTGTGGCGTGGTGGATTGCCTCAGGGGCTGATGATGAACAGTACAAGGGAAGAACAGCCTCGCGAGAGGTGTTCTTGAGCTGATGCTATGAACTGCTTTGGTGAGTTCAGTCGCCTCTCTCTCTCTCTCTGCTAGAGCTCTACCAAATCTCTAGATGTTTAGGTGTGTCCCCCCTACTCTGTGGTGGCTAGCTCTATTTATAGAGGCCCTGGGCCTCTCCCCAAATAATGAGCGGGAAGGGCGCCAATAATTGGCCATTTTGAAGGGGAACATCTAGTACAAGTTATCCTGACCAAAGGTGGTCTTCGGCTGCCAAAAGCACTGGTAATGACGCCGTCTTGGGCTCCATGGTGACCTCCATCCTGCCGCTCTGTTGGTCTTGGTCTCGTTGCACCGGAATGGTAACCTTTGCCCGATGCCTTGGCCTGTGCTTGCCCCTTTGCACCAAAGGGGAAACAAGGACACTGCGCAGGCCGGCGCCCGCCTGGTCTCGATCGTCATGGCTTGCGTCACGGGCTCCTCGTGAGGTACCCCTGCCTTGATCTACGAGGATTTCAACAGGAAAATTGTGCTTAAAAATAGGCCCTTGTTTAAAGAATACTTCATCTATTTCCCTTCTTTCATTCATAAACATATCATTTTCATGCTCTAGCAAATATTGTTCTAACGGATCAGTAGGAGGCATGGCAATAGAAGCAAGACCAATAATTTCATCCTTACTAGGTAATTCTTTATCATGGGGTTGTCTATGAATTTTAGAGAAATTAAAATCATGAGACATATCCCCTAAACCGATAGTAACAATATCTTTCTCGCAGTCTATCTTAGCATTAACAGTGTTCAAGAAAGGTCGACCAAATATAATGGGACAAAAGTTATCTAGTGGGGAACTAAGAACAAGAAAATCAGTAGGGTATTTAATTTTTCCACACAAGACTTCAACATCTCTAACAATCCCAATTGGTGAAATAGTATCTCTATTGGCAAGCTTAATAGTAACATCAATATCTTCTATCTCAGCAGGTGCAATATCCTTCATAATTTCTTCATACAAGGTATAAGGAATTGCACTCACACTAGCACCCACATCACATAAGCCATGATAATAATGATCTCCTATTTAAAAAGACAGGCATGCCAACAACTGGTCTATGTTTATCTTTCATATCGGGTTTAGCAATTCTAGCAGCTTCATCACAGAAATAAATAACATGCCCATCAATATTATCAACCAAGAGATCTTTAACCATAGTAATACTATGTTCAAATTTAATTTTCTCAGGGGGTGTAGGTGTCCTAGTATAACTCTTACGAACCACAGTTGAAGCCTTAACGTGATCCTTTATTCTAACAGGAAAATGTGGTTTCTCAATATAAACAGTAGGAACAATAGGATCAACATTGTAAGTAATAGTTTCTTATTCAACTTTAATAGGTTCTACTACTTCAACTTCAATGGGAGGATGATATTTAAACCACTTCTCCTTAGGGAGATCAACATGAGTAGCAAAAGATTCACAGAAAGAAACTACTATCTCAGAGTCAAGTCCATATTTAGTGCTAAAATCATGAAAAGCATCGGTATCCATAAAAGATTTAACACAATCAAACTTAAGGTTTATACCTGACTCTTTACCTTCGTCGAGTTCCCAATCTTCAGAGCTGCGTTTAATTCTTTCCAATAAATCCCATTTGAATTCAATATCCTTTTTCACATAGGAACCAGTACAAGAAGTATCGAGCATGGATCGATCATTATGAGAAAGCCGAGCATAAAGTGTCCCTTATATACTCCTCCGGTGTTACGGTATTAATTATATTGGTCTCAACATTTATAGGAGTACCTGAGATATAATGTTTGATTCTTTGACCGTTTACCACCTTCAGATTTGTGCCTTCGGCGTTGTTGATTTTTATGGCACCGGAGCGATAGGCCTCCTCGATAATGTAAGGATCTTCCCATTTGGAGAGAAGATTTCCTGCAAAAAATCTTAAATGAGAGTTGTATAGCAAAACATGGTCACCTACATTAAACTCACGCTTTTGTATCCTTTTTGTCATGACATCTTTTAACTTTTTCTTTAAACAACTTGGCATTCTCATAGGCTTGGGTTCTCCATTCATCAAGTGAGCTAATATCAAATAACCTCTTCTCACCGGCAAGTTTGAAATCATAATTGAGGTCTTTAATAGCCCAATATGCCTTATGTTCTAATTCAAGAGGCAAGTGACATGCTTTTCCATAAACCATTTTATACGGAGACATACCCATAGGGTTCTTATAAGCAGTTCTATAAGCCCACAATGCATTATCAAGTTTCTTAGACCAATTCTTTCTAGATCTATTAACAGTCTTTTGCAAAATTAATTTAATCTCTCTATTGCTCAATTCTACTTGACCAATATACTGAGGATGATATGGAGATGCAATTCTATGGTTGACATCATATTTAGCGAGCATTTTACGGAAAGCACCATGAATAAAATGTGAACCACCATCAGTCATTAAATATCTAGGGACTCCAAACCTCGGAAAAATAACTTCTTTAAGCATCTTAATAGAAGTGTTATGACCAGCACTACTAGTTGGAATAGCTTATACCCACTTAGTAATGTAATCAACATGTTTATACCCATTGGAGGAAGGAAAAGTTACCATATAATCAAAGCCCCAAACATCAAATGGTTCAATAACAAGTGAATAGTTCGTAGGCATTTCCTGACGTCTACTAATATTACCAATTCTCTGGCATTCATCACAAGACAAGACAAACTTACGAGAATCCTTGAAGAGAGTAGGCCGATAAAAACCAGATTGTAATACCTTATGTGCAATTCTATCTCCATCATGGTGTCCTCCGTAAGACTCAGAGTGGCACTTGCGTAGTATTTGTTCCTGTTCTGCTCGGGTACACAACATCTAATAACACAATCTACTCCTTCTTTATAAAGGTGTGGGTCATCTCAGAAGTAAAACTTTTACTTTTGCTGGTATGCGAAACTAGGTGGTATAAATTTAGCAACAATGTAATTAGCATAATCAACATACCATGGAGTATTACGAGAAGCATTTATGACAGCTAATTGTTCATCTGGAAAGTTATCATCAATAGGTAGTGGGTCATCAAGAACATTTTCTAACCTAGACAAGTTGTCTGCAACGGGGTTCTCGGCTCCCTTTCTATCAATAATATGCAAATCAAATTATTGTAACAAGAGAACCCATCTAATAAATCTACGTTTAGCATCTTTCTTTTCCATAAGATATTTAATAGCAGCATGATCAGTGTGAACAGCTACTTTAGAATCAACAGTATAAGATTTGAACTTATCACAAGCAAATACAACTGCTAAAAATTATTTTTCAGTAGTAGCATAATTTCTCTAGGCACTGTCTAGAGTTTTACTAGCATAATAGATAACATTTAGTTTCTTATCAACTCTTTGTCCTAGAACAGCACCAACAACATAATCACTAGCATCACACATAATTTCAAAGGGTAAATTCCAATCAGGTGGATGAACAATAGGGTAAATCTTAAACGAGAGTTGTATAGAAAACATGGTCACCTACATTAAACTCACGCTTTTGTATCCTTTTTGTCATGACATCTTTTAACTTTTTCTTTAAACAACTTGGCATTCTCATAGGCTTGGGTTCTCCATTCATCAAGTGAGCTAATATCAAATAACCTCTTCTCACCGGCAAGTTTGAAATCATAATTGAGGTCTTTAATAGCCCAATATGCCTTATGTTCTAGTTCAAGAGGTAACATATATGCTTTTCCATAAACCATTTTATATGGAGACATACCCATAGGATTCTTATAAGCAGTTCTATAAGCCCACAAAGCATCATCAAGTTTCTTAGACCAATTCTTTCTAGATCTATTAACAGTCTTTTGCAAAATTAATTTAATCTCTCTATCGCTCAGTTCCACTTGACCACTAGAATGAGGATGATATGGAGATGCAATTCTATGGTTAAAATCATACTTAGCAAGCATTTTACAGAAAGCACCATGAAGATCATACTTAGCAATTATATGGAGATCGGTCGGTTTTGGCACTGATAGTGGTGTCACAAGTTGACTTAAAACAATACGTGAATCAAGCGTATAGCTAGATACCAGTTCCTTACCTCCCCTTGTCTTAGAGGGCATGATCTTGGTCTTAGAGTCTTTCAGATTCTTCATAGTGAATATAAATTGCAGCAGATAATTAACTCCCAGGTGAACTTAATAAATAGAGCTATGTTCCCCGGCAACGGTGCCAAAAAATAGTCTTGATGACCCATAACTACAAGGGGTCGCAACATTCTTCGAGGGTAGTATTTCAAGTTTTAGCCAAATTTATTGATTCGACATAAGGGGAGCCAAAGAATATTTATAAGCCTTATCAGTTGAGTTGTCAACTCAAGTACACCTAAGAAGTCACTTCCTTGCAGAAATTAATTAGTGGCACACTAATATGATAGCAATGATAGTAGTAGTAACAGTAGTCACAGTAACAATAACAGTAATAGCAATTTTGTAGCAACAACATCAGTAATACTAACTTGAGAAAAGACAATATTATAAAAGCATAGGCATAGAGTAGTGATGGATATTTGGATGAAATTCATTATGTAACTATCACAACCTAGAGCGATACACAAAAGCTCCGACTTATCAATCATATGTAGGCATGTATTATGTATATAATCATACGTTCTTGTGATAAGAACGTGCATGACATCTTTTGTCCCACCCTCCCGTGGCTGCTGGGTCTTAATGTAAACCAAGGGTAACTAATGCGCTCCTTTTAATAGAGAACCGAAACAAAGAATTAGTAAATAGTGAATACATGAACTCCTCAAATTATAGTCGTTTCCGAAGGGTATCCTAATTAATCTCACTTTGTGGTCTACAGTTCGAAACAATAATAGGTGCATATAACTTGGAGAAGGATCAACAGCTCAAATATATTCCTGAAAACATAATAGGTTCAGATATGAAAACATGGCACTCGGGCCCCAGTAGCAAGCACTAAGCATAGCAAAGTCATAGCAACATCAATCTCAGAACATAGTGGATACTAGAGATCAAGCCCTAACAAATTTAAATGATTACATAAGAAATCTCATCCATCTCCATCACCATCCAGTATGCCTACAGAGGAATTACTCACTCCCTAAGGTGAGCATCATGAGATTGTCTATGAAGAAGGGTTGGTGAAGATGACAGCGGCAAATCCCCCTCTCTGGAGCCTCGAACGGACTCCGGATCAGGCCCCCCCATGAAGAAAAGGAGGTGGTGGCGGCGGCTCCATATCGTAAAACGCAATGTTCCTTTCTCTCTGATTTTTTCTCGGAAAGACGATATATGTAGGCTTGGAATTAGGTCAGGAGGCCACCCGTGGGACCTACAAGGAAGCATGGCGTGCCCTGGGGGTGGGCACGCACCCCTGCCTTATGGACTGCCGGTGGCCCCCTCTGGTAGATTACACCAGTATTTTTTTTTTATTCCACCAAAAAATCTACGTGCGGTTTTTTCCAATTTCGAGAACTTTTATTTTTGCAAAAAATAACACCAAGGTAGTTCTGCTGAAAACAACGCCAGTCCGGATTAGTTTCATTCAAATCATGCAAGTTAGAGTCCAAAATAAGAGCAAACGTATTTGGAAAAGTATATACGTTCAAGATGTATCAGTTCTCTCGGAGGAAGTACATCTCCTCTTAAGTTGGTACAAGGGGGGTTTATATTGACTATGGGTTCTTGAAAAATAAGGGCCCAAAATGGACATGCCCGGACACTGACTGGGCGTGTCCGCGGGTATTTAATGGGGTGAATTTGCTAAGTCTGGTTGTAGATGCATTGAGTGCATTAAAAACCTTAGCAACTAATCTTCCCAATGCATAGTTTCTTAGCTTTTGATGCTATGCTTCCCTAGTATAATTTTTTAAAAACTAAACTCCTTCATGCATTGATTGGTAGGCATTTTGCTTACGCCCGACTAGTCATGGTGGGGAGTAATTTAGACTAATATCATATGTATGACACTAGTCTATGTTACACCTTCACAGTGTGTAGTAACATATATGTAGTATCATGTAAGTCTTCATTTGTAGATGTAGACTCATTTTGCCTTCAGATTAGTTATGTTACTCAACATGGCAATGGGTACCCGCTACCTGCGAACCAGATGGGTAAAAACCTTATTAGGGTAAGTGTTTTGTGGAAGTTAAATACGCATGAGTTTGTAGATGGGGAAAAAATATATCGATCTGGTAAGTCGGGTACGGATACGGTCTACCCACATATTAATACATCCTACACGTAGGTCCCTATGCCATTCACTAAAAGGGTAAAACCTAGCCTAATCCAGCCACAGCTCGCACACAACATCCTCCCCTCCCTCACCCATCACGCCATCACAAAACCCATCTCCTCATCTCGCCTCGGATGAAATGCTAAATATAGATGCTAAAATGTTATATTTTACATACTGAAATGATGAAATTATATATGGTAAAATGTAAATTGAAAGGTGGCAAAGATGGGTATTTTTACGTGTGGGTGGTACGGTATAGGAACAATATGAAACCCAAGGCGCGGGTACGGATATGGGTTTGGGCAAAAAATATTGGGACGGATGCGGGTCTGGGTGAGTATTACCCGCACCCGAACCTTGTGGGTGCCATGTTGATATGTTACAGTAACATATTATGTTACCACGAACATCTCTCTCATCATTAATTACTTGCTACATAAGAAAATTTACATTGGGGTGCATTATATTACTAGCTAAATTGCTTCCACTATGGTTAGTTTACTCTCCTCTTCAATTGCTCTGTCACATCACTTTTTTGCTCATGTGACATCCTTGTAGATGACAAAAATTACTCTTTTTTCTCCGTGTCTTAAAATAGGGCAGTTGGTGATGCAAATTTGCATCACCCGTGCGGCTCGAGTAAAACCCAAACCAGTCGTAGGAACACCCAAAGACCCCTGAACTTACAATTTTTTCTACCCACACGCAAAACCCACTCGCCGCACCCCCTCCGTCGGATCTGCACCTACCCCACCGTCACACGGCCCCAAATCGACTAAATCGACCGCCACACAACCGCACCGCCCGATTCCGACGCCGCACTACCTCCACGGTACCCTGCCGCACTCTGTCTACACCACCGCGTCGACGCCACACCTGCGCAGCCGTCATGTCGTCGAAGCCGTTGAAGGGCAAGGCAGCCTTCATGGGGTGTGGCGGCTCCCCTCCGGCAAGTTTGATGTTGAGTTTTGATGTGACGGTCGCCGCTACTGGCTCAGCACCTTCGACTCCGGGGACATCTCAGCGTGTGCGTACAACATTGTCATGTGGCATTTTAGCCGGCTAATTCATGAGATGAATTTTCAGAAGATTAAAATTTTGGAGCAAGCAGAATTCGTTGGGCCGAAGAATGTGAGCATTCGGCCAATCAATAACGAGAAGAAGAAGACTGTGACCCACATTGCTCCTGGCGAGAGTGATGAAGTGGCAATGGCAAGGTTTGCCGGAGAATCGACGGTATGTTTCGAACGAGTTGGAGTTCTACTGTAAGCGTGCAGACGAGAAGAAGAAGAAGCATATGAAGCAGGAGGACGAGGCTAACCCCTCGACGGTGATCCCTAACGAGTCCGACGAGGAGGAGGACTCTATTCCGACACGTTCTGGAACTCGTTCCTGAGCGACACCGAGTCCGACAAGTAGTTTATATTTAGGGTGATGTAGTTCAAGTAGAATTGGTATGAAGTAAAACCGGGCAAACGTGGGGTCGGGCCGGGCTATTAAAAGCCCGACCTTCATTTCTCAAGCCCGGCCCGAAGCTTGAAATAATCACAGTTTTCAAGCCCGAGCCCGCCTCAAAATCAAGCTCGAAGACCAAAGCCCGACTGAACGCTGGTTTTTAGTGCATGCCCGGCTCGAAATACAGAAAAAATGAAGCCCGAGCTCGGCCCGAACTATCTTCCGGGCTACAAAACATGGCCCAAGCCCGGCCTGAAATCAAGCCCCATAGCCCGGCCCGTACGCTGGTTTTTAGTGCACGCCCGTGCTTGCCTGGCCCGAAGCCCGAAAGCCCGGCCAAAAATACAAAAAATGTGAAGCCCGAATGCGGCCCGAACTATCTTCCGGGCTGCAAAACGTGGCCCAAGCCCAGCCCGAACGCCAAGCCTGGTCGGCCTAGCCTTGTTTTTTCGGGCCAAGCTCGGGTCGGGCTGTTCTGCCCGGGTTTAGTATAAAGTAGTGGTTGCAATGATTGTAGTATGAACTATGTTTGTTTGAAATGAATTTGGTATGTTGCATCTTTATTTATTTATCTGAATGCCTTATTTTACATCACTTAATCAAGCACTAGGGCCCTGTTTTACATTATGCGTTGGAGTTAGAGCTTTTTGATAATGTAAAAAGCCAGATGGTTTATATTACTCCGACCACAATTTGATAATGTAAGATAATCATCTATTGACTATTGGAGATGCTCTTGGTCACTCGCTTGAACTTAATATACATGCCCAAAGCGTCTAGTTGTTGCAAATTCGCGAAGTGGGTATCGCCAGATCGCCCCACCTACTAGCGCCACCTTCCGCTCAAACCGGTGAACACAACCAGCACACGAACAGCAAACCGCTGCCGCTCAACCGGAAAAAAATTATATGAGACCGGGTCTCATATAAAGCCGGTGAGACTCGCCCTGATGGATGACACGTGGCATTCACAAATCACAAAGTGTCTAATCTCTCCTCCTTGATTTCAAGATGGGTCTCACCTGCTAATCCATGAGACCTGGTCTCATAAAATTCTTTTCCCGCTCAACCCCAGAAAGCGGAGCAGCAATTCTCCCGGCCCAGTGGACGACGAAGGTGTCAAGGCGAAAGTTCGAGGAAGGCGACGCCGCCGCCGCTTGGTTTTATATGCCAGATTAACCTCATCCCAGCCGTAGCAGTCAGCCGTTTCGTCCTCGGCATAAAGCAGTGTGCACACATCCATCCATAGCAGGATCAGTTCAGGGCGGTGGTCTCCGCGGAACAACGGCGGCGGCCGCCGCCGCTCTGGCCATTCCGGGGTGCGGAGTACCTGGACTCCCTCCCCAATTAATATCCCAGCGATCCAGCCGGAGTCATCGCAGTCGTGAGTTGGACTGCTAAAATAAAATGCTAGCCACCGAATCCCTGCATTCAGCACTTGTATTAGAGCAAGAGACGAGGAGAGAAATTTTTGCGAGCAGCATCCTCGGCAGAAAAGCTTAGGGTTACTTCGCCTCCTGCTGGCGCCGTCGCCGGTTCGTCTCGTCTCCAGTG
The DNA here is from genome assembly GCF_002162155.2 of Triticum dicoccoides. Classification (NCBI taxonomy): domain Eukaryota; kingdom Viridiplantae; phylum Streptophyta; class Magnoliopsida; order Poales; family Poaceae; genus Triticum; species Triticum dicoccoides. The sequence goes on along the minus strand of NC_041384.1, from coordinate 649,692,792 downwards.
ACCTTAGAGCCATGACGGCGCGGTGGATCCAGGCCCTTGCTGGCGGGAGGCATTTGTTTTTAGATGTTTCTTCAAAAAAATTTACGGTTCGTGTCCTGTTTAAGAAAACGAGACGGCGGCAGCTTTCTGAAGATGGAATAAGGTCTTCCACGCCTAACCCCCGTTTCGGTGGTGTGTGGCATCATCGGTGGGCGTGTGAAATTGTGTCTCCGACAAATCTATTTTTGATGAATTTATTCGGATCTGATCGTAGTTCGTCTACGTTTGTGTTTCTTCGGGTTGGATCCTTCCGATCTACAGTACTTTTCATCGGCGGCGGTTGCTGTTCTGCTGTGCTGGTCCTACGGGGTCTTAGCATGATGACTTCCCGACTGTCTACTACAACAACTTTTGCCTGGCTCCGACGAGAAAGGGGCGATGACGGCGGCGCGCCTTCGGCTTGATTCGGTACTTGTAGTCGTCGCTAGGTGGTCCACGGACCTGGATATAATTTTTATTATTTCTATTGTTCATTGTGTTGCCATGGTTGAAGAGGAATAGATTGAAAGTTTTCCAAAAAGAAAAAAACACCAACTTGTATTTATTTTTCGCTGGAGTTCTGTGGCGTGCTTCAACGAAAACGCGCTCGTGTAGATTTGTTCGGGTGTCTGTCTGAGAATAGTGTGGTGGACCGGATCGGAGGCGATAAGCACGAGGTTTTCCAACGTGATCTATCCATTCCATGTGTGAACGTGGAGATCAGTCGGTCCAGGCGCACGTACGGCGCCGTGAGTTCTCGGGGTCCACCCGCCCGCACACACGTGCACATGGTCTTCCCCGATAAGCATCAGCCGTACGGCGAATTAATTTGTGATTGAGTTGGTTAGATGGACAGTGATATCCCCAACTTATCAGGGTTTAAATCCTAGTGCTAGCATTATTTCTGAATTTATTTCAGGATTTCCGGCGATGCGTTTTCAGTAGGAGGAGATGTTTCCATCGACTACGAGACGTCTACGTTAATTTCGTAAATCTTAAGATGATATGCCGGCTCGGTCTCTCGGAGGTGCTCATAGGGATAAGATGTGCGTGTGTGCGTTCATAGGGGTGAGTGTATGCACGTGTATATAAGCGCTTGTGTCTGTATTGATGCTAAAAAAAAGCATCAGCCGTACGTGCGTCCAAGGTTAAAAGTCTGCCGCTGATTACCGTCACGTTTTCCCCTCCTCTTTCCTGGAAGGCGCGGCCACAAACACGTTTCCTCCGTACGGAAGCTTATCTCCCCCACAGCTGGAGCGCATGCAGCTAGCTAACGTCGGTGAACCATGTTTTTTTGGCAGTAGGTAAATACGCCAAGAAAATCACTGTTTACACACCAATTTTTCTTCCGAGACCACCAACCGCAGCTCGCCTAATTCAGCGAGGAAGAATTTTTCTCTAGGCATCTCAGCAAGTGGAGGGGTAAGAACAATATATTATTCGGTGTCATTTGATGAATGGCTTACACTACCATCGGACTACAGCTAGCACTGGTATGGTACTATATATCAATTTATCAATAAACCCTTGCAACTAACCAATCAAGAAACAGCAACCCCGCACCGAACCAATCATGTTTTTTCCATGTATGTACACACACACACACACACATGCTTGCTTGCTAGCGCACGACCGCCCGCCCGATGATGCAATGCGGCGAACGCTTCGAAGCATCTTGGGCGTCGTCGGTCACGTCACGCTGGTGAGAGGCCGGGGACCCACGGTATCATCGCCGCCACCTTCCGATCTTCGCCGTCGTCGTCATCAAGCACCTGATTTTGTCTTATCTCCCGTCTAATATCCTCTTAAATTATCTCCCCTTCATCAGGTCAACAATGGCGGCTCGCCCGTTTCATCGCCCCAAACGCCAAGGATAGGAGGTACTCGCTTCGACCGACCGATCGGTTTCTTCGCTGCCTAGAACGGCTTGCCCCAGTACATGAGGATGTCCTGGAGGAGCGGGTCACCGCCGAAGCCGCCGTTGGGCTCGAGCATGGAGCCGGCCGCCGGGTTCACGGGGTCGCCGCCGGACGCGAACGAGCGCTCCCACTCGCTGATCTTGGGCTGGCTCTGCACCTCCCCGGCCGGGAACTCCGGCGACAGCACCTGCTCCGAGCAGCTCGAGTCCGCGTGCAGCCGCGGCATCGAGTCGGACGGCCGGTCGTAGTACGCCGCGAAGTCCCGGAACGGCTGCGCGCCGCCGCCGCCGCCGTTGGCGTTCATCCCCATGACGGGCTTCTGCTCCGGCGGGGAGCTCGCCATGGCCCCAGGGCCACCCCCGTAGCCGCCCATGGCCGCCGGCTTCCGGTCCACGGCCGCCGGCTTCTCCATGCCGCCCTTCTTGTTGTAGATGCGGCACAGCACCCAATCATCCAACTGCACGGAACAAAACCACAAACATGTCAGACAAACGATCACAGATCACACATGACGAACTATACCAGTCGAATCATTTTAGAAAAGCTTCGTTATTTTAGCATTTTCGAGTCGGCCAGTTGCCGAGATGCTCTCAGCCGGTACAGCGGCGTTCCCGTCGGCGCCGTCGCCGTCGCATGGGCTCGCATGGCCGGACGGATCATGGGCCCTCAAACTGAAAGGGATGAGGAGGTGATGGCATCGAACGCATTCACACGGCGCGAATCATTGAGCAAGTTGCACGGGGTGCGGCCCCCCTGGCCCATCCGCCGCGAAATCCCGCGGCCCAAACCCACGGGCGCCGCCTATCCGCCCATTCATCTCGAAAGCAACAATCCACTGTGCCGTCGTAATTGGCATATCGTGGGAATATCGCGCTAAAATATCTCCCGTCGATCTAATCTATCTACGGCGATTTCATTTTAATTAATACAGTATTAATAAGGTGATTTATTAGTAGAAGATACTGGAATTAGTGCTGCGATCGATGCTGGCATGGATGGTCTGGTGTGCTTACCCTGAGGCTGTTCTTCTTGCGGGCGGAGCGGTCGACGTCGGCGAGGCGGTACTCGTGCATGATCCAGTTGGTCTTCTCGCCCTTGGGGGCCTTGCCGGCGTAGAAGACGAGCGCCTTCTTGATGGCGAGCGGCTTGGGGGTGCCCACGGGCTTGTCGGCCCCGGTGGCCTTCCAGTAGCCGGACCCGGCGGCCCGGTTGGGCCTGGACCCGTTGGGGTACTTGCGGTCCCGCGGGGAGAAGAAGTACCACTCCTTCTCGCCGTACAGCGCCATCTCTGCACAACAGATCACGAGAACATGCTTAGTAATTCCAAAGATTAAAACATATAGCGCGTGGAGGATTGGTGAAGAACGTACTTGGGAGCTGCCAGGGGTCGAACTTGTAGAGGTCGATCTCGGTGATGATGGGGACGGCGATGGGCGCGCCGGCGCAGCGGCGGCAGAGGTAGTGCGTCACCAGCTCCTCGTCCGTCGGGTGGAACCGGAAGCCCGGCGGCAGATTCAGCTCCTGCCCGCCGCTCATCTCCGGTCGATCCGTCGGATGGATGGATCAGCTCGCCGCGGCTCTGAATTCTACTGCTGCTGAATTCTTCTTCGCTTCTCTGCTGCTGCTCTGGGGAGGAGGGAGAAGAGGAGGCCTGAAACTTGTTCCGGGCGAGGCGGGGGGGATTTATAGGGGGCGAGGGGCGCGACACGTGTGGTCCGGGCGGGGCAGGGCACACGTGGTGCGGGCGCTGACCGGCTGACCGGGACACGTGGAGCCCCGATCGGCGGCGCCGCTTCTGTCATGGCTTACGTCAGGCCGCTTGGACGGGGGCGGCTGACGCGGACGGACGGGCGTTCCGTTTCGGGAAGGGGGCCGCGCGCGTGGCCCGTGCCGTCGCGACACGTCTGGGTCGGGACCGGCGGCGTGGTGGTACGGGTGCGGTGCGGGGTGTTCGTTCGTGCGCGCGAGCTGAGCCTGAGCGTTGGGGACGTGGTGGATAAGGATGAGTCGTGTCGTGCCGATCCACGGATCGACGATGAGGACGATGATGAGACGACGACGATGAGTTATGTGCGTGTGTGTTAGGCGTACGTACGTGTTGTTGGGGGTTGGTAGGTCTTGGGTGGAGAAGACTAAGTAAGCAATAAGCAAGTGCAGTGCTAGGGTACGTGTTCTGTTGAAGAGCTGCCTACAGCTTCGGATCCATCAGATATTCAGATGGCATGGCATGGCACAGGTGATGTGGAAATGCGCGCGGATAGATAGATAGATTCCAGCGAGCTCGATCGGTGTTGGTTCGTCCCCGGGCGTCGACCGGGGCAGAAAACCGACACGAGAAGACAGACCATCCAGGCCTATCCAGATCCGGTCATGGCCCATGGGCTGAGAAAAAGAAAGTGCGCCCACTGTCCAGCCAGCCACGCGCGGGGGCAAGGAATATGCCCCGGATACAACTGTTCCGGATCTCGCCCGTGAGCCGCGCGGCGCTGCAGTCAGTGGCAGCGCCGCCAGCGTGCTTCTACCCCTGTGCGCGCCGGCTGCACGAGCGTGAGCGTGCGCGAGGTCCCCGGAAGCAGAAGAGATGGCGTGCTGACCCGTCGACCGCGCGTTCGTTTCCTTTTCGTCTCCGATTTTCTTGGTGCAACTGCGATTCGATTTGATCGTCGGGGCTTCGGTCGACGTGCAGGTGGATCCGTGACGTCCAATCATGCACGCGCGCACGTAGCCGTAGCCGTGCAGGGTTGTTTCGTGCTGGAACGGGACGCGCGTGCCCGCTCAAGATGCCATGAAAAATATACAACCCTGATCCGTTGGTTGACACCTGTGCGTGGATCGGTCAGAACTACAGAGGGTATAAAGAAATACTATTCCTCAGCGTCGGCAACGACGGTAGGCATCGATCATCGATCATCGATCACGCGAGACGCTTATCTATCTATCCCCTCTGCCGATCTTTCCTTCCTCCCTCCCTGCCATCCAGGAGTAGGCGGAAAGCTGGAGCTGGACGCGCTTGCAGATAAAGATCGAACGTGCTGACTGTCAAAATTACGGAAAGGATCTAGCCTACTGTGAGAAGATGCTGCTACGTACTGCCGACTAGTGAATGCTTTTTACTACTCCCTCTGTCCTAAAATTCTTGTCTTAGATTTGTCTAAATATGGATGTATCAAAGTCACGTTTTAGTATTATTAGATACATCCGTATCTAGACAAATATAAGACAAGAATTTTAGGACGGAGGGAGTACTTGATTGGTTTGCTGATTTAAAGAAGCATCAATGTTAGAAGGGAGAGAGGGGATTGGTGGAATATTTGTTGTATTGCTTGAGCCTCGTGGATATATATATATATAGGAGTACAATGACTAACTTGAAGTACAAGACAAGGCAGGACAAATCCTAGTCTATCTTATGTTTCCTAATAATGAATCAATATACTCAACATCCCCGGCGGCGGCGGTGCTCGAAGTAGGCGAAGAACCCTGACAGCGTGACGAAGACCGGCGCGGATGGTGACATTCCCGCGCCAAGGGAGACGTCGCGGCGCATACCACGGGAGGTCGACGCGCGGTGACGGCGGAGTGGACCGCAGGCCGCGACGCTACGGCCCGAAGGGGCGATGCAACAGAGGCGGGCAGGTCGGGGCGATGGCAGGAAGACCTCGGGGCGGCGGCAGGGACCGTAGGCCGCGGCGCTACGGCCCAAAAGTGGCGGTGCAGCGGCAGAGCGCGGGTCGGTGCAACCGCGGGGATGGCCTCGGGGCCGCGGCTGGGACCGCGTATCGCGGCGACGCACGAGTCAGCCGCGAGGAGAACCACTGGGTGACGGCGCTGCGACCCGACGGGGCGACGCCGCGCCAGCCCGTTGCTCGATCGGCGGAGGGGCGCGCGGAACTAGAGGACAATCTTCATGGGACCTGCGGAGGCACATGCAACCGACGGGCTAGGTCGGTCTCACGGCGTAGACGAGACGGATCGCGGCGGCGGGCTGGTGATCAATCCGATAGCGCGCAAGGTCGGGGACGCCGCTCGATGGAAGTGGGTGGCGACGGAGTCCAAGATGAAGCCGGCGACGATGAAGGACGTGCGAACGAGCGCGTCAGCACCGGCACCCAGCCGCCAAAGCAACGCCGGCGCTCGGGCAGTGAGACTCGAGCGACCAACGGAGCAGTGACGCCCGAGCTCGAGGCAGCCGAAGAGCCTGGCGCAGCCGACCCGACGCAGCAGGGACGAGGCCAGCGAGGCAACCCGCAGGGCCGCCATGCAGACGAGGCGGAGGCAGGTGGCGTGGATCGATTGGCGGGCCGGCGCGCGAGCGGCGGCTATGATTGGTCGCCGCATGGCGCGAGGCCGTCGGCGGAGACGATGCAGGTGTTCCCGTCGGAAAGGGTGGTGATGGTCGACATAGATCGACGGACGGGCCGACGCGCGAGCGGCGGCTATGATTGACCGCCGCATGGCGCGAGGCCGCCGGTGAAGACGATGCAGGTGTTCCCGTCGGAAAGGGCGGTGACGGTCGGCATAGATCGACGGACGGGCCGGCGCACAGACGAGGGCCGTGAGAGGCCACATGACGCGCGAGGCCGCCGGGTCGGGAAGGAGCCGGCCGGTCGCCATGGTGTCGGAATAGACGCACGGGAGTCGACGGCGGCGGCTGACGATGCAAAGCAATCAAGCATAGATCGAAAAACCAAAAAGAAAACTCCGATTAAGATGACCGGCGGGAGTGAGAAAAATCCGGAGCAAGGGCTCGGAAAAAAGACTCCCGGTCAACACGACCGGCGGCGCGGCCCAAGGCGACGGTCATGGAGACTGACCATCCTGAGGCAGCGCGCAATGGAAGCAGCGGGCGACGGCTAGGGTTGAATCGGTTAGGCTGATATCATGTTAGAAGGGAGAGAGCGGATTAATGAAATATTTGTTGTATTGCATGAGCCTATATAGAAGTACAATAATTAACTTGAAGTACAACACAAGATCTATTTTATGTTTCCTAATGAATCAATATACTCAACAATCAGGGGCAAGTTGATTCCAGGACAAGTGCACAGTCTCATTAACTACACTCTGAATTCCTTCCTTTTCCTATCGGGAAAGAATTAGTTCCTTCTTCTTCCTCTTGTTCGGGACAAAATAAGTTTCTTCTCTAAACTGTATTGCTTGTTCCTCGCAAAAAATAAACTGTATTGCTTGTTTTCACTTAATTATCATTCCTCTGTAGTATAGTGATCTAAAAGTATATTAGTTTAGGGGGGAGTAGTAAACATCTTTAAAAATGCAGGGAAAATGGTGAGTAGACAAACATTAGCCGATTGACATGATGGCCCATATATGCAGCCACGATTCATGATTGAACCCTTTCCTCCACACTGACAGACGGCATGTTCACGTCCGCATGGCAGAGAACGAACCAATTCTTTACATGCCGCTTCTCTGATTGACGTAACTTCATGGATCCCGGGTGTGATCCTCACTACTCTGGATAAACTAGTATAAACCTCCAATCTGCTTACAGATGCAGAGATGCACTTTTTTTAATCCTGATCCTGAGCAGATCGCTGGATGCTTCCAAAGAGGATAGCAATGCTGCCGATGCAAGCATTATTTCACTGACTAGTTTATTACAAACACCCAGGCTGTCTCTGGATCAGTCGGCACCACTGATCGAACCAAACTAATGGCGCCTGCCTGATTCCGTTTATAATTCAGCGGCGAAAGCGGTCGCTGACCTAACTCCGTGACCTCAGTCCTCCATTATTGTACTCCGTTGGCGATGTGGAGCTCCCGAAGCCTCCATCCATGGCTTATTTAGTCTGTTTATCTGCGCCTGCTTGCTTGGCTGGATGAGCACGTCGGATTAGTATAATCGGGCTCGATTAGTGGTTCATAAACAATGCGCGTGTGTACGTGGTATGTGACAGTCTGACAGAGCTGGAGGGTATATATAAACCGTGTCTCCTGATTCCTGACACGCAGACAGGATCCGGCATGATCCGTGTGCGCCTTTTGATTGGGGGTGTGTTTTTTCTAGGGTTTTTTATCTGGAGGGTGATCGACACTGGTTGCCCGCTGCTTCTGCAATTTGAGATGGTAATAATCTTAGCTTATGCCTCTGGAGAGTTGTCCAGACATTTATTCAGAAGGATGGGCATCACTGTGATGTGTGATCACAGTATCCTCACAGTATTCAGATAACAGTGACACAAGTAGACAATATTCATATCCGCACAAGATTAGAATGGACCCTCTGCGATGCAACGCGTTCGGTGGACAAAATTAGTTGGAAAAGGCGTGGTTGATTGAAGTCCAGAAAACTGCATTTTATTGTTGTAAATTTAATATATATGTCGTGCTTGACTCCGAGAGTGGACTTTATCCTCTCGGGCTCTATGGATCTCGAAATTTTGAGCAATTCAAAAACCACATTTCAAATTTTCGAAAAAAACTGGAAAGAAATGCGTGTGTACATAGGGGTGGTGGCTACAAGTGTGTACACTTTCATTATGAAATACATTGCTATGTGCTCTACACAAAAGTAACAAAATCATGAACTTTTTATGGTGAATGGTACATGTGCTAAAAATACATGATTTTTTAATCTAAAAAATACTTTTTTGTGTGTACCTCACATCATAATGTATTTCATCATGCAACTTTGCACATTGTGGAAAACATGCCTATGTACAGGTGTAAAAAAATTACGAGACCATTGGCTTATAGAATTTCATAACTAGCATGCCGCTGCTTGATTTACGACTAGAAAAGATTGCAAAAATACAGTGAGAAATATGCAGCGTCAGAGAATTTTAAATGACCATAATAGGTAGGAAAGAGAATTAAAACCAAGATCGATTTTGAGTTGAAGTCACATTTTTATCTTTTTTATTTGTTCCTTTTACAAAGAAGTTAGTCTCACATGAAAGTAGTGTATTTGTTTATTTATGATTGATCTCACATGTGAGTAAAATACATTTGTTTATACTTCTCTTCGAAAGTTGCTAGTTTCACATGTAGGATGTGTGTATTTGTTTATTTGGAAAGGGCGTTGGACTTAAATGTGAACTCACCACCAACCCCAATCTTTATGAGTAGAAAAGATTTTTTGAAACTCTAAAATTAAATTTTTGAATTTATCAAATTCCAGGCTCCATGGAGCTCGATCCCCATTAGAAATTTTCGCTTGACTACTCGAAAACACTGATATGACCACCAACCATCACAGTTGTATTGGACACCATATCCGATACTAATTCGTTGTTGATACGTCCCGATACGTATCAACAGAGTATCGATAAACATAGACAATAAATTTAATGTGGATACATTTTTTATACTGTACTTCCTTGATATGGCTAGCGCACTCAAAGCCCTAAGGGGCATATGTTAACCATGGATTGTCCCGATCCTGATGTCTAAACTCCAACTCCCGATCCTATTTCTCTCTTTTGTACTCACTAGTTAGCATGCACGTGCGTTTCTTAAGAAAATACATGTTCATCTAGTGATAAAACAATTCTAGTGATGCAGCAGAAATAAATTTACTGAATCTAAAACCTCACACATTATTTGCCATACAATAAGCTTGCGAGACACCTACTGCATAAGGGGAAAATACTACAACAACACAAGATCGTAATAAGCTGCATTAGCATTAGTGATCTATTCTTATAGAAGAAGAGGTAAGATAACTAAAAATCTATCAATATATGCCGGCAATAAGCTGCATCAACAATCGTCTTTTTTGACCTGCAGCAAAACAAGCACCAAGATGAGCAGTAACAAAAACAAATCGCCAGATGCACCAAATCTTGATGGAGTGGAAAATGAAAATCTTTGAGAGTACATATACTTTTGCTTTGTACCTTGTAGGCATGAACATTTTCTATAGGTTTACTCATGCTTTAGCATAAACCTCGATTGCGGGTGAGTAGCAGTTCCTTTTTTCTCGAAGAATAGTAATCATGCATGTGTAGACAGAACTTGAGCCGCCATCTTCCATGATGGTGCGTTTCTTTATTATACCGTGAGAAAAGTGCATGAAATCTGGCAATTGAGAAAAAAGAAAAGTGTTTACACTGAAGATTATCAACAAAAAATGCAGTTATAACTCATATATATTGTCTTCATCATCAATATATTTGTAAAAGTAATAGATTGAACTTGGGATTTCCACACATTTTGGTGTCAAATGTATATTTACTCACTTAACATGAACTATACAAATATTGGGTATATGACATACTGTACTCAGGCATGTAAATATGAGAACTTTGTCATGCATCATTCATACGAAGTTATATGTACACATAGAACAGAACAGTTACTTTGGTGTCATGGTTAGCTCATCTCTACAAGTAATGGGTTGGTCCCAACTTCAATTCACAGCTTAGACATTAATGTTGGAATTCTAGCAAAAGAGAATGTTCATGGTAGAACAATTAGCATCAAAGCCATGATTCAAAATGGCCAATAATTAAGTGCAGTCCTCTGATTTTGGGTCGACAGTGTTCATATATTTCTAGTGCATCAAAAGAACTCATATAACTTTCTAGATTTAGTGTTTTACCAGTTGATTGACCACAAAATTGATACATGACAAGTAACATCAAAAACATGAGATAAAATGGCCAATAATTTAGTGCAGCACTCTGATTTTGGGCCAACAGTTTTCATATATTTCTAGTGCATCAAAAAAACTCATATCACTTTCTAGTTTACCATATTACGGTTGATTGACCACGAAATTGTTACATCTAACATCTAGAGTGCATTCCCCAGCATCAAGAAATAAGGAGACTGAGGAAGGGTGAAGGATTAGACCTGGGCAGATATAAGGTAAAGCATGCATAACCAGCTGTGAGCTGGAGAGAGCAGTGGAAATGCAGCTCCAGCCCTGACCTCATCCCCATTAAAGTCGTTGACAAAGAGATCCAGCTGGTTCACCTGCTTTCAAAGAGAGTACACATGTTGTGTCTCAGTGCTGACTATATATAGAAAAATGATTGCAACACACTGTTTGTTGCGCATATCCTTATATAAAAATGATATGTTTGATGCAAGTATGTCTTAGTATCGACTGTGACAAACATAAAATTCCACTAACAAAAATTGTAGGTTTGGTCGTTTGGAGTGAATGGACATTATTTTGTTTCAGGCCAAATATAACTATAAGACGACTCTATATATGTCACACAAAGAAAATCAGAGAGAAAAGCAAGCACTTCAATGATTTAATAAGAAATGATCATACATTCACTTCTGGGGTTCATAGTTAGATTTGTAGGAAAACAGCATATGAATGTTCTCTTATGTATTTAAACATCGTTAGTCAATGTGAAGATCTTTTGCCATACATAATGGGAAGTTGGGAACCATGTAACTAAGGAACCTGTGCAGGTAATATACTCCAAGCAGCTAAATGTATGGCCATGGCCAAACAGTTTTCAAATCTGAATGTCTGGTCTACCTACATAACATGTTACACTACACACAGGTAAATTTCATCTTACCTTCGCTAAATAATAAAGAAAGGGCAGAATGGTTAGATATACCATGCAAATTATCAGAGATGTAACATTTACATATTCAAAAGGACACGTCCATATATTTAAACATGAGTTTAACCATGAAAGCAAACTGGAAGGCAAGAGGTAACACTGCTGTACGAATTCCTTGAATATGGTGCTGCTGGAGGCGATGCAGAACCCCCTCTGCCCCTTCCCATGCATGTTTTCCTCTTCCATAAATCCTCCTGCATGTGGAGAGCGCCGCGTCCGGCAACTTACATGCCTGCAGATGCTCCCTTTTGGAGACTGACCTCAAAAGCACAACACCATTGTTATTTCGTCGAACACGTTGTGAGCACAGAGACTTTCACTGGTCCAATATATGGCAGAAGCTAGCGATGTTACCTGCACGAAAAGCTAGAACTTGGAAGGCATGTGATTTCTCTTATCAGAAAACCAACGAAATACCATGATTTTTGTCCAAAACAAGTAACATCATGCATATATCTGATATCCTGACCTCCGTTGCATATCATCCCACTGGGGAACCTGATGCTGCATGGTTGCTATTATCCGCGCCGACTGCTCACCCGCCGCAGGCATCTGCCACGGGCCCCACCGGCTTGCTCCCAGCCACGCGCCTACTCCCCTGTCACCACCCTTCATTGTGTTGCTCCGCTGAAGGTCGGCCATGGCGACTACGTGTGTTAGATGTGGGGAATCAGTTGCTGCTGATGTAAAAAGATTGGGGTAATGGATATGGCGTACCAGATTCAACCTATCTGCAACTATCCCGGCAACGACATCAGACCGGCAACAGCAGCACCAGCATACCTAGCAGCTATCCACGTCCCTGGCAACGGAAGTGTGTATCGCGTACCCAGCTTTTGCGGCGTGTCCAGCGTACCTAGCAGCTCGCCCCTCCGTTCTACGCCTCCCCACGTGCACTACCGACGGCCCTTGTCATCGCCCTGTCCGCTAATGGTGGGGACTTGGGACACGCCGCCAAAGCTCAAAGCCGGGGTGGCCATGCGCTGGCGGAGCAGCGGGGGCTCGGGCGCGGCCAGGAAGTGGTGGAGCAGTGGAGGCGGAGTGCCGCTAGGCGCTGGAGGCAGCCGGGGCGGCCAGGTGCTCGCAGAGGAGCGGGGTTGGCCGGGAAGATCCGACGATAATGCCCGCCGTTCGACGCCGTCCTCAGCCGCGCGCTTTTGTGGCCGCCATCTGCGCCCGTCACACTCCACCTCTGGCGGGATAGAGGGTTCGGGAGGAGGTGTGTAAGAGACGTGGAGGAGAGAAATCCCGCAGGTCCAGGAGGGAATCGTGAGAACGATATCATGGACTGCAGGAGCGTGGGGAGGGAGATCCGAACTTGTCGGGATCCGATCGCGGGCAGACCACGGCAGAACATTTATCATCAGCCGTTAGATCTTGTCGAGATCCGATCGCGGGCAGATCACGGCAGAACATTTATCATCAGCCGTTAGATCTTGTCGGGATCCGATTGCGGGCAGACCACGGCAGAACATTTATCATCAGCCGTTAGATCGGGAGGCAGACCATCAAAGTAATATCGGCTCTTAGATTTCGTTAGGGAATGTACAATGGTGCTATCTTAAATGTCACGTAGGATAAATGATAAAGTGAAGAAGAGAGAACTCATAAGAGAAGGCTTGTCTTCTCTTATTTAAGATAAGACAAGAGATGATCTCTTAGCACTATATGTCTCACCACATTTTTAGGAATTGCTAGTTATTGAAGATAAAGCTAAGAGATGACCCATTGTAGACATTTTTCTTTGCCATCTCTAAATTACATGCAAAATTTAAGATAAGACTATCTTATCAACTATTGTACATGCCCTTAGATGATCAGATCGGAGGATCTTGATTATTCCGTGTACACTTTTGTGGTGTGGCTTTAGGAAAATTCATGTTCACTCTTTTAATAGTAGTATAGATATAGACTATTGGCAAAGTCACCAAATTTTGTGGCTGGTGTAAGTTGGCGGTGGGCTATTCACCTCCCCCTCACAAGCTCCAGCGGTGCCATCGGTAAGCCGGTGGTGGGCTTCTTTCTCCGGTGCTCCTGCTCCCTCTTCCCACCACTCTCCTATAGATTTCTATCTAATGGCAGACTGATGATTTCCTCCTCCCTTTTTCTTACTAATTGAACTTTTTTTGAAAGAACTCTAATGGAACTTTTACGTTTGTTTGGCCGTTGGTTGGCTTTTGTTGGAATCATGGATAAGAAGATAGAAGAGAATGGACTGAATACATGCTAAATAGCTCGATGATATGCTTAATTGTTAACTTGTTCATCAATATTGTTTTTCATGCGCCTCCCAGATGGGAGCCAAGTTCCATTATACTCCCTCCGTCCCATGACAAGTGTATCAAACTTATTTTGGGATAAAGAAAGTATGAAATAACAGAACAAACATTTATTGTTGTTGTTGTTGTTGTTGTTGTTGTTGTTGTTATTATTATTATTATTAAACAGTCGAACATATCCCCATATTGATGTTTTTTTTAGCATCAGTACAGACACAAGCGTTCATATACACGCGCATACACTCATCCCTATGAACGCACACACGCACACCCTACCCCTATGAGCACCTCCGAGAGACTGAGCCGGCATATCATCTTGAGATTTACGAAGTCACCGTAGGCTTTACGAAGTCACCGTAGGCGCCTCGTCGTCGACGGGAACGTCTCCTCCCACTGAAAGCGCATCGCCGGAAATCCTGAAATAAATCCAGGAATAATGCGAGCACCAGGATTTGAACCCCGATGGGTTGGGAATACCACTGTCCACCTAACCAACTCAACTACAGGTTGATTCGCTCCCCATATTGATGTTTAAAAAAATGATGCATGTACATATTCATATCGCCCCGGTGCAGCAGTTATCCGTATCAGTGTAAAATTTAGATTCTGCACAAGGTGCATGATTTGAGATGTTTCCTACTTTATGCATGATATAAGCTTGCTAGACTGGTACTATACCTAGCCATCCCTCGGGCCGGGCTTTGGGTCGGGCCTGACCAAGCCCGACGTAGAAATCCCAGGCCCGGCCCGGCCCGGGCGTCGGGCCTAAAAATCAGGCTCAAGCCCAGCCCATCAATGTAAAAGCCCATCAGGCCTCGGGCCTTGGGCCAGGCCTCTTCGTTAACTCGACGGGCCCGGGCCTGGCCCAGACTTCGGGCTCAATATCTAGGCTCAGGCCCAACCCGTGAGGAGCGTCGGGCCAGGTTTTTTTGGGTCGGGCCAACCGGGCCGGGCTGCCCATGGCCAGGTATAACTGGTACTGACTCTATTTCTAATTTTAAGTCTTTTTAAAGATTCCAATATGAACTATATACGAAGCAAAATGAGTAAATCTACATTCTGAATTATATAGCTCATATTGAAATATCCAAAAGTGCTTATATTTAGGAATGGATGAGTGGTAGATAAAAGAGTAAATCATGTGAGGCTTTGTGATGAGTGTTTTATCTCCTAAAAGTCGCAGCCCTTTCCTTTGGGCGGGCCGGAATGGGCGCTAACCACTAAAAGCGTGTTTGGTTCAGGGGAATTAGAGATGGGGAATGGAGGTTGAGGGGTAAGGAGATTAAAAATCCACTGTTTGATTAGAGGGAATAGGAGTTTAAGTGGGAAGGGGACTGGGAGTTGGGGAAGCCAATTCCCACCGATTTTTTTCCAGAGGACCCTGTTAATTCGTGAGGAGAGTTTTATCCCACGTCAATTCCCATCATATGCCAAACAAGGGAATGGGAGTAAAAATCTACTTCTCATGCCTAATCCCTTCATAAACACCCTTGTGCAAACTCCCATTCCCTTGCCCAAGTGTTTACCAATCAGGCTGTAAAGATGCATCTTAGCTCGTCGGGTGCTTATCGGATGGGAAAGAGATGCTACGTCGCTTTAAGGCCCTCCTGCATTGATGACTGGAGATCAGCGGGTGTCAACGCAAGCATGGGCAAAACCAGCAGCTCATTATTTATCTATACTATCTGATCACATTTCGAAGCGCAATCGAGGAATTCTCCGCCGTATGGCATAGGAAAATTACGCTGCGATGTGTTCACCTGGTCATAACTAACTTCAACAAAAGATATGTAAGCCATAATAGTTTGTTGGGAATGTGGCTAAAAAACAGATCATAGATTTACAAGAACAGTGATAAACAAAACATTTGCCATGAAAAGTCAAAAGTTTACCAGCTTTTATTCAACAAAATGCGGGCATGAATCAATTAGGCCCAAACTATTGCTGTCAAGATCCAATCTACACTGACAACACAAAACAAATCTGAACTTCTATGCTATGGGAATTACCTGTATCAAAATTCGCTAAAAATGACTATGTTGCTAAAATAGAGAGGAGCAAGGAGTTGACTGTACAGCAAGAGAGTTTTCCACTCTGACCATCTCCTACCCAAACCAAATATCCACAATAACATATCAACTATAATGGTGCCCAGCTCAGTTACAATTAAGCAAAGGAACGAACAAAATTGTACTCCCAAAGCTTTCCAAGCAGAATGCAACGCAAAAAGGCCACTGCACTAATGCAGCCGCATGGCATCTATCAGCAACATGGAGGCTCTCCCCCGCCTTGATCTCCCTGCTCTCCACACGCGGAAGCCCTCAGGGAAGTACCCACTTTGCTGCCACTCCCGCATTTGAGCCATTGGGTATGGCCCATGCTCTCGCCCCTGAGGATCTATGTACATCCACCCTTGATCTGACTTGCCTGTCCCATTCACAGTTACAGGATCACGCACCATGGCTTGTGACGTACTGCATGCAGGCCCCGTGTTTCCATCCAGATCATTGGAAGCATGGACTGTAGGTACGGTGACCCCATTGACAGCTTCCGGTCCATCATGTGCATGCGCAGCGATCCCATTAACGGCTACTGGTCCATCACATTTTGCCCGTTCTCGCTCACGCTGCTCCATGTGAACATCCTCGTCGTCATCACTGACCAGATCGATGACATATTCCTTGTCACCACCAGTGTGATGACTAGGACCATTTCCATCATCCTCGTTGTCGATATCAATGACTCCAGTAACTGCAGTAAGTTCACAAGATTATTTTTTACTAGGGAAGGGAAACAGGCAGAAAAGCAGTTACTATCACATGGCTTAGGAATAGTATTTCAATGCATTTTATATTGTGGGATTGATCAAACCTCCCTCCATACAACCAGAATAGTAAACCATGTATGTACGAATGGGTAAAATGCAAGCTAAATGCTAAACATCTTTTTCACAGTCCACTGCGTTCTAATTACTTGCGTTATTAATAAGACCAAACTCATAAATTGATGGAAAATGGAGCTCAATATGCAGCGTAAAAAAATTCCGGCAAGTTAAAATGTTCATAACTATCGAAAGGGTGGAGTACCAAAATTTGACCTGCGTTCAATGGAGTGTGCAATCCAGGAACAGGAGTGCCACCATTACAGAGGGTTTTGCCGGCAGCTGCAAGGATTAACATGGATACATAAAGATCCAACTCTAACAATAGCAATTGCATGCAATCAATAAATCAGGAGACATGGAAGAAGATAGATAAGAGTAAAATACTAAAATAAGAGGACAGCTCATAGCAGACACAATCACCGATCCTCGGAAACAGGTAAACTATGCTCATATGTGAATGTTCTTATTTACAGACATTATATCAGCATGTTAGACACAAGTGGAACTCTTCATAGAGATCACACATAGTGCTAACTCCTCACAAGACCAGTAGCTCAATATGCAGCATAAAAAACCTCCGGCAAGTAAACATGTTTATAACTATCGAAAGGGTCGAGTAGCAAAATTTGACCTGTGTTCAATTGAGTGTGCAATCCAGGACCAGGAGTGCCACCATTACAGAGGGCTTTGCCGGCAGCTGCAAGGATTAACATGGATACATAAAGATCCAACTCTAACAATAGCAATTGCATGCAATCGATAAATCAGGATACATGGAAGCAGATAGATGAGAGTAAAATAAGAGGACAGTTCATAGCAGACACAATCACCAATCCTCGAAAACAGATAAACTATGCTCATATGTGAATATTCTTATTTACTTACATTATATCAGCATGTTAGACACAAGAAAGTAGAACTCTTCATAGGGATCACACATAGTGCTAACTCCTCACAAGACCAGTAGCTCAATATGCAGCATAAAAAACCTCCGGCAAGTTAACATGTTCATAACTATCAAAAGGGTCGAGTAGCAAATTTCACCTGTGTTCAATGGTGTGTGCAATCCAGGACCAGGAGTGCCACCACTACAGAGGGCTTTGCCGGCAGCTGCAAGGATTAACATTGATACATAAAGATCCAACTCAAACAATAGCAATTGCATGCAATCAATAAATCAGGAGCCATGGAAGAAGATAGATAAGAGTAAAATACTAAAATAAGAGGACAGCTCATAGCAGACACAATCACCAATCCTCGGAAACAGATAAACTATGCTCATATGTGAATATTCTTATTTACAGACATTATATCAGCATGTTAGACACAAGAAAGTAGAACTCTTCGTAGGGATCAGACGTAGTGCTAACTCCTCACAAGAACAGTAACTCAATATGCAGCATAAAAAACCTCCGGCAAGCTAACATGTTCAGAACTATCGAATGGGTCGAGTAGCGAAATTTGACCTTTGTTCAGTTGAGTGTGCAATCCAGGACCAGGAGTGCCACCATTACAGAGGGCTTTGCCGGCAGCTGCAAGGATTAACATGGATACATAAAGATCCAACTCTAACAATAGCAATTGCATGCAATCAATAAATCAGGAGCCCTGGAAGAAGATAGATGAGAGTAAAATACTAAAATAAGAGGACAGCTCATAGCAGACACAATCACCAATCCTCAGAAACAGATAAACTATGCTCATATGTGAATATTCTTATTTACAGACATTATATCAGCATGTTAGACACAAGAAAGTAGAACTCTTCATAGTGATCACACATAGTGCTAACTCCTCACAAGGATCGTATAAACTATGCTCATATGTGAATATTCTTATTTACAGACACTATATCAGCATGTTAGACACAAGAAAGTAGAACTCTTCATAGGGATCACACATAGTGCTAACTCCTCACAAGGATCGTACTGAACTTTACTGGGGCAACAGCCGCGCGAGGGGGATAGCGTACGTTGCAAGTCAAATGTTAATAGTGGCTACAAAAGTGGAATGTGTAGCATTAGTTCCTTGCAATTTGTCTGATATTTAAGTAGTTTTTTCTCTAAGCGCCAAACGAGTGCTGATTTGCTATTCCATTTTCAGGTAGCAGTATAGAGAGGGCATGCAGATTTCATTTTATTTGCAGTCTACTACATAAGAATAGCTGGGCGACCGGCTGGATAGTTGCGATCAGCTGCCGCTGCAATCAGGACGTCCACTCTCTACTTGGCAACGGCTACTAACAATGCAAAAGATGCAAATAAGGAAAGAAAGAATTGCTGTAGAGTACCTTCAAAAACAACTTCACAGGCAGCGTCATGTCGCAGAGATGCACCTGGAGACAGAGAGAAGATTGCCAGTACGTTAATTAAAGAAAAGATGGGTATAATAGTCTCTTCAAACATAAGCTTTCAGAAAAAACCATATCTGGTTACCAAATACAAACCTTCTAGTGATTCATCTATACCAACTTCCAAAGGGTCAACTACTGTCTGTATCACACCTGAGAAAAGAAAGGAGAGTAGATCTTTATATTGAAAAGTTTGATCTAATAGTAAGAAGTAAAGGCTTAAGCAGTGAAACTTGTTGTTAGGTAGAAAATTAGAGGTGACGAATAGAAAATATACATGGAATGGAACCCTAAGGGAGAAAACATGGTGAAAATAAACTCAACTCCAAAAATATTAATCGACTCATGACATGCACCTCAAAAATAGAACGCCAGATTATAACGGTGCAGTTCTGAATACAAACAAATTTACAGTCAACACTTTAAAGTTTGCACACTAGGTATCTAACCTAAAAAAGGAAAGCATAAGCAAATATGAAACTGGGAAGAAATATGAACCATAATTTATGTTGGATCCAGATTATACATTGAAGTAATATTGCATCACTACAGAAATAGTCAAGTACTTTCCGGTAAGAAAATCTAGTATTTGTTATGAAAATATATAAGGCATCTAAACAAAACAAAGAGAGGAAAGACCCAGTGCTAGAAGGTCCCACACCAGGTGGGATCTAGGGAAGGATTATATGAGGCGTGCCTTCACCCTGCACAGTGCAATGCAGAGGGGCTGCGTCGAACCCGGGACCTCTTGGCACAAGTAGGGAGTACTTCACCGCTGTGCCAGGTCGATCTTTAAAAAAAGCATCAACAACACAAAATTTTAAAGCAATCTGGCGACAAATTTGTTCATGCAATAGCTATTCGCTTAAAATTAGGACCCACTGCTTTATTTTAATATACCTATATATGCACAACCCTGTGTTTAATACGGAGCATGTGATCTGAGTCATTGGTGGTAATATGCTGAGAATACAAGGTGCAAAGGCATGCCTTCACCCTGCACAGTGCAATGCAGAAGGGCTGCGTCGAACCCGGGACCTCTTGGCACAAGTGGGGAGTACTTCACCACTGCGCCAGGTCGGTCTTTAAAAAAAGCATCAGCAAACACAATTTAAACACAATTTGGCGACAAATTTGTTCACACAATACCTATTCGCTTAAAATTAGGGCCCACTGCTTTATTTTAATATACCTATATATGCACAACCCGGTGTTTAATATGGAGCATGTGATCTGAGTCATTGGTGGTAATATGGTGAGAATACAAGCTGCAAAACATTGAAGGCGTATTATGCTAAATCCACCCGAACCTACCTATCTAATAGCAGGTTATACCATCGCTTAAGTTAAACTTGCTAGAATATCATCAGGGTTTGACTAGTTGCTCCAGTCAAATTCCAGCAGAAATTGCGAGCTGGGGTTATAGTACAGTTTGTTTCCTTATTTAACGAAGCTTGAGACTATGAAAATCGGACGATGCTTTAGTTTGATCACTAGGATGTAGCTAAGGTACTGATTGAGCAAATAATTTAGGCTTCAACAGCTAAATTTAGATGAACCGAGATTGAATCGGGATAGTTGCTAAATATTGCTCGACCTAACCATATAGGCCTCACCAGCTAAAGTGGTCAAGCAGTTTAGGCCTTATTGCCACTTGCACGCATTGGTGCAGTATTGCTCAAATTATCCACACTTGTCGTGTCAGGAATTCAGTAACCACGTGTACATACTACCAATTTGTGTTGGCCACTCCTCCATGCGCTAGTTTCAAGTGCAGGTGTTCCAGAAGTTTTACAGGGAGCGCCTCCTAATGCAGATGCCTCCTAGTGCAGATGCAACTAACGCACTGGTTTCAATGGGCTACTGAACGATGGAGGTGGCCGAAAACTTATCTCAGCTTTCTTCTAGGACTACAAATGTCTCTTGATAGCACACACGGTGCATCAATAATTGTTATTAAATGGAGTTGTTTCAGAAGGTAACATTCATGTTTTAAATATATAAGATAAGTGTTATAACATTTAGGCATGCAATTGAAAAGGCCAGTCTATTACTATCTATGTCAAAAATTGGTGGGCGTCGCAGGAGTTTGGCTTCTCCCTGACATTGGCAGTTAAATGGTTTTCTGTGTTTATGGAGGGATGGCCTATCCCTAGGCATGTACATGTACATAAACCTTGCTGTTTTGGCAATTTTTATCAATGCATCGAGACATCAATCTTTGATGTTTTCTCTAAATAGAAAAAAAACTTGGGTGCAAAAAGGAAGTGGCCAATGTAAACATAATGTTCAATCAATTGACTCCACAATGTTTGGTAAACAGGTCACAAAGTCAATATTTATAGTTTATACAACAAAAGCAAAAAAAATCCAAAACGTTTCCTTTTTCAAATGAGCATAACTTCTGAAACACAAGACCTGTGTTGACTCGTACTTCTAACACACATGCACATGTTCTGCATCGACCATGTTACAAAATAGGTGACGGCTCCTTTTTCACATAAAGGATTAGTATTTCAAAAGGATCATAAAAGAACTGATGTAAGGCGTCTTCATGGGGATCTCTGAACACCTCTGCACAGGTAAGTTACTTGACAGTTGAACCTAAATAAGATGGCAATTAAAGGACCAAGACTATAAATATATTGAAAGGAGAAGCAGTTCAGGAATAGTTTAAAACACGACCAAATTTAATGGTAAATAACTCCAGATCAACTAATAGATGAGTCATCCAAGATAAAGTACACTACTGCATTTAAGTTCTGGATGATGTGGAAATCTGGATGTAAACAGCCTATGTTTTAGAGGAGTTGATGTTTGGCATTCCCTTGTAGTCATATTATGTTATGTCAACTGAATGTTTACAGTGGGTTTTCATAGTCTGATGTCTACTCTTATACTCCCTCCGTTCCTAAATATTTGACTTTCTAGAGATTTCAACAAGTAACCACATACAGAGCAAAATAAGTGAATCTACACTCTAAAATATGTCTATATACATCCGTATGGGGTAGTCCATTTGAAATCTCTAAAAAGATAAATATTTAGGAACGGAGGGAGTACATCGTACCAACTCCTAAGCATACATACTATATGCATTCACAGCCACATGCATAAATTCAGATACTTAGGCGGTATTAGTCATATTCACTCAAAATTCGTTCACCTCCGCACTATATTTCATTTACTTGCCTGCTTGTAAATACTAAATCACAATCTTCCCTGACAAACAATTCCCATGTAAAACTTCTACAAGGGTAAATACAATCAAATGCTGGACTTAGTAAAAATGATATGGAAAACTTATGCAGCAACTTCACACAAGAATTGTGCAGTGACAAAATCAAATGGTTGGTGACAGTATAATTAACAACTAAAAGTTCTCCAAAGAATCAGCAAAGAAATAACTTCTGTAATGTTGTTTTCCATAATGGGAACCAATGGGGAGATATTGGATGGAGGATGCAATGTTTTGAACATATTTGGCAGCATAAGAATATACAGCTTATAGAATGAAAGATAAAAAAATATCTATATAATTAAGAACAGAAATTTCAAGCGTTTGTACCTCGACTCCCTTGAAAAGGGCTCCTTGCTGCTGATTCAATCTCAGTTTCTTTACTCCCTTCTTCTGCATCTGGAATAACTTCGGGGATCACCTCAAGACGTTGCTGTCTTTCTCCTGCTTTGAACATATTTGGCAGCATTATGAATATAAAGCTTTTAGAATGAAAGAGAAAAACAACTACTCCCTCCATCCCAAAATAAGTGACTCAACTTTGTAATAACTTTAGTCCAAAGTTAGTACAAAGTTGAGTCACTTATTTTGGGACGGAAGGAGTATTATATATTTACATTTGTACCTCGATTCCCTTGAAAAGGAATGTTCACTGCTGATTCAATCCCGGTTTCTTTACTCTCCCCTTCAGCATCTGGAATAACTTCCGGGGTCGCCTCAAGACGGCGCTGTCTTTCTTCTGGTGTGCTTAGAAGCATTTTCTGACAACTTATGTCATGGATAGTAAGAATTGGTCAAGGAAAAAAGAACCACACAAAGTTTCTTTCCTGTGCATTAAGTCGTAGGCTGGCAATACACGATAGTAAAATAATATGAAAAATTATACAAAACTACAAATCACAAGCATGGCAAGTTACTGCTGCATGATCAATACAGTCAATCTGGAAAGGATATTCCTGACGCCACCCCTTCTCACGCGCTCGTTCCAACTCCATTTCCAATTTTCGAAGCTCCTTATCAAACCACTAAAGGAAAAAAAAGGCAACTTTGCCAATTATTGCGTAGAAGCATATGGATATCGAGAAAGAAACGATATATATTAGTAGGGAGCACTACTATTCAGTTTCATGAGAACCCAGATTTTCTCTTTCAAGCTCCATATGGTATCTATATAACAAACATAAGCAAGCATGCAATCAAGGTAGCATTCTACTAAAAACATCTAAAAAGTTTCCTTTTGAAGAATGGTTGGGAAAATCTAATAACCCATGAGTACGCCATTAAATCCAGCCAACTTAGGAAAAATGATATCCAACCACCTAGCTAGAGGTCATTCCAGCGCCGGACCTAAAGCCTGATCTTAAAAGGTCATGTCCACACTAAAAACATTGGTTGATTTTCAGGGAAGAATATTGCATTCATAATCTTCTTAATACAATATCTGTCTATTACATTTTACCTTTATCAGGATATGGAGAAGGCCGAAACTGTTCAGGTGTCAAAAAAACAGTCCAGACCGACTCAGCTGAGCATGAACAAGTCTACCCTAAACTTCTAATACTACTTCCTCCGCCCAGGTTTATTAGGCCTAGACCAAATCAGCAGGACCAAGGTAGCAAGTAATTATGTGTGGCTTTTTTAAGGCATTAATACCTCCTGCTGCTAGTTAGTGCCTCGTTTGGCATGTCAATTACTGCTGACTAGGCATGCAGCTACGAGCCCACCAACTCTCCTCCAATGATGCGGATGGATGCATGCTCACGCGCGCGCAGCTACGCATGTGTAGCGCAGACTCCGGCCTTTGGCATCCTTCTTTACGCCTCGGCAATTAATTCAAAGCAGAAATTTGTACACAATCACCAATGGGGCCTAGTAAAAACGGACGGGGTTCTTGTGCTCAAGGGCCCAATAAACCCGGACAGAGGGAGTAGAAGACTTCAAATATCAAACTAAAGACAAAGACAAAACAACTACTGGTAAATATATACAAGTTCTAACACAGGCCAAGGTTGAAAGTGTGATACTCCTTTATGCAGTTAAAGTTAAGACTTAAAAGAGTACATAAGAATCTTTTGCTGAGTCATGCACTATCTTACTCAAAAAGATTTATAATCAGCTGGCCTCTTTCTATATTGCTTCAGATAACAAATTAGTTATAAAAAATTTCCCATTTATATGTATTTTCATTCAATATTTACCACAATAAAGTTCCAAATTGAAGTGATCAGAGTGCACTTACATGATTTACTATGTCTGCATGTACACTTGCCGCTTTTTCCTCTAACTCAGCCTGTCAAAAAGGAAAAAGCACAAACCTGAGCATTAAGAGAAGCACACGAATGTTTTAAAAGGCTAAAGTAAAACAAGAGACTGAATGACACTAAAAAGGGATAAAGAATAAGCCCTTCAAACATTTTCAATATATCAGAAACTAAAAAGCACAAAATTAACAAGCTGGCTTGTACGGTACCAAAATATTTGCTGTCTGATCTCATGTGCACTTTCTACATTACCCCCTCCAATCAAAGAGTGACACCTTGGGACATGTGGAGTCTAAATTTTGGCCAAGAATGTAGTCGTGAATATTAAAATACTTAGATTGATTTCATTTCAGGAAAATCATATGGGCAGATCTATCTCAAGAATACTTCATAATTTGTATTTTAATCTGGTTCTACAATTGTTACAGGAGAAGCTGCTAATCCAAAGTGTATTTGGAGAACTTACTGCCCAGAATGACATTTATTTTATAACCAAAAGGAGTAGACTAAATACATCAATGATTAGGTATTAACAAACACAGGAGTTTCCTGACGAGACACTCAACATTTTCTATCCTACATAATCTCAGTTACAGAAATACTCCCTCTGTCTCAAAATGTAACTATGTTAGGCGTTTTTTGATACAAAGGGAGTATCAGAAAATGTCTTACATTTTGAGACGGAGGGAGCAGTATCCAAAAGGACTACCGACAGTCAATTCCTTGAAAAGAAATCCCTTCCTTATGAGTTATGACTAAATAATGTAGGCCTGATCTTCCTCCTCAAGTATTATTTGTTAGTCATGGAAGCATCAAATGGGAACAGAGAAGAAAGAGAGATAAATGCCTAGACCAATTTGACTACAGACGCATAGCACAAGGAGCGCAAACATTGCAGTTAAAAAAGAAAACTTACAACAGTAGGCCTTTTGAAGAGCTCTTTCTTGGCCGACTTCAGAAGATCATTGCACTCATCCTGTTATCAAGAATAAAAGAGAATTATTTGACCAGGCCAGTTCAAAAAGAAGGCTGTATTTGGAGTAGGTGACCAGGCCAATGCTAAAATAAATCCTACTGGAGTGAACAAAACATACCTCCTCAAAGTCCTCTTCTGATAGCATCGAGATCTTGACATCATCCCACATACCGGAAACACATAAAAGAACATCTGTAAATGTATTCTTAATCTTGTATTCTTCTGAAGATTTCTTAATGCCTGTTATGGATGTTTTCATGGGGTGAGAAAATTAAGGCCTCCCTTAGAATGGGAAAAAAATAGCAGGATCATCAGAAGACGAGTGGATTCAACTGGACATTACCTGTAACTAGTCCAATCTGGTAATATTTCTTAGTCATCATATAAGTATAACTCTTGAGATCATTCTTCACTCTGACCAAACAACCAATAACCTTCTGTTCAAATGTGTCTAGCTCAGTCAGAAGTTTTACAACTAAGGTTCTTCTCAGATAAATCAGATTCAGGTTATTCGGATTGAGAGCGGCAAGACAATTCTTGTTTGTTCCTGAAACACTCTTAGGAATTATTGGGTCTATTCCTGAAACACTCTTAGGAATTTTTGGCTCCAAACTATTCCGAGGCTTCTTTTTCACCGTGTAACCAGTATCATCCACAGATCCATCACTTTCATCCTCTGAAATTGCATTTGCAGAAAGATGCGTTTCCACCAGGCTATGGATCATGTTGTACTTAATTTTCTTTTTGTTAAATAAAGAATGCAGGTTCTCATCACACATGACAGATTTCTTCTTCTTATCATGTAGATGTAGATTTTTCTGTCGAACATACTCCCTAACAACTTCAGCAACTTTGAAATGGTCAAGAGGCGTGCTTGTATTCTTACCAATACATGATAGGAATTCTGTTAGCTCTTTTGAAGCCCACCCAACATATGTTTTCTTCTCCAGCTTCTTTCTCTTCAGAGTAGCTTGCACTTCATTTGGTTTGTCCATTGTGTCAAGAAGAGATGATGGCCCAGCACCATCATTGTCACCCAATGGCTTTCCATCTGTCTTGTGATACTCATTCGAATCATTCCCTTCTTTACACTGTAGGCTTCTTTTATGACGAATACTTGCGATTTGCAAGTCGAGCAATGTAAAACGCTCCTTGTCATTAAGTACTGACCAGTAATCTTTAAACAATATTTCATAGTTCTCCGGGGTACCTCCGAAAGCAACCTTTGCCTGGAGATGCACATGAACTCTTGTCACAAAAAGACAAAAGGAAAAAAAACCATATTGGATGAGTAAACTGGCGTTTTTATTTAAACCAGCCTGACTTCTATCTACTAAGAAATCCAACACAAGTGCAGGTGGGCAACTTGCAGGTAAATATATGGTGAATAGCTTTATGGTAAGCAACAAGGCTGTTAATTTTTGGGGGGATGGGGGAGGGGGGTGACAACTAATGGAATAGCATGCGTGCTAATTGGAACTTGAGTACCACTTTGAAATGGAAGCTCGTTACTGTAATTCAAAAATGGGCCTGGGGCATGCATATTACCTCTTCACGGTCATCTTTCTCAGTCGCTACTGCCATATTAAAACAGCTGCGGCAGAATCCCATGCTGAATTCGTTGCTCTGCTTCACTGGGATGAAATCAATTTTTCCAAAGCAGTCTCCACAAGTAGAGGAACTTGGACAGCACAAGCATAAATAGAGTGCATCACTTCCGCATTTAGCACATTTGTGCCAATCTGAAAATGGTTAAAATTAGGCGAAAGCACCAATGTCATTATTTTACAGGACAGAAGTAAAAGAAGCATTTGATAAATTCAAGCTATATATGGTAACAATCAAGACTGTAAAGTGGACACCAAGAATATGAGCTTCCGTTGTAACATGATCTGCTTATGCCTGCAAAGTTTCCAGTTGGAGATATTGCATTGCTGGAACGCAGTTTGCCTTGCCATCATGCTGCATGATGCTGGAACAATGATAAAGCATATGTTCTAAAAGGATGAGCATCCAACAGTATTTTCTTTTTCATGGAAGGAAAGGACAGGGACATGAACAACAGGGATTTCACACACATGCACGATATATGATATAGGATCCTCCGCCGTGACCAAGGAACGAGTAACTGAATTTGAGCACGCAGAAAACAGGTGCACGATGTAGCGTCAATTCCAGTAGCAGGCATGCATGGTAAAACAGCTAGGTATGAGTAAGCATAAACGCCCACCACGAATGTATATGTATTGGTCCTTGGAGTCAAGGAATGAGTAATTGGATACGAGCACGCAGCATAACAACTGCACAGATGCAGTGCCGATTCCCACGGCAGTCACGCATGATGAAACAACTGGGAATCATTATGCGTAAGCGCTTACCACAAACGTATTGCTCACTGGAATCAATGAAGTCGTCCTCCTTCCCCACGCAGCACGGGTGGTAGCTCTTGAGGCAGTTCCTGAAAGGCGGCACGGCAGTGCAATTAATATTCAGCGACGATTATGACCGGGCGATTCGCCGGCCGCCGACGCGGCGCGGGTCTCCCGCGGAACAGAGGATGGAGAAAACCCTGGGGCGCGGCGAGGGGCGGCGCTCACCTGGAGTCGCAGACGCGGACGTCGCCGGCGTCCTTGCAGACGAAGCACTGGAACTCGGCCATGTCGCCGAGCTTCATCCCCCACCGGCCCATCTTCTCCTCCTCCCTGCCTCCCTGCCCCAGCGCGGCGGGCGGGCGGGCGGCGGCGGTCGGCGGGCGGCGCGACGGCGGGTAGGGTTTGGGGATGATTGGAGGGGGCGGAAATGGATTGGAACGCGGCGCGGATTGGTGCGGGGATGCGAAGGGGAAACTGATTAGGAAGGTGTTAATGCGCCCCGGGAGGTGAAGGGGAGGAGTCGAGCGAGCGAGAGCCGCGGGGTTGAGTGGGGCGGAGGAGCGTCGGGGTTCAGGTGGGGAGCGGCCGTTTCCGGTCGAGGCCGCGCGGGGCGGCAGAGCCAAGTGTCGCCTGGCCCGTCGCCGCGTGGCGGGCGGGTCGGGTCGCGTCGCGGTCGTTCGCGTGACGTCTGACGGCTTCCGGCGCCGCATGTGCGCGCTGGCGCGCTGCGGTGTACAGGCCCGACGACAGCCCGTTCCGTGCAGTGCGACCACGCGATCTGCGTTACTGCGTATCACCTGCCTGCCCCGATGGGGAAACGGGGCTCCGCGAGGCCTGGGACCAGGAACTGCCTAGCGTTGATCGGGCAACCTAGTCCAGCGGAACCGGGCACGCTTCTATGCTCTGCCCTGCCCCCATTCCCATACTGCCATGCGTCCGGAGCTCCCTGTCCTCTCGCAACAAAGAAACATGCTAGTACATGGTGATCATCCCTTTGTTGAAGGAAATTAGAGCATCCACGGGCGCCCTATATCCGACTCAAACGCCCGGTCAGAAAGTCCGGTCACTAATTAGTTATGAAAATACGACCCAGACAAGCGCCTTAACGAGTCTCAAATGGCAGGGCTGACTAGTACCCCTCATATCTTTTATATCTAAATAGCTAGCCCCCACTAACATATTTCTCTCAACATACAAGCATACCATCTCATCATTCAACATGCATAAGAAAAGGCTTACCTCAACATGCAACTATGCATAGTAAAAATCCACTTCAACATGCATGCATGTCAAATTTCATTCTATTATGCTATTTACATTTAATTCTTATATACTTTAAAAAACAATTGTTTTAAGTATTGATGTTCGATATAACCAAATCTCAATGAAACATTGCAAAAGATTCCCGCAACAATGTGCGGGGCATCATCTAGTTCAACTTAAATATGAGGCGGATATAGAGACGCCCGGGCGCGCCCGCCCCCACCTGAAAAAGTTAGTCCCCACTAAGGCTGTCCGTAATGGGAGTATCATAGATAGTATTATGCATGCCAACTAAGCCATTTTGATGAGGTGGCATAGAATTAAATGAAAAAAAAGAGACTTGAGTATCATATCATGATACCGTATCATATTAAATGATGTGCTACTTTGTGTCATGCATGGCAATAAATGTAGTCCTCTATGATACCAACACATGATACCATGCATTAGGGATGTAGTATCATAGACTAGTATCATATGCATGCTACTAGTATATGATACTCCCCATTACAACCAGCCTAACATATTTCTCTCAACATGCAAGCATGCCACCTCACCATTCAACATGCATAAAAAAAGGCCCACATCAACATGCAACTATGCATAGTAAAAATCCACTTCAACATGCATGCATGTCAAATTCCATTCTATTATGCTATTTACATTTAATTCTTATATACTTTAAAAAACAATTGTTTCAAGTATTGATGTTCGATATAACCAAATCTCAATGAAACATTGCAAAAGATTCCCGCAACAACGTGCGGGGCATCATCTAGTTCAACTTAAATATGAGGCGGATATAGGGACGCCCGAGTGCGCCCGCCCCCACCTGAAAAAGCTAGCCCCCACTAACATATTTCTCTCAACATGCAAGTATGCCACCTCATCATTCAACATGCATAAAAAAGGCCCACCTCAACATGCAACTATGCATAGTAAAAATCCACTTCAACATGCATGCATGTCAAATTCCATTATATTATGCTATTTACATTAATTCCTATATACTTTAAAAAACAATTGTTTCAAGTATTGAT
Source organism: Triticum dicoccoides (assembly GCF_002162155.2). Classification (NCBI taxonomy): domain Eukaryota; kingdom Viridiplantae; phylum Streptophyta; class Magnoliopsida; order Poales; family Poaceae; genus Triticum; species Triticum dicoccoides. The sequence goes on along the minus strand of NC_041384.1, from coordinate 649,662,638 downwards.
GTTCGATATAACCAAATCTCATTGAAACATTGCAAAAGATTCCCGCAACAACGTGCGGGGCATCATCTAGTTCAACTTAAATATGAGGCGGATATAGGGACGCCCGAGTGCGCCCGCCCCCACCTGAAAAAGCTAGCCCCCACTAACATATTTATCTCAACATGCAAGTATGCCACCTCATCATTCAACATGCATAAAAAAGGCCCACCTCAACATGCAACTATGCATAGTAAAAATCCACTTCAACATGCATGCATGTCAAATTCCATTCTATTATGCTATTTACATTTAATTCTTATATACTTTAAAAAACAATTGTTTCAAGTATTGATGTTCGATATAACCAAATCTCATTGAAACATTGCAAAAGATTCCCGCAACAATGTGCGGGGCATCATCTAGTTCAACTTAAATATGAGGCGGATATAGGGATGCCCGGGCGCGCCCGCCCCCACCTGGAAAAGCACCAAATCCACCCATTACTTACCGGGTCCATTTGCTATCTCCTCTCTTCTTCCTCCTCATCGATGTTCGTCTCGCCACTCCGCCGCCGCATGTGCTCCTCAACCGTTCCTAGCCTCTGCGCCTCCAGCACTGGCACGGTTGTCCTCTCGGCCCCGCCTTACGCTCTGTGTGTCTAACATATTCTTTGACCGGGTTTTTTGTGATTTTAGTAGGGAAAACGATGAATTCCGATGTTTCATCGGACGAGAAGTATGGACCGACGGAGCTTGATCAAATGATTCAAGATGAGGTCTTCGATTCCTCGGGTTCGGACGAATAAGTGGACATGATCATGCTCATGAGCATGCAAGAAGAAATGGACTGGCGGGTGGAGCACATTCTCAACTTCAAGGGCTCAATCAAAGGGAGAAGAGTGATCAATCGGGATAGGGTGTCCGGAGCATGGCTATTGCAGAAGGACTATTTTGCTCTGAACCCAACTTTCACGGATGATCCATGGTTTCATCGCCGTTTCCTCATGCGGCAACCATTGTTCTTGCGCATTATGGAGGGAGTGGAGGCACACGATGACTACTTTAAGCTCAAAAGGGATTGTTGTGGCCAAATTTCTTCCTCTGCTAAGCAGAAGTACACGGCTACTCTGAGAATGCTTGCACTTGGTACTGTCGCAGATGTCGTTGGTGAGATGGTCAGGATGGGGGAGAGCACATGCCTGAAGACTACTATCAAGTTTGCCCTCGCCGTGGTGCGTAGGTGGTGTTTGGAGCGGAGTATCTGAGAGAACAAAATGTGCAAGCAACAGTAAGGTTGTTGGCTATTGGAGAGGCCAGAAGGTTTCCAGAAATGCTCGGGTCAACTGATTGCACACATTTGTTGGGGAACGTTGCAGAAAACAAAACAAAAAAATCTACGTTTCACCAAGATCTATCTATGGAGTCATCTAGCAACGAGAGGGGAGTGCATCTACATACCCTTGTAGATCGCGAGCGGAAGCGTTCAAGAGAACGGGGATGATGGAGTCGTACTCGCCGTGATCCAAATCACCGATGACCAAGTGCCGAACGGACGACACCTCCGCGTTCAACACAAGTACGGAGCGGATGACGTCTCCTCCTTCTTGATCCAGCAAGGGGGAAGGAGAGGTTGACGGAGATCCAGCAGCACGACAGCGTGGTGGGGGATGCAGCAGTGATCGCAGCAGGGCTTCGCCGAGCTTCTGTGAGAGGGAGAGGTGTAACAGGGGAGAGGGAGGCGCCAAGGCTTCAGGTGCGGCTGCCCTCCCTCCCCCCTTTATATAGGCCCCCTAGGGGGTGCACCGGCCCTAGGAGATGGGATCTCCTAGGGGGGGCGGCGGCCAAGGGGGTGGAGTGCCCCCCAAGGCAAGTGGAGGCGCCCCCTCCCCTAGGGTTCCCAACCCTAGGCGCATGGGGGGCCCAAGGGGGGCGCACCAGCCCACTATGGGCTGGTTCCCTCCCCACTTCAGCCCATGAGGCCCTCCGGAATGGGTGGCCGCACCCGGTGGACCCCCGGGACCCTTCCGGTGGTCCCGGTACAATACCGCTGACCCCCGAAACTCTCCCGATGGCCGAAACTGCATTTCCTATATATAATTCTTCACCTCCGGACCATTCCGGAACTCCTCGTGACGTCCGGGATCTCATCCGGGACTCCGAACAACTTTTGGGTTACTGCATACTCATATCTCTACAACCCTAGCATCACTGAACCTTAAGTGTGTAGACCCTACGGGTTCGGGAGACATGTAGACATGACCGAGACGACTCTCCGGTCAATAACCATCAGCGGGACCTGGATACCCATGTTGGCTCCCACATGCTCCTCGATGATCTCATCGGATGAACCACGACGTCGAGGATTCAAGCAATCCCGTATTCAATTCCCTTTGTCAATCGATACGTTACTTGCGCGAGATTCGATCGTCGGTATCCCAATACCTCGTTCAATCTCGTTACCGGCAAGTCACTTTACTCGTACCGTAATGCATGATCCCGTGACCAGACACTTGGTCACTTTGAGCTCATTATGATGATGCATTACCAAGTGGGCCCAGAGATACCTCTCCGTCATATGGAGTGACAAATCCTAGTCTTGATCCGTGTCCACCCAACAGATACTTTCGGAGATACCCGTAGTATACCTTTATAGTCACCCAGTTATGTTGTGACGTTTGGTACACCCAAAGCACTCCTACGGTATCCGGGAGTTACACGATCTCATGGTCTAAGGAAAAGATACTTGACATTGGAAAAACTCTAGCAAACGAACTATACGATCTTGTGCTATGTTTAGGATTGGGTCTTGTCCATCACATCATTCTCCTAATGATGTGATCTCATTATCAATGACATCCAATGTCCATAGTCAAGAAACCATGACTATCTGTTGATCAACGAGCTAGTCAACTAGAGGCTTACTAGGGACATGTTGGTGTCTATGTATTCACACATGTATTACAATTTTCGGATAACACAATTATAGCATGAATAAAAGACAATTATCATGAACAAGGAAATATAATAATAATCCTTTTATTATTGCCTCTAGGGCATATTTCCAACAGTCTCCCACTTGCACTATAGTCAATAATCTAGTTACATTGTGATGAATCGAACACCCATAGAGTTCTGGTGTTGATCATGTTTTGCCCTAGGGACAGGTTTAGTCAACGGATCAGCGACATTCAGATCCGTATGTACTTTACAAATATCTATGTCTCCATCTTGAACATTTTCACGAATGGAGTTGAAGCGACACTTGATGTGCCTGGTCTTCTTGTGAAACCTGGGCTCGTTGGCAAGTGCAATAGCTCCAGTGTTGTCATAAAAGAGTTTGATCGGCCCTGACGCATTGGGTATGACTCCTAGGTCGGTGATGAACTCCTTCACCCAAATTGCTTCATGCGCTGCCTCCGAAGCTGACATGTACTCCGCTTCACATGTAGATCTCGCCACGATGCTCTGCTTGCAGCTGCACCAGCTTACTGCTCCACCATTCAACATATACACGTATCCGGTTTGTGACTTAGAGTCATCCAGATCTGTGTCGAAGCTAGCGTCAACGTAACCCTTTACGACGAGCTCTTCGTCACCTCCATAAACGAGAAACATGTCCTTAGTCCTTTTCAGGTACTTCAGGATATTCTTGACCGATGTCCAGTGTTCCTTGCCGGGATTACTTTGGTACCTACCTACCAAACTTACGGCAAGGTTTACATCAGGTCTGGTACACAGCATGGCATACATAATAGACCCTATGGCTGAGGCATAGGGGATGACACTCATCTCTTCTATATCTTCTGCCGTGGTCGGACATTGAGCTGAGCTCAATTTCACACCTTGCAACACAGGCAAGAACCCCTTCTTAGACTGATCCATATTGAACTTCTTCAATATCTTATCAAGGTATGTGCTTTGTGAAAGACCTATGAGGCGTCTTGATCTATCTCTATAGATCTTGACGCCTAATATATAAGCAGCTTCTCCAAGGTCCTTCATTAAAAAACTCTTATTCAAGTAGGCCTTAATGCTGTCCAAAAGTTCTATATCATTTCCCATCAAAAGTATGTCATCTACATATAATATGAGAAATGCTACAGAGCTCCCACTAACTTTCTTGTAAACGCAGGCTTCTCCATAAGTCTGCATAAACCCAAACGCTTTGATCATCTCATCAAAGCGAATGTTCCAACTCCGAGATGCTTGCACCAGCCCATAAATCGAGTGTTGGAGCTTGCACACCTTGTCAGCATTCTTACGATCGACAAAACCTTCCGGATGCATCATATACAATTCTTCCTTAAGGAAACCATTAAGGAATGCCGTTTTGATGTCCATTTGCCATATCTCATAATCATAGAATGCGGCAATTGCTAACATGATTCGGACAGACTTCAGCTTCGCTACGGGTGAGAAAGTCTCATCGTAGTCAACCCCTTGAACTTGTCGATAACCCTTAGCGACAAGCCGAGCTTTATAGATGGTCACATTACCATCCGCGTTTGTCTTCTTCTTAAAGATCCATTTATTTTCTATGGCTCGCCGCTCAACGAGCAAGTCAGACAAAGTCCATACTTCATTTTCATACATGGATCCTATCTCGGATTTCATGGCTTCCAGCCATTTGTCGGAATCCGGGCTCGCCATCGCTTCTTCATAGTTTGAAGGTTCACCGTTGTCTAACAACATGATTTCCAAGACAGGGTTGCCATACCACTCTGGTGCGGAACGTGTCCTTGTGGACCTACGAAGTTCAGTAGCAACTTGATCTGAAGTTTCATGATCATCATCATTAACTTCCTCTCTAGTCGGTGCAGGCACCTCAGGAACATTTTCTTGAGTTGCGCCACTTTCCGGTTCAAGAGGTAATAATTCATCAAGTTCTACTTTTCTCCCACTTACTTCTTTCGAGAGAAACTCTTTCTCTAGAAAGGATCCATTCTTGGCAACAAAGATCTTACCTTCGGATCTAAGGTAGAAGGTATACCCAATAGTTTCTTTAGGGTATCCTATGAAGACGCATTTTTCCGACTTGGGTTCGAGCTTTTCAGGTTGAAGTTTCTTGACATAAGCATCGCATCCCCAAACTTTTAGAAACGACAACTTAGGTTTCTTCCCAATCCATAATTCATACGGTGTCGTCTCAACGGATTTCGATGGAGCCCTATTTAAAGTGAATGCGGCAGTCTCTAAAGCATAGCCCCAAAATGATAGCGGTAAATCGGTAAGAGACATCATAGATCGCACCATATCTAATAGAGTGCGATTACGACGTTCGGACACACCATTACGCTGAGGTGTTCCAGGCGGCGTGAGTTGTGAAACTATTCCACATTTTCTTAAGTGTGTGCCAAATTCGTGACTCAAGTATTCTCCCCCACGATCTGATCGCAAGAACTTGATTTTCCCGTCATGTTGATTCTCAACCTCACTCTGAAATTCCTTAAACTTTTCAAAGGTCTCAGACTTGTGTTTCATTAAATAGACATACCCATATCTACTCAAGTCATCAGTGAGGGTGAGAACATAACGATAGCCACCGCGAGCCTCAACACTCATTGGACCGCACACATCAGTATGTATGATTTCCAATAAGTTGGTTGCTCGCTCCATTGTTCCTGAGAATGGAGTCTTGGTCATTTTACCCATGAGGCATGATTCGCACGTGTCAAATGATTCATAATCAAGAGACTCTAAAAGTCCATCTGCATGGAGCTTCTTCATGCGTTTGACACCTATGTGACCAAGGCGGCAGTGCCACAAGTATGTGGGACTATCATTATCAACCTTATAACTTTTGGTATTCACACTATGAATATGTGTAGCATTATGCTCGAGATTCATTAAGAATAAACCATTCACCATCGGAGCATGACCATAAAACATATCTCTCATATAAATAGAAAAACCATTATTCTCGAATTTAAATGAGTAGCCATCTCGAATTAAACGAGATCCTGATACAATGTTCATGCTCAAAGCTGGCACTAAATAACAATTATTGAGGTTTAAAACTAATCCCGTAGGTAAATGTAGAGGTAGCGTGCCGACGGCGATCACATCGACCTTGGAACCATTCCCGACGCGCATCGTCACCTCGTCCTTCGCCAGTCTCCGCTTATTCCGCAGCTCCTGCTTTGAGTTACAAATGTGAGCAACTGCACCGGTATCAAATACCCAGGAGCTACTACGAGTACTGGTAAGGTACACATCAATTACATGTATATCACATATACCTTTCATGATGCCGGCCTTCTTGTCCGCTAAGTATTTGGGGCAATTCCGCTTCCAGTGATCACTTCCCTTGCAATAAAAGCACTCAGTCTCGGGCTTGGGACCATTCTTTGGCTTCTTCCCGGCAGCTTGCTTGCCGGGCGCGGCAACTCCCTTGCCGTCCTTCTTGAAGTTCTTCTTACCCTTGCCTTTCTTGAACTTAGTGGTTTTATTCACCATCAACACTTGATGTTCCTTTTTGACTTCTACCTCTGCTGATTTCAGCATTGCAAATACTTCAGGAATGGTCTTTTCCATCCCTTGCATATTGAAGTTCATCACAAAGCTCTTGTAGCTCGGTGGAAGCGACTGAAGGATTCTGTCAATGACCGCGTCATCTGGAAGATTAACTCCCAGCTGAGTCAAGCGGTTATGTAACCCAGACATAGTGAGTATGTGCTCATTGACAGAACTGTTTTCCTCCATCTTACAGCTGAAGAACTTGTCGGAGACTTCATAATTTGCAAAAACCTTTTGACTATGTTCAGGATAATTAATTTCATCTTATGAACTCCCACTCAGATAGACATCCCTCTAGTCATCTAAGTGATTACATGATCCGAGTCAAACTAGGCCCTGTCCGATCATCACGTGAGACGGACTAGTCATCATCGGTGAACATCTTCATGTTGATCGTATCTTCTATACGACTCATGTTCGACCTTTCGGTCTCCGTGTTCCGAGGCCATGTCTGTACATGCTAGGCTCGTCAAGTTAACCCTAAGTGTTTCGCGTGTGTAAATCTGTCTTACACCCGTTGTATGTGAATGTTAGAATCTAACACCCGATCATCACGTGGTGCTTCGAAACACGAACTATCGCAACGGTGCACAGTTAGGGGAGAACACTTCTTGAAATTGTTGTAAGGGATCATCTTATTTACTACCGTCGTTCTAAGCAAATAAGATGTATAAACATGATAAACATCACATGCAATCAAATAGTGACATGATATGGCCATCATCACTTTGCTCCTTTTGATCTCCATCTCCGGGGCTCCATGATCATCATCGTCACCGGCATGACACCATGATCTCCATCATCATGATCTCCATCATCGTGTCTTCATGAAGTTGCCTCGCCAACTATTACTTCTACTACTATGGCTAACGGTTAGCAATAAAGTAAAGTAATTACATGACGTTTAAGTTGACACGCAGGTCACAAATAAATAAAGACAACTCCTATGGCTCCTGCCGGTTGTCATACTCATCGACATGCAAGTCGTGATTCCTATTACAAGAACATGATCAATCTCATACATCACATATATCATTCATCACATCCTTTTTGGCCATATCACATCACATAGCATACCCCGCAAAAACAAGTTAGACGTCCTCTAATTGTTGTTTGCATGTTTTACGTGGCTGCTATGAGTTTCTAGCAAGAACGTTTCTTACCTACGCATGAACCACAACGTGATATGCCAATTGCTATTTACCCTTCATAAGGACCCTTTTCATCGAATCCGATCCGACTAAAGTGGGAGAGACAGACACCCGCCAGCCACCTTATGCAACTAGTGCATGTTTGTCGGTGGAACCGGTCTCACGTAAGCGTACGTGTAAGGTTGGTCCGGGCCGCTTCATCCCACGATGCCGCCGAATCAAGATAAGACTAGTAACGGCAAGCATATTGAACAATATCGACGCCCACAACTACTTTGTGTTCTACTCGTGCAAAGAATCTACGCAATAGACCTAGCTCATGATGCCACTGTTGGGGAACGTAGCAGAAATTCAAAATTTTCCTACGTGTCACCAAGATCTATCTATGGAGAGACTAGCAACGAGGGGAAGGAGAGTGCATCTACATACCCTTGTAGATCGCTAAGCGGAAGCGTTCAAGTGAACGGGGTTGATGGAGTCGTACTCGTCGTGATTCAGATCACCGATGATCCTAGTGCCGAACGGACGACACCTCCGCGTTCAACACACGTACATCTCGACAATGTCTCCCACGCCTTGATCCAGCAAGGAGAGAGGGAGAGGTTGAGGAAGACTCCATCCAGCAGCAGCACAACGGCGTGGTGGTGATGGAGGAGCGTGGCAATCCTGCAGGGCTTCGCCAAGCACCTACGGGAGAGGAGGAGGTGTCACGGGAGGGAGGGAGGCGCCAAGGGCTCAGGTATAGATGCCCTCCCTCCCCTCCACTATATATAGGGGCAGGGGAGAGGGGGAGGCGCAGCCTTGCCCCTTCCTCCAAGGAAGGGGTGCGGCTAAGAGGGGGGGAGGAGTCCATCCTCCCCAAGGCACCTCGGAGGTGCCTTCCCCCTTTAGGACTCTCCCCTTTTTCCTATATCTTGGCGCATGGGCCTTTAGGGGCTGGTGCCCTTGGCCCATGTAGGCCAAGGCGCACCCCCTACAGCCCATGTGGCCCCCCGGGGCAGGTGGCCCCACCCGGTGGGCCCTCGGGACCCTTCCGGTGGTCCCAGTACAATACCGATGACCCCGAAACTTGTCCCGATGGCCGAAACAGGACTTCCTATATATAAATCTTTACCTCCGGACCATTCCGGAACTCCTCGTGACGTCCGGGATCTCATCCGGGACTCCGAACAACATTCGGTAACCACATACAAACTTCCTTTATAACCCTAGCGTCATCGAACCTTAAGTGTGTAGACCCTACGGGTTCGGGAGACATGCAGACATGACCGAGATGTTCTCCGGTCAATGACCAATAGCGGGATTTGGATACCCATGTTGGCTCCCACATGTTCCACGATGATCTCATCGGATGAACCACGATGTCAAGGACTCAATCGATCCCGTATACACTTCCCTTTGTCTAGCGGTATGGTACTTGCCCGAGATTCGATCGTCGGTATACCGATACCTTGTTCAATCTCATTACCGGCAAGTCTATTTACTCGTTTCGTAACACATCATCCCGTGATCAACCCCTTGGTCACATTGTGCACATTATGATGATGTCCTACCGAGTGGGCCCAGAGATACCTCTCCGTTTACACGGAGTGACAAAATCCCAATCTCGATTCGTGCCAACCCAACAGACACTTTCAGAGATACCCGTAGTGTACCTTTATAGCCACCCAGTTACGTTGTGACGTTTGGCACACCCAAAGCACTCGTACGGTATCTGGGAGTTGCACAATCTCATGGTCTAAGGAAATGATACTTGACATTAGAAAAGCTTTAGCATACGAACTACATGATCTTGTGCTAGGCTTAGGATTGGGTCTTGTCCATCACATCATTCTCCTAATGATGTGATCCCGTTATCAACGACATCCAATGTCCATGGTCAGGAAACCATAACCATCTATTGATTAACGAGCTAGTCAACTAGAGGCTTACTAGGGACATGGTGTTGTCTATGTATCCACACATGTATCTGAGTTTCCTATCAATAAAATTCTAGCATGGATAATAAACGATTATCATGAACAAGGAAATATAATAATAATCAATTTATTATTGCCTCTAGGGCATATTTCCAATAGTCTCCCACTTGCACTAGAGTCAATAATCTAGTTCACATCGATATGTGATTAACACTCAAGGTCACATCCCCATGTGACTAACACCCAAAGAGTTTACTAGAGTCAATAATCTAGTTCACATTTACCATGTGATTAACACTCGATGAGTTCTGGGTTTGATCATGTTATGCTTGTGAGAGAGGTTATAGTCAACGGGTCTGAACCTTTCAGATCCGTGTGTGCTTTACAAATCTCTATGTCATCTCCTAGATGCAGCTACCACGTTCTATTTGGAGCTATTCCAAATAACTGTTCTACTTGGAGCTATTCTAAATTGTTGCTCCATTATACGTATCCGGTATCTCTACTCAAAGCTATCCGGATAGGTGTTAAGCTTGCATCGACGTAACCCTTTACGACGAACTCTTTTACCACCTCCATAATTGAGAAAATTCCTTAGTCCACTAGTTACTAAGGATAACTTTGACCGCTGTCCTGTGATCCATTCTTGGATCACTCTTGTACCCCTTGACTGACTCATGGTAAAGCACACTTCAGGTGCGGTACACAGCATAGCATACTGTAGAGCCTATGTCTTAAGCATAGGGGACAACCTTCGTTCCTTTATCTCTATTCTGCCATGGTCGAGCTTTAAGTCTTAACTTACAACTCAGGCAAGAACTCCTTCTTTGACTGATCCATCTTGAACACCTTCAAGATCACGTCAAGGCATGTGCTCATTTGAAAGTACTATTAAGCGTTTTGATCTATCCTTATAGATCTTGATGCTCAATGTTCAAGTAGCTTAATCCAGGTTTTCCATTTAAAACACTTTCCAAATAACCCTATATGCTTTCCAGAAATTCTACGTCATTTCTGATCATTAATATGTCAACAACATATACTCATCAGAAATTCTATAGTGCTCCCACTCACTTCTTTGGAAATACAAGTTTCTCATAAACTTTGTATACACCCAAAATCTTTGATCATCATCAAAGCATACATTCCAACTCCGAGATGCTCACTCCAGTCCTCAGAAGGATTGCTGGAGCTTTGCATACTTATTAGCATATTTCAGGATAGACAAAACCTTCCGATTGTATCACATACAACCTTTCCTCAAGAATCGTCGAGGAAACAATGTTTTGACATCCTATCTGCAAGATTTCATAAATAATGCAGTAATTGCTAATATAATTCCAACAGACTCTTAGCATCGCTACGAGTGAGAAAGTCTCATCGTAGTCAACTCCTTGAACTTGTCGAAAAACATCTTAACGACAAGTCGAGCTTTCTCAATGGTGACACTTACCATCATTGTCTGTCTTCCTTTCAAAATCCATATGTACCTAACAGCCTTACGACCATCAAGTAGTTCTTCCAAAGTCTACACTTTGTTTTCATACATGGATCCTCTCTCGGGTTTTATGGCCTTGAGCCATTTATCGGAATCCGGGCCCACCATCGCTTCTCCATAGCTCGTAGGTTCATTGTTGTCTAGCAACATGACTTCCAAGATAGGATTACCGTACCAATCTAAAGTACTACGCATCCTTGTCACCCTACGAGGTACGGTAGTGACTTGATCTGAAGTTTCATGATCACTATCATAAGCTTCTACTTCAATTGGTGTAGGTGCCGCAGGAACAACTCTTTGTGCCCTGCTATACACTAGTTGAAGTGACGGTTCAATAACCTCATCAAGTCTCCACCATCCTCCCACTCAATTCTTTCGAGAGAAACTTTTCCTCGAGAAAGGACCCGATTCTAGAAACAATCCTTTATTGCTTTCGGATCTGAGACAGGAGGCATACCCAACTGTTTTTGGGTTGTCCTATGAAGATGTATTTATCCGCTTTGGGTTCGAGCTTATCAATCCTGAAACTTTTTCACATAAGCGTCGCAGCCCCAAACATTTAAGAAACGACAACTTAGGTTTCTCTAAACCATAATTCATACGGTGTCATCTCAACGGAATTACGTGGTGCCCTATTTAAAGTGAATGTGGTTGTCTCTAATGCCTAACCCATGAACAATTGTGGTAATTCGATAAGAGACATCATGGTATGCATCATATCCAATAGGGTGCAGTTATGATGTTCGGACACACCATCATACTATGGTGTTCCAGGCGGTATTAATTGTGAAACAATTTCCACAATGTCTTAATTGTGTGCCAAAACTCGTAACTCAGATATTCATCTCTATGATCATATCATAGATATTTTTATCCTCTTATCACGACGATCTTCCAACTTCACACTGAAATTACTTGAACCTTTCAATAATTCAGACTCGTGATTCATCAAGTAAATATACTCAACATCTACTCAAATCATCTGTGAAGTAAGAACATAACGATATTCACTGCATGCCTCAGCACTCATTGGACTGCACACATCAAAATGTGTTACTTCCAACGAGTTGCTATCTTGTTCCATCTTACTGAAAACGAGGCTTTTCAGTCATCTTGCCCATGTGGTATGATTTGCATGTCCCAAGTGATTCAAAATCAAGTGAGTCAAAACGGTCCATTTGCATGGAGTTTCTTCATGCATATACACCAATAGACATGGTTCGCATGTATCAAACTTTTCAAAACGAGTGAGCCCAAAGATCCATCAATATGGAGCTTCTTCATGCGTTTTATACCGATATGACTTACGTGGCAGTGCCACAAGTAGGTGGTACTATCATTACTATCTTTTGGCATGAACATGTGTATCACTACGATCGAGATTTAATAAACCATTCATTTTAGGTGTAAGACCATTGAAGGTATTATTCAAATAAATAGAGTAACCATTATTCTCCTTAAATGAATAACCGTATTGCGATAGACGTAATCCAATCATGTCTATGCTCAACGCAAACACCAAATAACAATTATTTAGGTTTAACACCAATCTCTTTGGTAGAGGGAGCGTGCGATGCTTGATCATATCAAGCTTGGAAAAACTTCCAACACATATCGTCAGCTCACCTTTAGCTAGTCACCGTTTATTCCGTAGCCTTTTGTTTCGAGTTACTAACACTTAGCAACCGAACCGGTATCTAATACCCTGGTGCTACTAGGAGTACTAGCAAAGTACACATTAACATAATGTATATCCAATATACTTCTATCGACCTTGCCAGCCTTCTTATCTACCAAGTATCTAGGGTAATTCTGCTCTACTGGTTGTTCCCCTTATTACAGAAGCACTTAGTCTCGGGTTTGGGTTTTACCTTGGGTTTCTTCACTAGAGCAGCAGCTGATTTGCCGTTTCATGAAGTATCCCTTCTTGCCCTTGCCCTTCTTGAAACTAGTGGTTTCACCAACCATCAACAATTGATGCTCCTTCTTGATTTCTACTTTCGCGGTGTCAAACATCGCGAATACCTCAAGGATCATCATATCTATCCCTGATATGTTATAGTTCATCACGAAGCTCTAACAGCTTGGTGGCAATGACTTTGGAGAACCATCACTGTCTTATCTGGAAGATCAACTCCCACTCGATTCAAATGATTGTTGTACTCAGACAATCTGAGCACAAGCTCAACAATTGAGCTTTTCTCCTTAGTTTGCAGGTTAAGAAACTCATCGGAGGTCTTATACCTCTTGACATGGGCACGAGCCTGAAATCCCAATTTCAGCCCTCAAAACATCTCATATGTTTCGCGATGTTTCAAAAACGTCTTTGGTGCCTCAACTCTAAACCGTTTAACTGAACTATCACGTAGTTATCAAAACGTGTATGTCAGATGTTCGCAACAACCACAGACAACGTTCGAGGTTCAGCACACTGAGCGGTGCATTAAGGACATAAGCCTTCTATGAAGCAATCAGGACAATCCTCAGTTTACGGACCTAGTCCGCATAATTGCTACTATCAATTTTCAACTAATTTTTCTCTAGGAACATATCTAAACAGTAGAACTATAGCGTGAGCTACGACATAATTTGCAAAAACCTTTTGACTATGTTCAGGATAATTAAGTTCATCTTATGAACTCCCACTCAGATAGACATCCCTCTAGTCATCTAAGTGATTACATGATCCGAGTCAAACTAGGCCCTGTCCGATCATCACGTGAGATGGACTAGTCATCATCGGTGAACATCTTCATGTTGATCGTATCTTCTATACGACTCATGTTCGACCTTTCGGTCTCCGTGTTCCGAGGCCATGTCTGTACATGCTAGGCTCGTCAAGTTAACCCTAAGTGTTTCGCGTGTGTAAATCTGTCTTACACCCGTTGTATGTGAACGTTAGAATCTAACACCCGATCATCACGTGGTGCTTCGAAACACGAACTATCGCAACGGTGCACAGTTAGGGGAGAACACTTCTTGAAATTGTTGTAAGGGATCATCTTATTTACTACCGTCGTTCTAAGCAAATAAGATGTATAAACATGATAAACATCACATGCAATCAAATAGTGACATGATATGGCCATCATCACTTTGCTCCTTTTGATCTCCATCTTCGGGGCTCCATGATCATCATCGTCACCGGCATGACACCATGATCTCCATCATCATGATCTCCATCATCGTGTCTTCATGAAGTTGCCTCGCCAACTATTACTTCTACTACTATGGCTAACGGTTAGCAATAAAGTAAAGTAATTACATGACGTTTAAGTTGACACACAGGTCACAAATAAATAAAGACAACTCCTATGGCTCCTGCCGGTTGTCATACTCATCGACATGCAAGTCGTGATTCCTATTACAAGAACATGATCAATCTCATACATCACATATATCATTCATCACATCCTTTTTTTGGCCATATCACATCACATAGCATACCCTGCAAAAATAAGTTAGACGTCCTCTAATTGTTGTTTGCATGTTTTACGTGGCTGCTATGGGTTTCTAGCAAGAACGTATCTTACCTACGCATGAACCACAACGTGATATGCCAATTGCTATTTACCCTTCATAAGGACCCTTTTCATCGAATCCAATCCGACTAAAGTGGGAGAGACAGACACCCGCCAGCCACCTTATGCAACTAGTGCATGTTTGTCGGTGGAACCGGTCTCACGTAAGCGTACGTGTAAGGTTGGTCCGGGCCGCTTCATCCCACGATGCCGCCGAATCAAGATAAGACTAGTAACGGCAAGCATATTGAACAATATCGACGCCCACAACTACTTTGTGTTCTACTCGTGCAAAGAATCTACGCAATAGACCTAGCTCATGATGCCACTGTTGGGGAACGTAGCAGAAATTCAAAATTTTCCTACGTGTCACCAAGATCTATCTATGGAGAGACTAGCAACGAGGGGAAGGAGAGTGCATCTACATACCCTTGTAGATCGCTAAGCGGAAGCGTTCAAGTGAATGGGGTTGATGGAGTCGTACTCGTCGTGATTCAGATCACTGATGATCCTAGTGCCGAACGGACGGCACCTCCGCGTTCAACACAGGTACAACTCGACGATGTCTCCCACTCCTTGATCCAGCAAGGAGAGAGGGAGAGGTTGAGGAAGACTCCATCCAGCAGCAGCACAACGGCGTGGTGGTGATGGAGGAGCGTGGCAATCCTGCAGGGCTTCGCCAAGCACCTACGGGAGAGGAGGAGGTGTCACGGGAGGGAGGGAGGCGCCAAGGGCTCAGGTATAGATGCCCTCCCTCCCCTCCACTATATATAGGGGCAGGGGAGAGGGGGAGGCGCAGCCTTGCCCCTTCCTCCAAGGAAGGGGTGCGGCTAAGAGGGGGGGAGGAGTCCATCCTCCCCAAGGCACCTCGGAGGTGCCTTCCCCCTTTAGGACTCTCCCCTTTTTCCTATATCTTGGTGCATGGGCCTCTAGGGGCTGGTGCCCTTGGCCCATGTAGGCCAAGGCGCACCCCCTACAGCCCATGTGGCCCCCCGGGGCAGGTGGCCCCACCCGGTGGGCCCCCGGGACCCTTCCGGTGGTCCCGGTACAATACCGATGACCCCGAAACTTGTCCCGATGGCCGAAACAGGACTTCCTATATATAAATCTTTACCTCCGGACCATTCCAGAACTCCTCGTGACGTCCGGGATCTCATCCGGGACTCCGAACAACATTCGGTAACCACATACAAACTTCCTTTATAACCCTAGCGTCATCGAACCCTAAGTCTGTAGACCTTACGGGTTCGGGAGACATGCAGACATGACCGAGATGTTCTCCGGTCAATAACCAATAGCGGGATCTGGATACCCATGTTGGCTCCCACATGTTCCACGATGATCTCATCGGATGAACCACGATGTCAAGGACTCAACCGATCCCGTATACAATTCCCTTTGTCTAGCGGTATGGTACTTGCCCGAGATTCGATCGTCGGTATACCGATACCTTGTTCAATCTCGTTACCGGCAAGTCTCTTTACTTGTTCCGTAACACATCATCCCGTGATCAACCCCTTGGTCACATTGTGCACATTATGATGATGTCCTACCGAGTGGGCCCAGAGATACCTCTCCGTTTACACGGAGTGACAAAATCCCAATCTCGATTCGTGCCAACCCAACAGACACTTTCAGAGATACCCGTAGTGTACCTTTATAGCCACCCAGTTATGTTGTGACGTTTGGCACACCCAAAGCACTCGTACGGTATCCGGGAGTTGCACAATCTCATGGTCTAAGGAAATGATACTTGACATTAGAAAAGCTTTAGCATACGAACTACATGATCTTGTGCTAGGCTTAGGATTGGGTCTTGTCCATCACATCATTCTCCTAATGATGTGATCCCGTTATCAACGACATCCAATGTCCATGGTCAGGAAACCATAACCATCTATTGATTAACGAGCTAGTCAACTAGAGGCTTACTAGGGACATGGTGTTGTCTATGTATCCACACATGTATCTGAGTTTCCTATCAATAAAATTCTAGCATGGATAATAAACGATTATCATGAACAGGAAATATAATAATAATCAATTTATTATTGCCTCTAGGGCATATTTCCAACAGGATGATCCTCAGGTTCCGGACCCAGTCCTTATAGTTGCTGCCATCGTCTTTCAGCTTGGTTTTCTCTAGGAACGCGTTGAAGTTGAGGACAACGTTGGCCATTTGATCTACAATACATGTTGTAAAGATTTTAGACTAAGTTCATGATAATTAAGTTCATCTAATCAAATTATTCAATGAACTCCCAGTCAGATAGACATCCCTCCAGTCATCTAAGTATAACATGATCCGGGTTAACTAGGTCGTGTCCGATCATCACGTGAGACGGACTAGTCAACATCGGTGAACATCTTCATGTTGATCGTATCTTTTATACGACTCATGCTCGACCTTTCGGTCTTCTGTGTTCCGAGGCCATGTCTGTAAAATGCTAGGCTCGTCAAGTCAACCTAAGTGTTTGCATGTGTAAATCTGTCTTACACCCGTTGTATGTGAACATTGGAATCTATCACACCCGATCATCACGTGGTGCTTCGAAGCAACAAACTGTCGCAACGGTGCACAGTTAGGGGGAACACTTTCTTGAAATTATTATGAGGGATCATCTTATTTACTACCGTCGTTCTAAGTAAACAAGATGCAAAAACATGATAAACATCACATGCAATCAAATAATAGTGACATGATATGGCCAGTATCATATAGCTTCCTTTGATCTCCATCTTGGGACTCCATGATCATCTTGTCACCGGCATGACACCATGATCTCCATCATCATGATCTCCATCATCGTGTCTCCATGAAGTTGCTCGCCAACTATTACTTCTACTACTATGGCTAACACGTTTAGCAATAAAGTAAAGTAATTTACATGGCGTTTCTCAATGACACGCAAGTCATACAAAAAATAAAGACAACTCCTATGGCTCCTGCCGGTTGTCATACTCATCGACATGCAAGTCGTGATTCCTATTACAAGAACATGATCTCATACATCACATATATATCATTCATCATTCATCACAACTTTGGCCATATCACATCACAAAACACTTGCTGCAAAAACAAGTTAGACGTCCTCTAATTGTTGTTGCAAGTTTTTTTTACGTGGCTGCAATAGGGTTCTAGCAAGAAAGTTTTCTTACCTACGCCAAAACCACAACGTGAATTGCCAATTTCTATTTACCCTTCATAAGGACCCTGTTCATCGAACCTGATCCGACTAAAGTGGGAGAGACAGACACCCGCCAGCCACCTTATGCAACTAGTGCATGTCAGTCGGTGGAACCGGTCTCACGTAAGCGTACGTGTAAGGTTGGTCCGGGCCGCTTCATCCCACGATGCCGCCGAATCAAGATAAGACTAGTAACGACAAGCAAATTGGCAATATCGACGCCCACAACTACTTTGTGTTCTACTCGTGCATAGTAACTATGCATAGACCTAGCTCATGATCCCACTGTTGGGGAACGTTGCAGAAAACAAAAAAAAATCTACATTTCACCAAGATCTATCTATGGAGTCATCTAGCAGCGAGAGGGGAGTGCATCTACATACCCTTGTAGATCGCGAGCGGAAGCGTTCAAGAGAACGGGGATGATGGAGTCGTACTCGCCGTGATCCAAATCACCGATGACCAAGTGTCGAACGGACGACACCTCCGCGTTCAACACACGTACGGAGCGGATGACGTCTCCTCCTTCTTGATCCAGCAAGGAGGAAGGAGAGGTTGACGGAGATCCAGCAGCACGACGGCGTGGTGGTGGATGCAGCAGTGATCGCAGTAGGGCTTCGCCGAGCTTCTGTGAGAGGGAGAGGTGTAATAGGGGAGAGGGAGGCGCCAAGGCTTCAGGTGCGGCTGCCCTCCCTCCCCCCTTTATATAGGCCCCCTAGGTGGTGCGCCGGCCCTAGGAGATGGGATCTCCTAGGGGGGCGGCGGCCAAGGGGGTGGAGTGCCCCCCAAGGCAAGTGGAGGCGCCCCCTCCCCTAGGGTTTCCAACCCTAGGCGCATGGGGAGCCCAAGGGGGGGGGGGCGCACCAGCCCACTATGGGCTGGTTCCCTCCACACTTCAGCCCATGAGGCCCTCCGAAATGGGTGGCCCCACCTGGCGGACCCCCGGGACCCTTCCGGTGGTCCCGGTACAATACCGCTGACCCCCGAAACTCTCCCGATGGCCGAAACTGCACTTCCTATATATAATTATTCACCTCCGGACCATTCCGGAACTCCTCGTGACGTCCAGGATCTCATCCGGGACTCCGAACAACTTTCGGGTTACTGCATACTCATATCTCTACAACCCTAGCATCACCGAACCTTAAGTGTGCAGACCCTATGGGTTCGGGAGACATGTAGACATGACCGAGACGACTCTCCGGTCAATAACCATCAGCGGGATATGGATACCCATGTTGGCTCCCACATGCTCCTCGATGATCTCATCGGATGAACCGCGACGTCGAGGATTCAAGCAATCCCGTATTCAAGTCCCTTTGTCAATCGGTACGTTACTTGCCCGAGATTCGATCGTCGGTATCCCAATACCTCGTTCAATCTTGTTACCGGCAAGTCACTTTACTCGTACCGTAATGCATGATCCCGTGACCAGACACTTGGTCACTTTGAGCTCATTATGATGATGCATTACCGAGTGGGCCCAGAGATACCTCTCCGTCATATGGAGTGACAAATCCCAGTCTTGATCCGTGTCAACCCAACAGATACTTTCGGAGATACCCGTAGTATACCTTTATAGTCACCCAGTTACATTGTGACGTTTGGTACACCCAAAGCACTCCTACGGTATCCGGGAGTTACACAATCTCATGGTCTAAGGAAAAGATACTTGACATTGGAAAAACTCTAGCAAAAGAACTATACGATCTTGTGCTATGTTTAGGATTGGGTCTTGTCCATCACATCATTCTCCTAATGATGTGATCTCATTATCAATGACATCCAATGTCCATAATCAGGAAACCATGACTATCTGTTGATCAACGAGCTAGTCAACTAGAGGCTTACTAGGGACATGTTGGTGTCTATGTATTCACACATGTATTACGATTTCCGGATAACACAATTATAGCATGAATAAAAGACAATTATCATGAACAAGGAA
>NC_041384.1:649615008-649635335 GCF_002162155.2 Triticum dicoccoides | reverse complement strand
CAAATTTGCACAAAGACAGAAAATGACCCTGATGCTTAATCAGCTCACACCAAAACTGTGAATCCCCCTGCTTTTTCTTAATTCTAGCAAGACATTTATTATTTTGATATTTATTTATTAGCATTTGCTGCCCTAAAGCCCCTCAATGTTAAACAGTTTCCACCACCGTTTACACAACAAAGCTTTATTCATCAAAGCTAGGTTTTGAATTCCTAGTCCCCCCTGTCATGTATTTAGCTCTGCACACCTCAGACCATTTTACAGGATGATTTTTTTTTCTTATCCTCTTTCTCCAGGCCATAGCAGCCTGGTTGTATAAAAAAACATCCTCTTATTGACCCCGATTAGGAGTCCATAAAAGAACAACATGAAATAAGGTATATGAGTCGATGATGACTGGATAAGTGATCCTCCCAGCACCGGCTAATAACCTGCTTTGCCAATTACTACATTTTGTGAAACACGATATATGGTGTTTATTTCTCTGTTGCGGAGAAGTAAAGAGGGGGGAAATGCTTGCACATCTACTATAATTTGACCCTCCTGGAAAAAACGTGGTTAGCAGGATTCAAACAAGCTATGTCATTCAAATTATGTTACCGGGGTTCTCGTAATCACCATCATTCAAATCTACTATACTTTGACCCTCTAGAGAAATAGAAACACGATATATGGTGATCATTTATTTTTTATTTTTTTGAGACGACGGTGATCATTTCTTTGTTGCAGGAAAGTAAAGTGAAAAAATGCTTACGATTCCACTATAACTTGACACTACAGAAAAATGGCAAAAAAATTGTGGCCACCATATATGATTTACATTTCTTTATTGCAAGAAAGTAAAGGGAAAAAATGCTTGCAAATCTACTATACTTTGACCCTCTAGACAAATGGCAAAAAATCATGGTCGACAGGATTCGAACTTTATATGGTGATCATTTCTTTTTTTTCTTTTTTCGAGATGACGGCGGTCATTTCTTTTTTCTTCTTTCGAGATGATGGTGATCATTTCTTTGTTGCAGGAAAGTAAAGTGGAAACATGCTTACCATTCTACTATAACTTGACCCTACAGAAAAATGGCAAAAAAATCGTGAAGTAAAGGGAAAAAATGCTTGCAAAACTACTATACTTTGACCCTCTAGAGAAATGGCAAAAAATCATGGTCGACAGGATTCGAACTTTATATGGTGATCATTTCTTTTTTCTTTTGTCGAGATGATGGTGGTCATTTCTTTGTTGCAGGAAAGTAAAGTGGAAAAATGCTTACAGTTCTACACCCTACAGAAAAATGGCAAAAAAATTAAATCATGGCCACGATATATGATATACATTTCTTTATTGCAAGAAAGCAAAGGGGAAAAATGCTTGCAAATCTACTATACTTTGACCCTTTAGATATGGCAAAAACATCGTGGTCGGCAGGATTCGAACCTGCGCGGGCAAAGCCCACATGATTTCTAGTCATGCCCGATAACCACTCCGGCACGACCACTTCGATGAAAAATGTGCCCATAAGCTCCTCTAATAATAATTAGTCTGGAAGCACGATCGGCCCTGCCGATATGTCTGCGGCAGTTCCATGTTGACTCTGCTGTTCTCTTTCCCTGAGTCGTGTCTCATCAGATGAGGCCATATTATCATCGAAATTACTCTGCACACGACAATTTGAAAGACGATCTGCCGACGACCTTGTGATCGATGGCTATTATCATTCAGAAACATCGGCTGATTTCGTAGATAATGCTACCCTTTCTAGGTGTGCTGAATTCACCGCCAACACCATTTTGCAGGGAGAAAAGAAAACAAGAAGAGGAATGTGGTGCTGCAAGTAAGCTCGCCGCAGTTTCAAACTGCCATTCTACAACCATATTCAGATACTTTGTGTCATAATATACACAGCCACATTGTTCAGGCACATAGGTAAAACAGGGCTACAGAAGAAAAATATACACACAGGTGCATTACAAGCATCAAGCAGAAAAGATGTACTAGATGAGTCACTTAAGCATCATTTTGTCTTTCACAAGTACGCACTTCAAGTAGGGTATGATAAATCTGCAGGGGACTGCATAGTATGCTCACAAGCCAACTGTATTTCTAGCTCTATGTCGATCTCACATCTCACAGACTCACAGGTGCCCCAGCACAGGCCATGGGGTCACTCCATTGCCGGGAAGCATAGGCTTTATCATCGGAGCTCGCCGTAACATCGGCTGGGCCTTGAATTGAGATGCCTTCTGCAGGGATGATGAAAACATAAATGCTCAGCGAGAACGAAGATGGCAACACAAATATGCAATTTTGCAGATTCAGACATTGATAAGCAATGGTGAGGTATATAGTAGTGTCAACTGCCAATAACAACATCAATCCAATAATCCAATCAGTTCAACTGTCAGCCACAATTCACATAGCATCGCGTATTAACTATTGTCATCTTTAAATAATTGCTACTGCCATGCATTTCCTGACTGAGCACACAACAAAACATGGCAACAGAAGTAACCAGAGTTATTATTTTCCCTTTTGCGAGGAAGCAAATCCATGAAATGCTCTACCTTCAGCTTAAACAATACAAGGAGCTTCCTAGAACGAATTTTACAAGGAGCTTCCCTAGAATTTCTCCTTAAGGTGACACTATTCTTACATCATGTATGTCAGTGGCACCTAGGCTGTCGTGCAGCTGCCTGCTGCTAAGCTCAGCAGTGGCAGGTTCTAAAGGTGATACACCACGCAGCGTCTCAACAACACTAGACCCACGAGTGAGACGCCTACGCAAGCACAGCGGCGCAAGATCGAGCGATTGGGACGCGACATGGGGCGGAAAGGGGCAAAGGGCCTGACCTTATCGTCAAGGACGAGCCGCACGCGCGCCACGGCCTTGCTCTGCCGCCGCATCCGGTACAGCCGGCGGCCGAGCACGGCGATCCCGAGCAGCGCGACGGCGACGGGCACCGACCAGGCGCTCCTCGCCGCGCGCGCCGCCCACAGCCGCAGCACCTCCACGGGCAGCCTCCACCACCGCGCCGCCGCCGCCGCGGGCCCTCCCTTCGCCACCGCCCCCTCGTCCACCCCCGCCGCCTCCCGGGGCGTCTCCACCAGCGGCTCGGTGGCCTCGGCGTCCTCGCGCCGCTCCCCGTCCGACGACGAGTCGGACCAGAGCGCGGCGCGGTCGCGGGCGGGGAAGGCGAGGGCGCCGGGGTGCGGCTCCACCCAGCTCGCCTCGCCGGCCTCCTCCTCGGCCCCCGCCGACAGGGACGCCCTCCTGGCGTACTTGGCGTCGGAGCCGAGGTCGAAGTAGTCGTACTTGATGGCCCCGGCGGCGTCGTCCTCCACCACCGCCTCCCCGCCGGCGGCGTACGGCCCGGGCGCCGCGGCGGCGGTGGGGGAGGCGAGGAGGAGCTCCCACTCCTGCAGGTCCGCCGTGGCGTCCCGGCCGTCCATCTCGAGGGGGGTGGTGACGCTAGGGTTTGATGGGTTCGTGGGGCGTGAGCGGCAGGATTGGGGCCTTTGGAGGCGAGCGCTTGGTTCTGTTGCGCCGTGTGGGGTGGGGAAAGGAAAGGGAAGATTCGGGGCGAGGAAGGGGTGGTGTGTCGCGCGGGGACACCCGGATTCTTCCCATTGGATTCTATCGTCTGGTGGGGAGGAAGGGAAGGGAGGGAATGGAATGGAACCGGATTCTTTCTCGTTTGCACCAGCACTGCTAAAAATAGGTTTAAAAGTAAAAAAAAAAGGAGAAATGAAAAAAAATGCTGGAAAAAGGTTTAAAAAAGAAGAGGAGAAATAAAAAAAATGCTCGAAAAAGGTTTTGAAAAAGAGAGGAGAAATGCACTGGTGTGATTTCAGCTGATGTTAACGTGTCAGTGGTCATCGTAGCCAGTCAATTTCAGCGATCCACCAAGAGAATGATGTCCCTACCCTCAAAAAAAAAAAAAGAGAATGATGTCCTGGTTTTAAAACTTGCTGGTGAGAAGCAGAGGTCCACATGCCCAACATTTTTTTTGTTGGCGACTAGCCAGCCAACTCAAGGAGCCGAGGCAAAGCCCACATACAGTGACGTTGTCCAGCATTTGTCCCGGTAATTAGTGATACTAATCATGTTTTATGTGAACTACTTAGTGGAGAATGGCCGGAGCAGCCTGGGCAGCTGTTGAGTATATATGTTATGTGCATAGTGTGTACTGAATCCGCCTCCTAGTTCTTTGTATAGTTGAGGTTCGTGGCCCACCGTTGTACATCATATATACGTGCATATGCACGAGAGCAATACATCGTGCAATTCACATATTCTACATGGTATCAGTTTCTGGGTTCTAACCCTAGCCTTCCGCCGTCGCCGCCGCCGCCGCGCACCTCCTTCGCGCCACCGCCGCCGCCGGCACCTGCGCGCAGGTCGCCGCCGCCCAGCCGCCGCGCGCCTCCTTCGCGCCGCCGCCGCCGCCGCCACCTGTGCGCCTCCCGCGCCGGTTGCCGCCGCCCAGCTGCCGGCGTTCGAACGCTCCCCCACGCCGGCCGCTGCTCCCCCGCAGCCGCGGCCTCCCTTGCCGCCGCTGCCTCTCCCTCCCTTGCCACCGCTGCCTCTCCCTCCTATTTGCCGCTCGCCCGCCGATCCCATACGATCGTTCTAGCCGGCGAGTAATAAGTGTCCTGAGCAGTAGTGCTAGGCTAGCAGGACTCCGGTGAACCGGGCTGTAGCGGACTACTATGGCTCATGAAAGCACTAGACTACATTTCCCCATAAGAGAGGCTGCCAAGGATAAACAACTAGATTGTCGGATCCCACACATATCAAGCATTTCAATCATACACACAATATGCTCGATATGTGTAAATACAACATGACATCACAACATAACTCTACGACTCAAAGTATTTATTCATTAGGCTCCGAGGAGCGAGATATTACAAACATGGGTCTCATGACCCAACATTCAGAGCATACAAGTCAAAGCACACGCGGAAGCTTAACATGTCTGAGTACAGACATCTACAAATGAAAAAGGCTGAGAAGCCTGACTATCTACCAGATCCTGCCGAGGGCACAAGATCGTAGCTGAGGTAACAAGCTAAACGTCGAAGTCCAAGCGAAACTACTAGTGAGACTGAAGTCTCTCTGCAAAACATAAATTAAGCAAACGTGAGTACAAATGTACCCAGCAAGACTTACATCAGAACTAGCTACATATGCATCAGTATCAACAAAGGGGTGGTGGAGTTTAACTGCAGCAAGCCAGCTTTGACTCAGTGGCTAACCTGAACTATGACTGCAAGTAACTCTTTTGAGGTGGCGCACACGAGTCCACAAATTCACCATATCAATACACCACTATGGATCCGCTCCTGTCTCCCTACGAGAAGGCCATCCATAGCACTCACGCTTATCTTGCGAGTTTTAGAGTATCCACTTTCACTTGTCTATGAACTATGCAAGGGGTCCAAGTTTCCATATCCGAGGAATCCGGCTATTCGAATAGATAATGATAACCCTGCAGGGGTGTACTTCTTCACACACGCTCTCGCCACTTATCGCCCTGTACACGTCATGTACCTCGGCAACCTTCAAGCGGAAGCCGGGCGAGGGAGTCGGCCACGACCTGACTAACCAACAAGTCTCTAGTCCAGGTTTATCGCCTATTCGGGTTCCATCCGCAAGGAGATCCGGCCGGGTGTCGCTCACGGCCCCAAATGATGTGTACAGGGTTCCCAAGCCCACCATCCGTGTGCCACTTGGTACACCGGGCCACTGTGCCTAGTCTGTCTCAAGCCCACCTATACCGGGTGCCACTTGGTAGACTATTAACACTACCTACAAACACCAGAAACTAGTTACAACTCCTGGACAGAGATCGAGTGGATTAATAAGTCGAGAGGGGTCGAGTTACCGGAACCCAATGTGTGGTAGTAACTGTTCATGGATCACAAACACAGAACTCAGTTCCTAAGGACGGCTAAAATGAGACAACCCACCATGTACTCCTACATGGCCTCTCACCGCTACCTTTACCAAATCGCGTTCACACACTTAGCTCTCAATGGTAGGACATGTTCACCACATTCCAATTCATCCCCGATGAATCAGACCTGACTCAACTCTAAGCAGTAGCAGGCATGACAAACAAGCATGAATGAGTAGGCACAACAGGGCTCAAACGACTCCTACTCATGCTAGTAGGTTTCATCTATTTACTGTGGCAATGACAGGTCATGCAAAGGAAAGGGTTCAATTATCGCAGCATGTAACAGTTGAATCGGTGTTGTCCTAATGCAGTAAAAGAGAGCAGGAGCAAGAGAGTGGGATTGAATCGGAATGAACAAGGGGGTTTTGCTTTCCTGGCACTTCTGAAGATAACATTGAGTCTTCATCAGTGTCAACGATCACATCGTCGGAGTAGCGTCTACCGAGAGGGGACAAATACCGGCAAACAAGGAAGAACACAATCAATGCGATGCAACAATATGATGCATGATCATGACATGGCAATATGTTATTGATTGAGCTAATGCAACTAGCAACAAGTTAAATGGAGTTGGTTTGAACACTAGGTTCAAATTCAAATTCAAACTATGAATTCAAATAGTGCATTATCATGTTTTGGACTAAACAGTGAGGTTAAGTTGTTCAAACATGCATGCAAATGCCATATTCAGATTCCTTGGATTTTTCTGATCATTTTTCATATATAATTTATTTGATTTGGAGTTATGGTTGAATTTCTATGAATTTTAGAAGTTTAAGCAATTTTCTGGAATTTCCTAAATAGAAATAAATCCAGAAATTACATTATTGCATCAGCATTATGTCATGCTGACCTCAGCAGGTCAACAGGGCTGCCCCGGGTCAAACCTAACCAGTGGGGTCCACTAGTCAGTGAACCAGTGCTGGTTAGGGTCGCTGACGTGTGGGCCCAGTCAACTGCCTCGTCAGCATGGTCAAAGTTGACGCGTGGGCCCACCGTGGTTAGTTAAACTTAAACAGAAAGTAAACTAAGTTTAATTAGACGATGGGGCTCAGCTGTCAGTGTCATAGGGTTAGACTAATAACATAATTAGTACTAATATAATCTGCCACGTCAGCGGTTGACGCCGGCGACCACAACAACGGCCGAAACTCGCCGGAGTTGCTCGGGACGGTGGTACGGAGCACCGTTTCATGCGTGGTTTGCGGCTACGGCGAGCTGGAGGTGCGGCGCATCTTCTGAAGCACGCGGGGCGAGCTGGGGTGGCCGGTGGCAGCGACGGCAGTGAGCTGGGCGGTGGCCGGAGCTCGGCTGGTTGCGGGCGCGGGGCTGCAGCTCGATTTAGAGCGAACGAAGTGCACGGGCAGAAGCTACGGGGCAGCAGGAACTCGACCGGGTGCTCATATGCGGCGTTGGCCGACCGTAACAACGAAAGTGACATTCGCGGCGGCGGCAAGCTTCGGCGGAGATGGGGAACGGAGCTAGAGAGCATAATCGAGAGAGGGAGGAGACGGGTTCGACGCGGAAGCTCACAGCGCTTCGGACGGAGCCAGCGGTAAGGGCGGGGACGCACTGGAGGCCGTGAATCCACGATGGCGAGCATCGGGCAGAGGCAATGAAGGCGAGCCCGATGGCGTCGCTTGAGGGCGTCCGAGGTCTTGATCTTTTATCTGGTGAAGTAGTACTCGTTGGCGGAGCTTTGGAACACGCCGGGGCGGTGGTTCATCAATGGTGGCTACGCGTACGGCTGCGGCGTGCTCTCGGTGGTGCTCGGGTTGCGCGTGGAGTAGGGCTAGAGAGGGAGAGAGGCACCAGAGAGATGGGGGGAGTGAGGGAGTGAGCCAGGGTGCTGCGTGGCGTCTCTGAGGCGCCGGAGAGGCCAGCAGGGAGGCAGGAGGTGGCCACGGGTGGCTGTGCACGCCGCACGCAGCTGCTTCTCCTCCTGGCAGGAGGAAGAAGACATCGCTGCCCTTGGTGGGCTGCTGCTACATGTAGGTGGCCAGGTAGGTAAGTCAGGTAAGGCCCTGCCTTTTGTATTTTCTGTTTGTTTTGTTTTTATTTATACATTTTGCCACTGATTCAAAATTCAAAATGAATTCAAAACAGTGCCAAAACACTCTAAGATATTTTATGTTACCTCTCTGGACTATTACAAAAGTATATAAAACATTTCAAAGCATTTGAAAATATATTCATTATATATTATGAATATATCCCCAAATTCAAATAGATTATTGATTTAAATTCAGAGACCAAATAATTCCTTAAAAATGTTCCAAAATTTTGGTTTGATATATAACTCTTGCCAAAATTCACAAAACTATTTTTAGGGCATTTTGGATTCACAGAATGCTATTTAAAGGGTGCTTGCCCTTCTTTTAATCAGATTTCTGAGGTTTCAACAATCCTCATTTCAAGTTTCAGAAATTTAAACATGATGCAAGCAAGATGCAAACACTAGGCAACACCAGAAGCTAGGGATGTGACAGCTCACCCCTACTAAACAAGAATCTCGTCCCGAGATTCAAGTCATGAGGTAAGAAGACAGAGGGACACAAACTATCACAATCTTCACGATCCAGATGTCTTTCTCGAGGATGTTGATTCATTGCATCACCTTGATCTCGACGTCTTGCTTTGAGAACTACATCCAACATGACAACGAGTGCAAAGGGAGAATTTAAGAAGAATCGACCTTCTTGAGGTTCGAGCAACTTAGGATCATCTTAACGATCACAAGATCAACTCATGGAATGAGACATAGTAACATCTCTCGAGCTGAGACACGAGGCATACACCTAGAGGGATAGAGTGAAACGGATGGCGAAGGTTCACTAGGTAGGCAACAATTCCACACTCGAATAAGATGGAGCATGAATTTCAAAGTAGCAAGGAGATATTTGCCATGATTCATAACGTGATACCTCGAGGAAGGTGACTCGTAGAATTATTCCCTTAAGTGGCAAAAAGAATTACTTTTGATTCGAAGATCATTGAAACTCTTTATACCAGCCTAAGGCAATCACAATCGATCATTTGAAGGAGTTCAAAAGAATGACATACTTGGACTAGAAAGGATGATGTGGACTCCCTTGTTGAAGACAACACAATGGATGATTTTGCTTATCATCAGAAATGGATGGGACCCATGGTAAGTCCACTTTTGAAGATGATCCTGAACAACAACTACTGAGGTGCAAGCTGGGAACAAAATGCAAATGTTGGGAATGATTCTGGTAACTGGGGAAGAACTCAACAGTCGAGAGTGAGTCCACTGTTTGAAAAGGTTATAACATAACCGAGGAAACTGGAAGCAAATCCCAGTTAACGCCAACGGTAAAACCTAGTGCTTGCGCATGCTCTCAAGAACTTGAGCATCTCCATATTCATCAAGGTTTTACCAATATCCGTGTCAAGGATCCTGGCAACACAACATACCACCATGATGAATGGTGATGGATGATGTAGATGCAAAGGAAGATAACACTTTCTCAGATTTCACCTTAGCGAGGCCAAGGAAAAAAAATCTGGATGATCGACCGAGAGACATTTAGCACTCCGCTTCTAATGTTCTCCTTGATGTGCTAGGATAACCCATTTATTGATATGGTTTGGTATTTAGGACATCAAGTAAAATGTCGGACTTCGGGAGCACAAGAATCCGTAAGGGTTAACTACGGAGGTAAATCCTACGAAATCCACATGGGGAGGTGGCCAACTTTCTTCTATCGAGATACTACAATAATAGGTCTTCCGGCTGGATGTGTTGGCCACGACATCCACTTTACCGGTTACCAAGGGACCAATATTATAGTTCTTGGAAAATGCTCCAACCATCATATCTACCTGAGATTCAGATCTGGTTGGTGTCAGGATATTCCAGACTCATCGAGTCTAGAAAGGAAAATGAAAGTTTGCAACACAAATCAACGAGACGACGTTGCGAGATTCTCGGGGAATGAACTGCGATAGAAAGCTCCAAAACATGAGCTGGTTCTGCTACAACATGTGAACACGTTCGTCCCAGACAAGTATGACCACATAGTAGTCTTATAATAAAACACTACCGAGTTCTGGTGGGGAACCATTATCGAGGATAACAAAGTCCTAACATAAGTCATGATTCTTAAGATGGAACTTCTTCTCCTTGAACAAATCAATCAGTGGCTTGGTGTGCTAGGGATACGTATAGAATGAAGATGATCAGTCTATCAGACCATAGAATACTTCGCATGTACATGACTGACTTGGGACGATTCCAAAGGAAACAAAAACAATCTTTCTCTAATTCACGGCGGCAACTTGCACCTAATGCATGTGAACTTGGAGAAAATCACTTCTTACACCAAACATGTATTTCATGAACGGGACATGAAGATAATGCTTACAAAAGTTTCCAACACTATCTTGATATCCAACAAAATCATGGAGAAGACAAGGATGTTGTCGATGGGCTCAACAACAATTCATCTAGGTTTCCATATAAATGGAATTCCACAATCATATGAACAAGGTGATAGCATTGGTCAGACCCGAAAAATATAATGGTGTATGCTCGAGGGACAACCGCAATTAAGACAACATTACGAACATTGTTGGTTCTGATTTGATTTGACGATAGCCCACACTCAAATCAAGGTTTGGACAAGATAATAGATTCAATAGCTGATCACGGGGATTAGTCGATGAAGATATCATCTTTCTTCAACACACACACACGCACAAGGATATCCCTTAGTGATGAACTAAGTCGGACAAGCTTTCATCTTCCAACTCTCCAAGTTGTTGTTTAGCTTAACCAACTAGCTCAGGGTATCCAACACAGATTCTTGGAGAATGGGTGGTTTGGAGGAAAACCAACATGATCACGAACTAAACATAGCGGTCAGGTGACAATCGGGTAATACTTCCGAGAAGATATTCGAAAAATCACGAACCACCGATATGTTATTAAGCTCGAGAACAATCTTGCTTTTTAGGCAAGACGATATGATCAAGGAGCGAGGGATTGTCACAATCCTAACTCCTTGGTCAATGAGTGCACCCGGAAATATGGACTAGGTAGCACGATCAACCTTAGGGTGATGATTCAATAATCAGCACACTAAGAATGATATTAATGTCCATTAACTACCAAGCAGCGGAGTTGCTAGGAGTATTTATTTCACACATCATAGTTCACTTGCCAGCATTCCGGTTGCGACAACACGGGACCGAGGAATGAAAAATGATGGCAAGAGTATCACTGCGTCAAAAATTCATAAGAGGTGGTGCAATTCCCATGACATTCTTGACATAAATATGGTAACACTCCAAGGTAGAACAGAGCAAAAGCTGGGTTGGAATTTTGATCCATGGAATACAACTACTTCGACCCAATCCTAGATATGGATAAGGTACTGGAGTTTGTTTCTCCTAGTCATTCTGGAATAGAATGGCTTGACGGACCACAAGAATAGCAGGCATCGATGAACACGATCGCACAACTACTCCCGACTATCAGTTGATAGACGAGAGTCAGAAAACAACTAAAGAGGGACAACTCAAGGGAACATATAATTTTCTGAGTTGTGGATGCATAGATTAGTATATCGAACCAAGTTCAACAGGTTTCTTCCGGATAACCCATGCAGAAAGGTAGAACTAGCAGAATCACAATTATGAATGGAGAACTCCTCAGGAGTACTCTAATGGTGATCTTTTGGTTCAAAGAACTTCTGCCTTAATGGTTCATGGTATTTGGAAGAAGGAAATACCACGGACCTCGAGGACTATCACAAAGGTTACTAATATCCTAAAGGAACTAGCAATACTATCAACATGAAGCAAGTAGGGTGAATCTTGGGTCAATAACCCAAGAGTAGAATACCTACTACTAAGTAGCATCGCGGGATGCTCTCGAGAATGGTGGCCAAAATCATCACACTGGGAATATAAAGCATTGCTAGATTACTGGGTGGTACTCTAAGATACCCTAGCATCACAAAAATAGTTCCAACATATATATCGAGGCAATGGAATACCTCAACACACTGGTTAGTGTGATTAATCTGGCCCAAAGAACATCGAGAACGGGAGGAAGGGATTTGCAAATGCATCGGACTATTTAGAAACCTGGGATGACTCGGACAGCATAACGGCTGTAAATGCTCAAAATGATTTGAGACATCCTGCAAAATGGTGGCATAACCACTCAACATCACAATATCAAGGTTCTGAGGCTAGCTATGAACATATGAAAGTAGTAGGAGCCAGACTGAGGCTTAAACTCAACATTCCTAGGCAACTACAGTTTAGTAACACGTCTTCCTGAGAGATAGAAGTGAAGCCTAGTTCTTAACCCCGTAGAAAAAGATAAGATGACTCAGATCAGAAGGTCATGAGGATAAGGAGTAAAAAGAGCCTTACGTTCCCTTGCACAATCAATTCCCTTATATAACTAAAGCATTTCTAGACACAACTTCGACCAGTTTGGCTTAGTAATCCTACAGGCAGTCAGGCTCTGATACCAAAGCTTTCAGGACCCCGATTCCAAGTCACATCGATCTAGCCGGTAACACCTCATATCACTTTGCGGCCTCACGCACGGTATTCCCACGGGTGTCACCTTACCATGGCCCAGGACCGTTTGCGCCTTTTGGCTCACGTATATGATAGTGTCACTAGCATCCATATGACAGAGAACCTGGGCCGACATGGCTAGTCGTGAACCCAAAGCGGCCCTAACCCATGGGGACAGGCATACATGAATCAACTTCGAGTATGTCGGTCAGCAATGTGCGAATCCGGGCTATAGCACTGGGCTAACAGGACTTCAGATGTCACCGCGTGACATTTCCCCGAAGGGACAGACACAGGAACGAAGTGAAACACATGCCGGCCAGTCAAGTGTCCTGAGCAGTAGTGCTGGGCTAGCAGGACTCCGGTGAACCGGGCTGTAGCGGACTACTATGGCTCATGAAAGCACTAGACTACATTTCCCCATAAGAGAGGCTTCGAAGGATAAACAACTAGATTGTCGGATCCCACACATACCAAGCATTTAAATCATACACACAATATGCTCGATATGTGTAAATACAACATGGCATCACAACATAACTCTACGACTCAAAGTATTTATTCATTAGGCTCCGAGGAGCGAGATATTATAAACATGGGTCTCATGACCCAACATTCAGAGCATACAAGTCAAAGCACACGCGGAAGCTTAACATGTCTGAGTACAGACATCTACAAATGAAAAAGGATGAGAAGCCTGACTATCTACCAGATCCTGCCGAGGGCACAAGATCGTAGCTGAGGTAACAAGCTAAACATCGAAGTCCAAGCGGAACTACTAGCGAGACTGAAGTCTCTCTGCAAAACATAAATTAAGCAAACGTGAGTACAAATGTACCCAGCAAGACTTACATCAAAACTAGCTACATATGCATCAGTGTCAACAAAGGGGTGGTGGAGTTTAACTGCAGCAAGCCAGCTTTGACTCAGTGGCTAACCTGAACTACGACTGCAAGTAACTCTTTTGAGGTGGCGCACACGAGTCCACAAATTCACCATATCAATACACCACTATGGATCCGCTCCTGTCTCCCTACGAGAAGGCCATCCATAGCACTCACGCTTATCTTGCGAGTTTTAGAGTATCCACTTTCACTTGTCTATGAACTATGCAAGGGGTCCAAGTTTCCATATCCGAGGAATTCGGCTATTCGAATAGATAATGATAACCCTGCAGGGGTGTACTTCTTCACACACGCTCTCGCCACTTATCGCCCTGTACACGTCATGTACCTCGGCAACCTTCAAGCGGAAGCCGGGCGAGGGAGTCGGCCACGACCTGACTAACCAACAAGTCTCTAGTCCAGGTTTATCGCCTATTCGGGTTCCATCCGCAAGGAGATCCGGCCGGGTGTCGCTCACGGCCCCAAATGATGTGTACAGGGTTCCCAAGCCCACCATCCGGGTGCCACTTGGTACACCGGGCCACTGTGCCTAGTCTGTCCCAAGCCCACCTATACCGGGTGCCACTTGGTAGACTACTAACACTACCTACAAACACCAGAAACTAGTTGCAACTCTTGGACAGAGACCGAGTGGATTAATAAGTCGAGAGGGGTCGAGTTACCGGAACCCAATGTGTGGTAGTAACTGTTCATGGATCACAAACACAGAGACGGCTGAAATGAGACAACCCACCATGTACTCCTACATGGCCTCTCACCGCTACCTTTACCAAATCGTGTTCACACACTTAGCTCTCAACGGTAGGACATGTTCACCACATTCCAATTCATCCCCGATGAATCAGACCTGACTCAACTCTAAGCAGTAGCAGGCATGACAAACAAGCATGAATGAGTAGGCACAACAGGGCTCAAACAACTCCTACTCATGATAGTGGGTTTCATCTATTTACTGTGGCAATGACAGGTCATGCAAAGGAAAGGGTTCAACTACCGCAGCATGTAACAGTTGAATCGGTGTTGTCCTAATGCAGTAAAAGAGAGCAGGAGCAAGAGAGTGGGATTGTATCGGAATGAACAAGGGGGTTTTGCTTGCCTGGCACTTCTGAAGATAACATTGAGTCTTCATCAGTGTCAACGATCACATCGTCGGAGCAGCGTCTACCGAGAGGGGACAAATACCGGCAAACAAGGAAGAACACAATCAATGCGATGCAACAATATGATGCATGATCATGACATGGCAATATGCTGTTGATTGAGCTAATGCAACTAGCAACAAGTTAAATGGAGTTGGTTTGAACACTAGGTTCAAATTCAAATTCAAACTATGAATTCAAATAGTGCATTATCATGTTTTGGACTAAACAGTGAGGTTAAGTTGTTCAAACATGCATGCAAATGCCATATTCAGATTCCTTGGATTTTTCTGATCATTTTGCATATATAATTTATTTGATTTGGAGTTATGGTTGAATTTCTATGAATTTTAGAAGTTTAAGCAATTTTCTGGAATTTCCTGAATAGAAATAAATCCAAAAATTACATTATTGCATCAGCATTACGTCATGCTGACCTCAGCAGGTCAACAGGGCTGCCCCGGGTCAAACCTGACCAGTGGGGTCCACTAGTCAGTGAACCAGTGCTGGTTAGGGTCGCTGACGTGTGGGCCCAGTCAACTGCCTCGTCAGCATGGTCAAAGCTGACGCGTGGGCCCACCGTGGTTAGTTAAACTTAAACAGAAAGTAAACTAAGTTTAATTAGACGGTGGGGCTCAGCTGTCAGTGTCATAGGGTTAGACTAATAACATAATTAGTACTAATATAATCTGCCACGTCAGCGGTTGACGCCGGCGACCACAGCAACGGCCGGAACACGCCGGAGTTGCTCGGGACGATGGTACGGAGCACCGTTTCGTGCGTGGTTTGCGGCTACGGCAAGCTGGAGGTGCGGCGCATCTTTTGGAGCACGAGGGGCGAGCTGGGGTGGCCGGTGGCAGCGACGGCAGTGAGCTGGGCGGTGGCCGGAGCTCGGCTGGTTGCGGGGGCGGGGCTGCAGCTCGATTTAGAGCGAACGAAGTGCATGGGCAGAAGCTACGGGGCAGCAGGAAGTCGACCGGGTGCTCATACACGGCGTTAGCCGACCGTAACAACGACAACGACATTCGCGGCGGCGGCAAGCTTCGGCGGAGATGGGGAACGGAGCTAGAGAGCATAATCGAGAGAGGGAGGAGACGGGTTCGACGCGGAAGCTCACAGCGCTTCGGACGGAGCTAGCGGCAAGGGCGGGGACGCACTGGAGGCCGCGAATCCACGATGGCGAGCAGCGGGCAGAGGCGATGAAGGCGAGCCCGATGGCGTCGCTTGAGGGCGTCCGAGGTCTTGATCTTTGACCTGGTGAAGTAGTACTCATTGGCGGAGCTTTGGAACACGCCGGGGCGGTGGTTCATCGACGGTGGCTACGCGTACGGCTGCGGCGTTCTCTCGGTGGTGCTCGGGTTGCCCGTGGAGCAGGGCTAGAGAGGGAGAGAGGCACCAGAGAGATGGGGGGGGAGTGAGGGAGTGAGCCAGGGTGCTGCGCGGCGTCTCTGAGGCGCCGGGGAGGCCAGTAGGGAGGCAGGAGGTGGCCACGGGTGGCTGTGAACGCCGCACGCAGCTGCTTCTCCTCCTGGCAGGAGGAAGAAGACATCGCTGCCATTGGTGGGCTGCTGCTACATGTAGGTGGCCAGGTAGGTAAGTCAGGTAAGGCCCTGCCTTTTCTATTTTCTGTTTGTTTTGTTTTTACTTATACATTTTGCCACTGATTCAAAATTCAAAATGAATTCAAAACAGTGCCAAAACACTCTGAGATATTTTATGTTACCTCTCTGGACTATTCCAAAAGTACATTAAACATTTCAAAGCATTTGAAAATATATTCATTATATATTATGAATATATCCCCAAATTCAAATAGATTATTGATTTAAATTCAGAGACCAAATAATTCCTTAAAAATGTTCCAGAATTTTGGTTTGATATATAACTCTTGCCAAAATTCACAAAACTATTTTTAGGGCATCTTGGATTCACAGAATGCTATTTAAAGGGTGCTTGCCCTTCTTTTAATCAGATTTCTGAGGTTTCAACAATCCTCATTTCAAGTTTCAGAAATTTAAACATGATGCAAGCAAGGTGCAAACACTAGGAAACACCAGAAGCTAGGGATGTGACACCACCGCCGCTGGCGCTCTTCGGCCAGTCCCGCTACGGGCCCTTTGGCGCGGCTCCGCTGCTGGCTTTCTACGGCGCGGACCCGCCATCGCCGGCGCTCTCCGGCCAGTCTGTCATCGCTCCGCCGTTGGCGCCGCCTCTGCCCGTTGACCCCTTGTTGTTGCGCAGGGCGTTTGACGCGTCCGCTCCCATGTACGGAAATCCTACGTACGGGGCTCCCCTCGTGTAAGAGTCTCCCGGGTATTGGTGGGGGTCGTCAGCAGGCCAGCACTCATCACAGCCTGACGACGTCCAGCACCTGCAGCATCTGTCAGCAGGCCAACAGGGTTCTCCAGCGGGCCATCCAGCCTACCCGGCACCGCAGTCGCAGCCGGTGCTGCTACCCATACCGTATGGAGAGTACCCACCGCCGCAACCGAGCGGCGGCTACGGCCTCCCCATGGCATCTCCGTCCCCCTCGCCAGCCCTGCCGCCGGTGCCCTGGGAACCGGTGCTCCTCCCCGCACTGCATGCCGCTCGTACACCGAATAACTACACTGAACGTGGTGATTGGTACATGGACACCGGTGCTACGGCTCACATGTTTGCTCATCCTGGTAACCTTGCCTCCTTTACTCTTGTCTCCACCGACCGCCGCATCATTGTCGGCGACGGTTCCACACTTCCTATCACACACATTGGGCACTGTTGGAAATATGCCCTAGAGGCAATAATAAAACGGTTATTATTATACTTCCTTGTTCATGATAATTGTCTATTGTTCATGCTATAATTGTGTTATCCGGAAATCGTAATACATGTGTGAATATATAGACCACAACATGTCCCTAGTGAGCCTCTAGTTAACTAGCTCGTTGATCAACAGATAGTCATGGTTTCCTGACTATGGACATTAGATGTCATTGATAACGGGATCACATCATTAGAAGAATGATGTGATGGACAAGACCCAATCTTAAGCATAGCACAAGATCGTGTAGTTCGTCTGCTAGAGCTTTTCTAATGTCAAGTATCTTTTCCTTAGACCATTAGATTGTGCAACTCCCGGATACTGTAGGAATACTTTGGGTGTGCGAAACATCACAACGTAACTGGGTGACTATAAAGGTGCACTACGGGTATCTCCGAAAGTGTCTGTTGGGTTGGCACAAATCGAGACTGGGATTTGTCACTCCGCATGACGGAGAGGTATCTCTGGGCCCACTCGGTAAAACATCATCGTAATGAGCTCAATGTGACTAAGGGTTGGTCACGGGATGATGTGTTATGGAATGAGTAAAGTGACTTGCCGGTAATGAGATTGAACGAGGTATTGGAATACCGACGATCGAATCTCGGGCAAGTAACGTACCGATTGACAAAGGGAATTGAATTCAGGATTGATTGAATCCTCGACATCGTGGTTCATCCGATGAGATCATCGTGGAATATGTGGGAGCCAACATGGGTATCCAGATCCTGCTATTGGCTATTGGCCGGATAGTCGTCTCGGTCATGTCTGCATGGTTCCCGAACCCGTAGGGTCTACACACTTAAGGTTTGGTGACGCTAGGGTTGTAGAGATATTAGTATGGGGTAATCCGAAAGTTGTTCGGAGTCCCGGATGAGATCCTGGACGTCACGAGGAGTTCCGGAATGGTCTGGAGGTAAAGATTTGTATATAAGAAGTCCAGTTTCGGCCACCGGGAAAGTTTCGAGGGTCACCGGTATTGTACCGGAACCACCGGAAGGATCCCGGAGGTCCACCGGGTGGGGCCACCTATCCCGGAGGGCCCCATGGGCTGAAGTGGGAAGGGAACCATCCCCTGGTGGGCTGGTGCGGCCCCCATGGGCCTCCTCCTGCGCCTAGGGTTAGAAACCCTAGGGGTGGGCGCGCGCTCCACCTGGCTTGGGGGCCAAGCCACCCCCTTGGCCGCCGCCCCCCATCTAGATGGGATCTAGAGGGGCCGGCGCCCCCTGGCCCATATATATAGTGGAGGGGAGGGAGGGCACCGCACCCAAGTCCCTGGCGCCTCCCTCTCCCCTCGTGACACCTCTCCCTCTTGTTGGTGTTTGGCGAAGCCCTGTCGAGATCCCGCTGCTTCCACCACCACGCCGTCGTGCTGCTGGATCTCCATCAACCTCCCCTCTCCCCTGGCTGGATCAAGAAGGAGGAGACGTCTCTCCCAACCGTACGTGTGTTGAAGGCGAAGGTGCCGTCCGTTCGGCGCTCGGTCATCGGTGATTTGGATCACGACGAGTACGACTCCATCAACCCCGTTCTCTTGAACGCTTCCGCTCGCGATCTACAAGGGTATGTAGATGAACTCCCCTCTCCCTCGTTGCTAGATGAATCCATAGATTGATCTTGGTGATGCGTAGAAAATTTTAAAATTCTGCTAGGTTCCCCAACAGGCACACCTCTTTTCCTTCTAGTTCTACTCCATTATCTTTGTCTAACATACTTGTGTCATCTCATCTTATTAAGAATCTCATTTCTGTTCGTTGTTTCACTCGTGATAATCCTGTTACCGTTGAATTTGACGAGCTTGGTTTTTGTGTTAAAGACGCTCGAACCAGGATGGTACTTCACCGATGTGACAGCCCCGACAAGCTCTATCGGGTGCACTCACCTTCATCCACCACCACCGCACCGGTTGCTCTCTTCGCTGGAGTCACTCTCTGGCATGCTCGCTTGGGTCATCCCAACCCCGTCACACTTCATCATATTCTTAGGAGTTTCAGTTTCAGTTGCAATAAGATTGAGGATCACACTTGTCATGCCTGTCGAGTCGGCAAACATGTTCCTCTGCCGTTTAATAATTCCACCCATTGCTTCTTTTCCTTTTCAGTTGATTCATAGTGATGTGTGGACTTCTCCGGTTCCTAGTAACTCGGGCTATTTATATTATCTGGTCATTCTTGATGATTATTCTCATTATGTGTGGACTTTTCCTTTGCGCAGAGAGTCGGATGCACTCTCTACCTTGACGGCTTTTTACTTCTATGTCCGCATGCAGTTTGGGCGTCCCATCCTTGTGCTTCAGACGGACAATGGAAAAGAGTTTGACAACCTCGCTTTCCGTACCTTTTTGTCCCATCACGGTACAGTTTTCCGCCTCACATGCCCGTACACTTCACAGCAGAACAGTCGAGCCGAACACGTCCTTCGCACTCTGAATGATTGCGTTCGCACACTCCTGTTTCAAGCCAACGTGCCGCCTCGTTTCTGGCCGGACGCACTCGCAACTGCATCACTTCTTAACATTAGACTCTGCCGCCCACGGTGGAACTACACACCTCACCATCTTCTCTTTGGTACGCCCCCGTCTTATGACGACTTGCGTATTTTTGGGTGCCTTTTCTATCTCAGCACTGCGACACTGCTTCTCACAAGCTTGCACCTCGATCTGTTGCTTGCATCTTCATCGGCTACCCCTCTAACTCCAAGGGATATCGGTGCTATGATCCCGTCTCCCACCGTGTCTTCACTTCCCGGCACGTTTACTTTGATGAGCATGTGTTTCCGTTTCACCAGGTACCCCCGGCTGTTCCTCCCATCACCGGTGACGCGGGCTTCTCGATGCCTCTCCCAGGGCGCTTGCGCGCCTCTCTTGGCCCGCCCCTGGCTTTGAGGCGCCCCCCCCGCATGCGGCGCCTCCTACAGCCGCGGTGTTGGCGCCCCCGACGTTGGCGCCCGCGGCCCCCCTGG
>NC_041384.1:649604214-649614609 GCF_002162155.2 Triticum dicoccoides | reverse complement strand
CCCCCGCCTCCCTCAGCGCCCCCGCCCCCCTCAGCGCCCCCGACGCCCGTGGCTGGTCCGGTCACCCGCGCCCGTACGGGCGTTTTTCGCCCGAGTTCGCGCTACGCCTCGGATGACTATGCCCATGCGGCGTCCACCTCTGAGCCGTCGCCATTGCCGTCCTTCGTTTGAGCCGCTCTTCGTGACCCGCTCTAGATGGTTGTGATGCAAGAGGAGTTTGACGCCCTATTGCGCAACCGGACGTGGCAGCTTGTTCCCCGTCCCCGGCACGCCAACGTGATTACCGGGAAGTGGGTCTTTAAACACAAGCTCCATCCTGATGGTACCCTTGATCGCTATAAAGCGCGTTGGGTCGTTCGTGGCTTCCGACAGCGTGCTGGCATCGACTTCACCGACACCTTCGCTCCGGTCGTCAAGCCCGGCACGATACGCATGGTTCTCCACCTTGCGGTCTCCCGTGCTTGGCCGGTGCACCAGATGGATGTCTCCAACGCCTTCCTTCATGGTCACCTCGAGGAGCAAGTCTTTTGCCAGCAGCCCATCGGGTTCGTTGACCCGGCGCTTCCCGACCATGTGTGCCTGCTTTCACGGTCCTT
Source organism: Triticum dicoccoides (assembly GCF_002162155.2). NCBI lineage: Eukaryota > Viridiplantae > Streptophyta > Magnoliopsida > Poales > Poaceae > Triticum > Triticum dicoccoides. The sequence goes on along the minus strand of NC_041384.1, from coordinate 649,614,013 downwards.
GTACGGACTCAAGCAGGCTCCGCGCACTTGGTACCAGCGCATCGCGGTGTTTCTCCACCAGCTTGGGTTCCGCTCTACCCGCTCAGACGCCTCGCTCTTCGTCTGTCATCAGGGCTCTGACAGGACCTACTTGCTGCTCTATGTCGACGACATCATCCTGATGGCATGCACGGCTGGTCTCCTCAGTCAGCTCACGGCTCGTCTTCGCACTGAGTTCGCCATCAAGGACTTGGGTCCTTTGCACTACTTCCTCGGTGTCGAGGTGGTGCGCCGTCTGGATGGCTTCTTCCTTCATCAGTAGAAGTACGCTCACGAGCTCCTGGAGTGCGCCGGTATGCTTAACCGCAAGCCCACCGCTACGCCTGTTGATACGAAGGCCAAGCTTTCTGCCACGGATGGTTCTCCTGCTTCGGATGCTGCTTTCTATCGGTCTATCGTTGGTGCTCTCCAGTACCTCACTCTGACTCGATCGGAGATCCAGTATGCCGTGCAGCAGGTGTGTCTTCATATGCATGCTCCTCGAGACGTTCACTGGGCTGCCGTCAAGCGGATTCTCCGCTATATCTGTGGCACTATGGATCTTGGCGTCACGCTTCACGCCTTCGTCGACACCGCCCTCACCGCCTACTCCGATGCAGACTGGGCGGGCTGCCCTGACACTCGTCGCTCCACCTCGGGCTATTGTGTCTATCTTGGACCCTCACTTATCTCGTGGTCGTCCAAGCGGCAGCCTACGGTCTCTCGTTCCAGTGCTGAGGCTGAGTATCGTGCGGTGGCTAATGCCGTCGCCGAGTGTTCGTGGATTCGCCAGCTGCTTCAGGAGCTCTCCTGCCCTGTTGACCATGCCACGGTGGTCTACTGCGACAACGTCTCGGCGGTCTACCTCTCCGCTAACCCCGTGCATCATCGACGGACGTTGGATATTCATGTTGTTCGGGAACAGGTGGCAATATGCACGAGAGCAATACATCGTGCAATTCACATATTCTACAACAGCTGCCCAGGGTCGCCGGGAGGTAGCTCCGCCCCTGGCGACTACCCTTGCTGAATATTCCTCGTGTTTACAAGTGATCACCGACAGAGATTGAATTCCTTGTCTAATACATACTCCTTTTCGCAAAAAAGAAAAACTCCTTTTCGCAAGGATTTCATTTCTGGTTTATTTACTTGCTTTGGTGTCATGTGAAGCCTGATCCATCATTTTCGGCACAAACAAGTTTCGATGTGTTTCGCCAATTGTATTGGCTGTAGTTTGATTCTCTTGAGGAGTGGAGCAGCTCAAAGCCACAAGACATGTCGACCTAGACCTTTCTTGGTTTTGTTGGAATTTTGCTAGTAGGCCTTTGGCCCAAAGCCCAACTAAAATTCTGAAATTCTCTTGGCCCATTCATGCACGCATGTGAGTGGAGTGAGTGAGGCTAAAGTTTAGTCCCACCCCGGAAGTTGAGGGAGAGTTGCACCTCTTTATAAGGTGAGCTCTTCTACCACTTGTATGAGCATGAGAAGAGGAGACCTACACGTGCTCTCCTCCTCCTCGCTCGCCTCGCCACGCCACGCCTCGTCACGACGCGCCGCAGGTTGCGGGATTGAGTCGAGTCGAGGACAGAGCTATGCACGTTCTCTATATTTTCGCTGCATGGGAAAATCAATGAGTCATTAATTAATAATTAATGGATGCATTAATTACTGAACCGTTTCCGATTCTTTTGGATCGTGACGACTCGGACGTGGGGTTTACTCCCACGACCTACCCGGCCCGCACTATATAGTCAGGCAGACGTCTACCCTAGCGATTGCCGCTTCGTATGGTTTCTCACCACCGTTCCAGATCATTGCGCCGCCAAGCAAGTCTTCTCCATCCATCCTTCCGGCGTGCACCGCGAGAAGGGACAGCAGCAGGCCTCCGGAACCCCGCCTCTCGTGATCCTGTACGGGAGAGGGGCGATCAAGTTTTTGGGGAGCGCACTCGCGCGACTGCTGGCAGCGACGACTTCGCGAACGACGACTTCTTCCCCGACCTCGGCAACCTCGTCCTCGATGACATGGGCGACAAGGTCAACGCCGGCGGTGCTGCACCCACTGCACCGTATGTGATTCTACCCTTCTTGTTCGAGATCGTGGTAGAATTCATGCTTCTAGTATGTGCCCTAGATGTGATATGTTCATCTGCTATGCTAGTTTGCATGATTAGTTTAATCTCTGCTGCTGTGGTCATGATTTATCTTCTGTTTATTCGGATTAAATCTCGTAGTAATTTTCTCATATTTCCAACAATCCAAAAACCTGATTATAGGCAATTTACTCCGAGTGGTTTTGCTGCGCATCTGAAGTCGCCTGCCTTTAAGGGGGCGCAATATAAGAGGTGGCGCACGAGAGCAGTCTACTGGTTTCAGACCATGGGCTGCTATGATGCCACCAAGGGCAAGCATGAGGGCGATCTTAATCCAGCACAACTGGAAGCTTTTGAGAAGATCGATACCCTCTTTAAAGGCGCTCTTCTGAGTGTTCTTGATGACTCCATTGTGGATTCGTATATGTCGTTTGACAACGGCAAGGACATGTGGGCTGCGCTCGAGGCCAAGTTTGGTGCCTCGGACGCCGGCAGCAAGTTGTACGTCATGGAGCAATTCTATGACTACAAGATGACTGATGAGCGCCCTGTTGTACAGCAGGCTCATGAGATACAGTCGCTCGCAAAAGAACTTGAGTACTTCAAGTGTGTGTTGCCGGACAAATTTGTTGCCGGAGGCATCATTGCCAAGCTTCCACCTTCGTGGAACAATTTTGCTACTTCCCTGAAACACAAGAGACAGGAGTTTTCCGTTGCGGATCTCATTGGTACTCTTGATGTTGAAGAGAAGGCGAGAGCCAAGGACACATGTGCTCGAGTTGCTGAGGGAGGTTCTAGTGCCCACATGGTACAAAAGAAGAACTCCCAGCCCAACAAGTTCAAAAACAATAAGAACAAAACTCAGGGCAAAGGCAAGTTTGATACAAAGAACAAGCCATCACATTCTACCAACTTCAAGAAGAATTCTCATAAGAAGGGGAAGGGACTTTGCCATGTCTAAGGTGATCCTAATCACTGGGCTCCGAAGTGTCCTAACCGCTTTGAGGAGCGCAAACATGAGAAGAGCGGCAAGTCCGCTAATGTTGTCATCGGTGATACTGATATGAAGGAATCAGGGTACGGTATTTTTCCGACCATCCTTTCAGTATTTCAATCCCCTGATTGGTTAATTGACACCGGTGCCAATGTACATGTTTGTGCTGACGCCTCCATGTTTTCTTCTTACCAGGCAACAAGGACTTCACCCGTGCTGATGGGGAACGGGTCACATGCCATCGTTCGAGGTGTTGGTACGGTCGATCTGAAGTTTACTTCGGGGAAGACTGTGCGTCTGAAGAACGTTCATCATGTGCCGTCCATCAATAAAAATCTCGTTAGCGGTTCCCGTTTATGTCGAGATGGTTTTAAGTTGGTTTTTGAATCCAATAAAGTTGTAATTTCTAAGTGTGGACAATTTGTTGGAAAAGGCTATGAATGCGGAGGCTTGTTCCGCCTATCTTTGTCAGATATTTACACTAAAGTTATTAATAATGTTTGCCACAATAATGAGTCTGATATTTGGCATTCATGACTCTGACATATTAACTTTGGTTGCATGATGCGGTTAGCCAATATGAATTTAATTCCGAAAATCTCTACTGTCAAAGGCTCCAAGTGCCAAGTATGTGTGCAAGCTAAGCAAACTCGCAAGTCACATAAGACTGCAGAGACAAGAGACTTGGCGCCACTAGAGCTTATACATTCTGATCTTTGTGAGATGAATGGCGTGTTGACAAAAGGTGGAAAGAGATACTTCATGATGTTGATTGATGACTCCACTAGATATTGTTATGTGTATCTTCTGAAATCAAAAGATGAGGCTTTGACTTTCTTTAAAAACTATAAAGTTGAGGCAGAGAACCAACTTGATCGAAAAATTAAACGGCTTAGGTCTGATCGTGGTGGAGAGTATTTTTCCAATGAATTTGATCTATTTTATGTGGAACATGGTATAATCCATGAGAGGACGCCTCCCTACTCACCCCAGTCAAATGGGGTAGCCAAAAGAAATAACCGAACTCTAACTGATATGGTTAACACCATGTTAGACACTTCGGGTCTATCCAAAGAATGGTGGGGGAAGGGGCTAATGACTGCGTGTCATTCCTAAACCGAGTTCCCACAAAGCATAAGACCATGACTCCATTTGAGGAATGGGAAAGGAAAAGGTTGAAACTCTCTTACCTACGTACTTGGGGTTGTTTGGCGAAAGTCAATATACCAATTCCCAAGAAGCGCAAGCTTGGACCAAAAACTGTGGATTGTGTTCTTCTGGGCTATGCTTTTCATAGCACCGGCTATAGATTTTTGATAATAAAATCTGAGGTATCCGACATGCATGTTGGTACGATTATGGAATGAAATGATGCAACTTTCTTTGAGGACATATTTCCTATGAAGGATATGTCGAGTTCATCAAATCAGGAGATACCTACTCCATCTAGTGAGGAATTCACTGTAATTCCTGAACCCACCATTGCGATGGAACACGTTGAGAATCCTGTTGAGGGTAACAATGGAACTCCTGTGAGGAGTAAGAGACAGAGGACTGCAAAGTCTTTTGGTGATGATTTCATTATGTACCTCGTGGATGACACACCCAGGACTATTTCAGAAGCCTATGCATCTCCTGATGCTGACTACTGGAAGGAAGCTATACGTAGCGATATGGATTCCATCTTAGCTAACGGTACCTGGGAGATCACTGACCGTCCTTAGGGTGCAAACCTGTAGGATGTAAGTGGGTGTTCAAGAAGAAGCTTAGACCTGATGGTACGATTGAAAAGTACAAGACACGACTTGTGGCCAAGGGTTATACCCAGAAAGAAGGTGAAGACTTCTTTGATACTTACTCACTCGTGGCTAGATTGACCACAATTCGGGTGCTACTATCACTGGCTGCCTCACATGGTCTTCTCGTTCATCAAATGGACGTTAAGACGGCTTTCCTCAATGGAGAGTTGAAGGAGGAAATTTACATGGATCAGCCAGATGGTTTTGTAGTACCTGGTCAGGAAGGAAAGGTGTGCAAGTTATTAAAGTCTTTATATGGCCTTAAACAAGATCCTAAGGAGTGGCATGAGAAGTTTGAAAGAACATTAACTGCTGTCGGCTTTGTAGTAAACGATGGTGACAAGTGCGTGTACTATCGCTATGGTGGGGGCGAAGGAGTTATCTTTGTCTGTATGTCGACGACATATTGATCTTTGGAACCAAACTTGATTTAATCAAGGAGGTTAAGGATTTCTTATCTCACTATTTTGAGATGAAGGATCTAGGAGTAGCTGATGTTATCTTAAACATCAAGCTGTTGAGAGATGAGAATGGTGGGATCACACTGCTTCAGTCTCATTATGTGGAAAAGGTCTTGAGTCGTTTTGGGTATAGCGACTGCACGCCTTCTCCAACTCCATATGATGCTAGTGTGTTGCTTCGAAAGAATCGACGGATTGCTAGAGATCAACCGAGGTATTCTCAGATTATTGGCTCGCTTATGTATTTGGCGAGTGCCACGAGGCCTGACATCTCTTTTGCTGTGAGCAAGCTGAGTCGGTTTGTGTCAAAACCGGGAGATGATCATTGGCATGCGCTTGAGAGAGTTATGCGCTATTTGAAAGGCACCGCGAGCTATGGGATTCACTACACCGGGTATCCAAGGGTACTGGAGGGTTATAGTGACTCAAACTAGATATCTGATGCTGATGAGATTAAGGCCACAAGTGGTTATGTTTTTACACTTGGTGGTGGCGCTGTTTCCTGGAAGTCTTGCAAGCAGACCATCTTAATGAGGTCAACTATGGAAGCAGAACTCACAGCATTAGACACTGCCACTGTTGAAGCAGAGTGGCTTCGTGAACTCTTGATGGACTTACCTATGGTTGAAAAACCAATACCCCCTATCCTGATGAACTGTGATAATCAAACTGTGATCGTCAAGATAAACAGTTCTAAGGACAATATGAAGTCCTCAAGGCATGTGAAGAGGAGACTAAAATCTGTCAGAAAACTGAGGAACTCCGGAGTTATTACGTTGGATTATATCCAAACGTCGAAAAACTTGGCAGATTCCTTCACAAAGGATCTATCACGTAATGTGATAGATAATGCATCGATGGAGATGGGTTTGAGACCCACCGCATGAGTTGTCCATAGTGGTAACCCACTCTATGTGATCGGACATCCCGTGAAGTAGAAGTGGGAGACAAGTTGTTGGTCAGCTGGGAGGAGAGTATCCCTATATTAATTATCCCACTCTGTGAAGATGCAATACTCTCCTGATCTGCATGGCAGGTTGATACTTATCTTAATGTGTTCCAAGTGGCTTATTCGGGTAAGCAGAGATGTTGTCCTGCAGAACATCTTCTGAGGAACACACCTATATGAATTTGACTGTTAACGTCGCAGTCTGTGAGAATTGGGTGTTCTCTAATAAATTCATGAAAGGCCCTGGAGTATGACGTATACGCTCCACCCGCCGGGAAGCCTTGCGGCAGCCCAATATCGGTCAAGAATTTGTGTGAAACTAGTTTCACAGAAAACTTGTAGTTCAAGGCATAGTCCACTATTCAAGTTGTGATCTAGTGTAGCATAAATTTCTAAGTGGAAGTTCAACTTCACAGTCTCCACTAAGCACCGATATATAAAACAATGTTTTGGAACTAAATGATGAGATGTGCCAATGAGACTTTGTGGGGGATTGTTGGAATTTTGCTAGTAGGCCTTTGGCCCAAAGCCCAACTAAAATTCTGAAATTCTCTTGGCCCATTCATGCACACGTGTGAGTGGAGTGAGTGAGGCTAAAGTTTAGTCCCACCCCGGAAGTTGAGAGAGAGTTGCACCTCTTTATAAAGTGAGCTCTTCTACCACTTGTATGAGCATGAGAAGAGGAGACCTACACGCGCGCTCCTCCTCCTCGCTCGCCACGCCACGCCACGCCACGTCACACCTCGCCACGACGCGCCGCGGGTTGCGGGATTGAGCCAAGCCGAGGACAGAGCTATGCACGTTGTCTATATTTTTGCTGCATGGGAAAATTAATGAGTCATTAATTAATAATTAACGGACGCGTTAATTACTAAACCGTTTCTGATTCTTTTGGATCGTGACGACTCGGACGTGGGGTTTACTCCCACGACCTACCCGACCCGCACTATATAGTCAGGCAGACGTCTACCCTAGCCGCTGCCGCTTCGTATGGTTTCTCACCACCGTTTCAGATCATTGCGCCGCCAAGCAAGTCTTCTCCATCCCTCTTTCTGGCATCCACCGCGAGAAGGGACAGCAGGCCTCCGGAACCCCGCCTCTCGTGATCCGGTACGGGAGAGGGGCGATCAGGTTTTTGGGGAGCGCACTCACGCGACTGCTGGCAACGACGACTTCGCGAACGACGACTTCTTCCCCGACCTCGGCAACCTCGTCCTCGACGACATGGCCGACAACGTCAACGCCGGCGGTGCTACACCCGCTGCACCATATGTGATTCTACCCTTCTTGTTCGAGATCGTGGTAAAATTCATGCTTCTAGTATGTGCTCTAGATGTGATATGTTCATCTGCTATGCTAGTTCGCATGATTAGTTTAATCTCTGCTGCTGTTGTCATGATTTATCTTCTGTTTATTCGGATTAAATCTCGTAGTAATTTGCTCATATTTTCAACAGGTTTTTCTTGGATTAAAATCTACCTATCTATCATTTTTTTTCTAAACATCCAAATCAGATGAATGAGAGCAACTTTAATGGGGCGACCCATTTCGTCCACTCACGTCTGTTTGGGTTGATGCGGACAAAAGTGACGACCCAACGCGCCGATTCAAACGGACGCGCATTCGTTTTTCGTCCGCGGACAACCCATTTCAGACCCAATTTTGAGCCGGATTTGTGTCGGCGCGGACATGAGACGGACGCGCACGCGCCTATTCCTCTCCCCGGGCCCGCTGGTCGGTGACAGCCACCACCATTTCCCCCATTTCCCCCAAAAACGCTCCCGCCCGTGCGCGCCCTCGCCCCCCAACCAGCCATGGAGGACGCCATCGACCTTGACCTCGACGCCACCGCCGGCCTCGCCTCCCTCACCTCGTCCGGCGCCGTCGCCCCCTCCGGGAAAGGCAAGCCTCGTGCCCCACACAAGACCGCCGCCGCGACCAAGCCGAAGAAGGTGCTGACGCCCAAACAGCGGGCAAGGGAGTCGGCCAAGAAAAAGGGCCGGAGGCACGCCGCGGACGTGAGGGATGAGGCCGCCGCCATCGCAGCCGCGCAACAGGAGTTCACCAATGCTCGCGTCGCCGCGGCAACGAGGGAGGCGCTCTACATGCTAGGGGTAAACCCTAGCCACCACAGCGTCCTCCAAGCCGCCGTCGTCGCGGCCAGCACCGGCTCATCGGTGTTTCCTCGGATGGTGATGCCCGACTCACCCCGCGCGTCGGCTTGCAACCCGGTCCCCGGCTTCCACATCTACCCGCAGGCCTTCCGCCTCTCCGGGAAGTGCTCACCCGACGTGAGCGCGGTCGCGCCTTCCACGCCCGCGCCCGCGCCCATCGACCTCAACGCCACCCCGGTGGTCGGTGGCTCATCGTCCGACGGCACGAGGAAACGTGCGCGACAGACGCCGGCCGGCGAGCTCACGGACGCCCGTAAACTGTGGTATTTTCTAAAGCCGTCATTGTTTGTCGGCGCTGGCATGGTGCTAGCATGAGACATAGCCGCTGGCATGATCGGCCGCGGGCCTTTTTTATTTAAAAGTTGAATGCGGATATGAAATGGATCGGCGCATTGGGTGCACTGCCGACCCAAATGCAAAACTGGACGGACACCGGGTGAGCGGCCGACCTAACCGGACAAAAAATAGACAAATGCACCGTCCGTTTGGGTTGCCCCATTAAAGTTGCCCTGATAGAAAGACATATGACTGTTAACTAGTACATATATCTGCGCGTTACCGGAGACAAGATTAACGTACCGGAGACAAGATTAACATGTATCTAAATTTAATGAAAACAGGTGTGCAAGTGCTTCGCAAGAAAGAAAATGCTAGTTGCTTTGTCCACCGGAACCTCTGCCGACGTTACACGACAACATCTGGTCGATGCCACCCGGTAGCAGGAGATGCATATCAGCCACGTATTAGTCCTAAAACGAGTCTTAGAGTTGATGGTACCACGCAAGTCGTCGGTGCTTATATTGCACTTCCTCTGTCCGACATTATCAGGCTGGCATGCCACTTAGGACAGTTTGAGCGTTCCACCTCAAACTATATCATAACCTCTTTTTTTTTTTGCGGAAAGACTATATCATCACCGTGACACCTAATAAGCAAACAAAAAAAAAATACCATCAAGAGTGTATTTACATAACACGCTATTTTCCCGTTTATTTAATAATTTAATGCCGCTCAAGTCCTAGCTTAATTATGCACCATGTGCATGTCATGTTTTTTGTTTTTGTTAGCCAACCACTAGTGCAACGCATGCCAATAATCATGTTCTAGTTATAACACCACTGGCGGTGTTCGGCTAGGGGTCTCTCATCATGTCAACTCCTGCCCCGATAGGCCTGGCTGAGGACCCCTTGTCGGTTTTGACCTGGCCTACATCAGGCGGCCCATGGCGTATAATTAGAAGGCTGCAGAAGACTTGACGCATACTTCAAGAAGTTGGATCCATGGAGGACTCTGTTCGTAGTTGACTAGGATC
>NC_041384.1:649592315-649604071 GCF_002162155.2 Triticum dicoccoides | reverse complement strand
GGGCCAAACTCATACAGAAGACATTAGACATCATGCAATCTCGTGGTAGATTACCTGTACTTTGTACTTACTCCAACACAATAAACACAAACAAAACATAAGGTATTATCTCCTTGGAGACCCCGAATCTGGCTAAAATCATGTGTTCTTATTACCACCATTTGTAAAAACCTAGCTTAGGATCCCCTACCCTGAAACATGCTGGATTTAGTCCCGTCTGTGGTCGCCCATGCAGCTCCTGCTAGGTGATCGTCGCGGATTGATGGGAGTCAAGATCAATGCTCAGATCGGCACCAACACAATCTTTGTGTCCGGCTAGATGTTGTCTTCGACGGTGTCACCCTCGTCGCCAACTCGGGTGGCCACCTCGGCTAGGTCGAGTTCTTTGTTCCAGGCCGGACCATCTGGTTTGTAAGCAAGGAGTAAACCGTGGATATTCGCGGTGAGCTGGTCTTCTCATGTTTGGTGTCATGCCAACCTCAGGAACAACACGATCCACTTGTTGGGAACGTAGTAATTTCAAAAAAATTCCTACGCACACGCAAGATCATGGTGATGCATAGCAACGAGAGGGGAGAGTGTTGTCCATGTACCCTCGTATACCGAAAGCGGAAGCGTTAGCACAATGCGGTTGATGTAGTCGTACGTCTTAACGATCCGACCGATCCAAGTACCAAACGCACGACACCTCCGAGTTCAGCACACGTTCAGCTCGATGACGTCCCGCGAACTCCGATCCAGCAGAGCTTCACGGGAGAGTTCCGTCAGCACGACGGCGTGGTGACGGTGATGATGTTGCTAGCGACGCAGGGCTTCGCCTAAGCACCGCTACGATATGACCGAGGTGGAATATGGTGGAGGGGGGCACCGCACACGGTTAGGAGAGATCAACTGATCAACTTGTGTCTAGAGGTGCCCCCCTGCCCTTGTATATAAAGGAGCAAGGGAGGAGGCCGGCCGGCCCTCTATGGGCGTGCCGGGAGGAGGAGTCCTCCTCCTAGTAGGAGTAGGACTCCCCTTTCCTACTCCTACTAGGAGGAGGAAAGGAAGGAGGAGAAGGAGAAGGAAGGAGAAGGAGGAAAAGGAGGAAAGGGGGCCCGACCCCCTAGTCCAATTCGGTTTGGGCTAGGGGGGCCGCGCGCCCTGCCTCCTCTCTTCCACCACTTGGCCCATGAGGCCCATTACTTCTTCCTCGTATTCCCGTAACTCCCCGGTACCCCCGAAAATACCCGAATCACTCGGAACCTTTCCAATGTCCAAATATAGTCGTCCAATATATCGATCTTTACGTCTCGACCATTTCGAGACTCCTCGTCATGTCCCCTATCTCATCAGGGACTCCGAACTACCTTCGGTACATCAAATCACATAAACTCATAATACAATCGTCACTGAAACTTTAAGCGTGCGGACCCTACGGGTTCGAGAACTATGTAGACATGACCAAGACATGTCTCCGGTCAATAACCAATAGCGGAACCTGGATGCTCATATTGGCTCCCACATATTCTACGAAGATCTTTATTGGTCAGACCGCATAACAACATACGTTGTTCCCTTTTTTATCGGTATGTTACTTGCCCGAGATTCGATCGTCGGTATCTCAATACCTAGTTCAATCTCGCTACCGGCAAGTCTCTTTACTCGTTCCGTAATACATCATCCCGCAACTAACTCATTAGTTGCAATGCTTGCAAGGCTTAAGTGATGTGCATTACCGAGAGGGCCCAGAGATACCTCTCCGACAATCGGAGTGACAAATCCTAATCTCGAAATACGCCAACCCAACAAGTACCTTCGGAGACACCTGTAGAGCACCTTTATAATCACCCAGTTACGTTGTGACGTTTGGTAGCACACAAAGTGTTCCTTTGGTAAACAGGAGTTGCATAATCTCATAGTCATAGGAACATGTATAAGTCATGAAGAAAGCAATAGCAACAAACTAAACGATCAAGTGCTATGCTAACGGAATGGGCCAAGTCAATCACATCATTCTCCTAATGATGTGATCCTGTTAATCAAATGACAACTCATGTCTATGGTTAGGAAACATAACCATCTTTGATCAACGAGCTAGTCAAGTAGAGGCATACTAGTGACACTCTGTTTGTCCATGTATTCACACATGTATTATGTTTCCGGTTAATACAATTCTAGCATGAAAATAAACATTTATCATGATATAAGGAAATAAATAATAACTTTATTATTGCCTCTAGGGCATATTTCGTTCAGTCTCCCACTTGCACTAGAGTCAATAATCTAGTTCACATCGCCATGTGATTTAACATCAATAGTTCACATCACCATGTGATTAACACCCATAGTTCACATCGTCATGTGACCAACACCCAAAGGGTTTAGTAGAGTCAATAATCTAGTTCACATCGCTATGTGATTAATACCCAAAGAGTACTAAGGTGTGATCATGTTTTGCTTGTGAGGGAAGTTTAGTCAACAGGCCTGCTACATTCAGATCCGTATGTATTTTGCAAATTTCTATGTCAACAATGCTCTGCACAGAGCTATTCTAGCTAATTGCTCCCACTTTAAATATGTATCTAGATTGAGACTTTGAGTCATCTGGATCAGTGTCAAAAGTTGCATCGACGTAACCCTTTACGACGAACCTTTTGTCACCTCTATAATCGAGAAACATATCCTTATTCCACTAAGGATAATTTTGACCAATGTCTAGTGTTCTACTCCTAGATCACTATTGTACTCCCTTGCCAAACTCAGGGCAGGGTATACAATAGGTCTGGTACACAGCATGGCATACTTTATAGAACCTATGGCTAAGGCATAGGGAATGACTTTCATTCTCTCTCTATCTTCTGCCATGGTCGGGTTTTGAGTCTTACTCAACTTCACACCTTGTAACACAGGCAAGAACTCCTTCTTTGACTGTTCCATTTTGAACTACTTCAAAATCTTGTCAAGGTATGTACTCATTGAGAAACTTATCAAGCGTCTTGATCTATCTCTATAGATCTTGATGCTCAATATGTAAGCAGCTTTACCGAGGTATTTCTTTGAAAAAAACTCCTTTCAAACATTCCTTTATGCTTTGCAGAATAATTCTACATCATCTCCGATCAACAATATGTCATACATATACTTATCAGAAATGTTGTAGTGCTCCCACTCACTTTCTTGTAAATACAGGCTTCACCGCAAGTCTGTATAAAACTATATGCTTTGATCAACTTATCAAAGCGTATATTCCAACTCCGAGATGCTTGCACCAGTCCATAGATGGATCGCTGGAGCTTGCATATTTTGTTAGTACCTTTAGGATTGACAAAACCTTCTGGTTGCATCATATACAACTCTTCTTTAATAAATCCATTAAAGAATGCAGTTTTGTTTATCCATTTGCCAGATTTCATAAAATGGGGCAATTGCTAACATGATTCGGGCAGACTTAAGCATAGATACGAGTGAGAAACTCTCATCGTAGTCAACACCTTGAACTTGTCGAAAACCTTTTTGCGACAGTTCTAGCTTTGTAGATAGTAACACTATTATTAGCGTACGTCTTCTTATTGAAGATCCATTTATTTTCTATGGCTTGCCGATCAACGGGCAAGTCAAGCAAAGTCCACACTTTGTTCTCATACATGGATCCCATCTCAGATTTCATGGCCTCAAACCATTTCGCGGAATCTGGGCTCATCATCGCTTCCTCATAGTTCGTAGGTTCGTCATGGTCAATTAACATGATATCCAGAACAGGATTACCGTACCATTCTGGTGCGGATCTCACTCTGATTTACCTACGAGGTTCGGTAGTAACTTGATCTGAAGTTACATGATCATCATCATTAGTTTCCTCACTAATTGGTGTAGTAGTCACAGGAACAGATTTCTGTGATGAACTACTTTCCAATAAGGGAGCAGGTACAGTTACCTCATCAAGTTCTACTTTCCTCCCACTCACTTCTTTCGAGAGAAACTCCTTCTCTAGAAAGGATCCATTCTCAGCAATGAATATCTTGCCTTCAGATCTGTGATAGAAGGTGTACCCAACATTTTCTTTTGGGTATCCTATGAAAATTTACTTCTCTGATTTGGGTTCAAGCTTATCATGTTCAAACCTTTTCACATAAGCATCGCAGTTCCAATCTTTAAGAAACGACAGCTTAGGTTTCTCGCCAAACCACAGTTCATACAGTGTCGTCTCAACGGATTTAGATGGTGCCCTATTTAACGTGAATGTAGCTGTCTCTAATGCGTAACCCCAAAATGATAGTGGTAAATTGGTAAGAGACATCATAGATTGCACCATATCTAATAAAGTACAGTTACGACATTCGGACACACCATTACACTATGGTGTTCCAGGTGGCGTGAGTAGTGAAACTATTTCACATTGTTTTAACTGAAGGCCAAACTCGTAACTTGAATATTTTACTTCTGCGATCATATCATAGAAACTTTCATTTTTTGTTACGATGATTCTCCACTTCACTCTGAAATTCTTTGAACTTTTCAAATGTTTCAGACTTGTGTTTCATCAAGTAGATATACTCATATCTGCTCAAATCATCTATGAATATTAGAAAATAATGATACCTGCCGCGAGCCTCAGTATTGATCGGACCACATACATCAGTATGTATGATTTCCAACAAAGCTGTTGCTCTCTCCATTGTTCCGGAGAACGGAGTCTTAGTCATCTTGCCCATGAGGCATGGTTCACAAGCATCAACTGATTCATAATCAAGTGATTCCAAAAGCCCATCAGCATGGATTTTCTTCATGCGCTTTACACCAATATGACCTAACCGGCAGTGCCACAAATAAGTTGCACTATCATTATTAACTTTGCATCTTTTGGCTTCAATATTATAAAAATGTGTATCACCACGATTGAGATCCAACAAACCATTTTCATTGGGTGTATGACCATAGAAGGTTTTATTCATGTAAACAGAACAACAATTATTCTCTAACTTACATGAGTAACCGTATTGCAATAAACATGATCCAATCATATTCATGCTCAACGCAAACACTAAATAACATTTATTTAGGTTTAAGACTAATCCCGAAAGTATAGGGGGTGTGCGATGATGATCATATCAATCTTGGAACCACTTCCAACACACATCGTCACTTCACCCTTAACTAGTCTCTATTTATTCTGCAACTCCCGTTTCGAGTTACTACTCTTAGCAACTGAACCAGTATCAAATACTGAGGGGTTGCTACGAACACTAGTAAAATACACATCAATAATCTGTATATCAAATATACCTTTGTTCACTTTGCCATCCTTCTTATCCGCCAAAACTTGGGGCAGTTCCACTTCCAGTGACCAGTCCCTTTGCAGTAGAAGCACTTAGTCTCAGGCTTAGAACCAGACTTGGGCTTCTTCACTTGAGCAGCAACTTGTTTGCCGTTCTTCTTGAAGTTCCCCTTTCTTCCCTTTGTCCCTTTACTTGAAACTAGTGGTTTTACCATCAACACTTGATGCTTTTCTTGATTTCTACCTACGTCGATTTCAGCATATTATAGTTCATCACAAAGTTCTACTAACTTGGTGATGCTGACTAGAGAATTCCGTCAATCACTATTTTATTTGGAAGATTAACTCCCACTTGATTCAAGCGATTATAGTACCTAGACAATCTGAGCACATGCTCACTGCTTGAGCTATTCTCCTCCATCTTTTAGCTATAGAACTTGTTGGAGATTTCATATCTCTCAACTCGGGTATTTGCTTGAAATATTAACTTCAACTCCTGGAACATCTCATATGGTCCATGACATTCAAAACGTCTTTGAAGTCCCGATTCTAAGCCGTTTAAGCACGGTGCACTAAACTATCAAGTAGTCATCATATTGAGCTAGCCAAACGTTCATAACATCTACATCTACTCCTGCAATAGGTCTGTCAACTAGCGGTGCATCAAAGACATAATTCTTCTATGCAGCAATGAGGATAATCCTCAGATCACGGATCCAATCCGCATCATTGCTACTAACATTTTTCAACATAATTTTTCTCTAGGAACATAATAAACTAGGAGCAACATCGCGAGCTATTGATCTACAACATAGATATGCTAATACTACCAGAACTAAGTTCATGATAAATTAAAGTTCAATTAATCATATTACTTAAGAACTCCCACTTAGACAGACATCCCTCTAATCTTCTAAGTGATCATGTGATCCATATCAACTAAACCATGTCCGATCATCACGTGAGATGGAGTAGTTTCAATGGTGAACATCACTATGTTGATCATATCTACTATATGATTCACGCTCGACCTTTCGGTCTCCGTGTTCCGAGGCCATATCTGTTATATGCTAGGCTCGTCAAGTTTAACCCGAGTATTCCGCGTGTGCAACTGTTTTGCACCCGTTGTATTTGAACGTAGAGCTTATCACACCCGATCATCACGTGGTGTCTCAGCACGAAGAACTTTCGCAACGGTGCATACTCAGGGAGAACACTTGTACCTTGATAATTAGTGAGAGATCATCTTATAAAGCTACCATCGAACTAAGCAAAATAATATGTATAAAAGATAAACATCATATGCAATCAAAATATGTGACATGATATGGCCATCATCATCTTGTGCCTTTGATCTCCATCTCCAAAGTATCGTCATGATCTCCATCATCTTGATCTATATCAATGTGTCATCACATGGTCGTCTCGCCAACTATTGCTCTTGCAACTATTGCTATCGCATAGCGATAAAGTAAAGCAATTATTTGGTGCTTGCATCTTATGCAATAGAGAGACAACCATAAGGCTTTTGCCAGTTGCTGATAACTTCAACAAAACATGATCATCTCATACAACAAATTATATCTCATCACGTCTTGACCATATCACATCACAACATGCCCTGCAAAAACAAGTTAGACGTCCTCTACTTTGTTGGTGCAAGTTTTACGTGGGTGCTACGGGCTTAGCAAGAACCACTCTTACCTACGCATCAAAACCACAACGATAGTTTGTCAAGTTGGTGCTGTTTTAATCTTCTCAAGGACCGGGCGTAGCCATACTCGGTTCAACTAAAGTTGGAGAAACTGACACCCGCCAGCCACATGTGTGCAAAGCACGTCGGTAGAACGAGTCTCGCGTAAGCGTACGCGTAATGTCGGTCCGGGCCGCTTCATCCAACAATACCGCCGAACCAAAGTATGACATGCTGGTAAGCAGTATGACTTATATCGCCCACAACTCACTTGTGTTCTACTCGTGCATATGACATCTACGCATAAAACCTGGCTCGGATGCCACTGTTGGGAACGTAGTAATTTCAAAATTTTCCTACGCACACGCAAGATCATGGTGATGCATAGCAACGAGAGGGGAGAGTGTTGTCCACGTACCCTCGTAGACCGAAAGCGGAAGCGTTAGCACAATATGGTTGATGTAGTCGTACGTATTCACGATCCGACCGATCCAAGTACCGAACGCAGGGCACCTCCGAGTTCAGCACACGTTCAGTTCGATGACGTCCCGCGAACTCCAATCCAGCAGAGCTTCATGGGAGAGTTCCGTCAGCACGACGGCGTGGTGACGGTGATGATTGTAACACCCCAGTGTCATGCTACAGTAATCACCTGTTAATGGTGCCGTGTCATTAGGTTACTGTTGCTAATCTTCACTTGATCCAAATCTACATTCAAATTCAAATCCAATCTAAAGTCAAAAATTCTTTTTGTCAGACATGAAATCTAAAATGTTCATCTTGTGGCAAATAATAATTTGTTAATATTGGTGATGGAGCAACATTTTTGCAAGGTAATTAGTGACTAAAAGAAAAAATGCAAAAGCTGAAAAAAAAGTTAAAACAAAAACAAAAGGAGAGAAAAGGGGCTACAGCCCCTGGCCTCCCCTTGGGCTTCGGCCCACCCGAGCCAAACGTCCCAACTCAGCTGGTCGGCCCAGCCGCCTCCCCTTAACCCCCCTCCCGATCCACTCCGAACCCTAGCCCTATCCTCTCGTCCACCCCACAACCCCCACTCCCCCCTCTCTCCCGATCCCTTCTGGATCGGGGCACCCGAGCCCGTCGCCGTCATTCGACCCCGCGGCGCCACCATCGCCGCCACCCGGGGCCACCTCGCCGGACCACCGCACCGCAACCCCGTCCCCGTCACCAAGCCGGATAGCCTCATCATCGCCCCAACGCGCCTCGACGCCGGCGCCCATCCCCTACTTCGCCCGTTGTCGCCGGACCACCCCCGCACACCTCGAGCCCACTGCCAACCCCCTACGCTTCGTTGTGAGCCCCTCCGTCGACCCCCCTCCTCCTTCGCGTGGATCCGTCGCCGTTGACGTAGTACGTCGCCGTGGCCGAGCTCGCTGGAGCTCGCGCTCACCGCATCCGCCCGTGCCCATGGGCGTGCTCCCGCACGCTCCGGCCCGCGCTGCTTCCCCGCTTTGCTCCGTCCCTAGCCGCGGCCAAGCCCGCACCAGCTGCCCCGCTTGGCCCCCCTCCCCTGCTCGTCGCTGCACTGTTGCTGCTGCCCAGCGCCGCCTCGCTCGCCGGTCCCGCTCGCGCCGTGCTTCCTCCCCCTCCCGCTACCTCGCTTCTGCACACGTGCGTGCATCCGCGCTCGGCCATCGCCCGCTCCGGCCATTGCTCCGCCGCCATGCGCTCGGCTGCTGCTACTTCGTGCTGTGGTCGCCGCTTGCCTCGCTCACCCCTGCGCGCGCCGCCCCGCCCATCCGCAGCTGTTCGCCGGCCGCCACTACGGTCGCCCGGCCGGCGCCCATGGCTTCGTGCCTCGCCGTGCCTCGCCTCCGCCCTCTCCTCCTCCCACAGCCGCGCCACCGCGCCAGAGACCGCGCCGGCGCCACCCCTCGCCTCCTCCCGCCGTGGCCCCGGCTGGCCGCGCCGGCTTGCCCCATCGTCGGTGCCCCGGCGGCCTCGTCCCGCCCTACGGGCGAGTGCCTGCTCGGGTGTGCCCGCACCCGGTAGCCCGCCCCGCTAAGGCCCCCTGGGCCTATGACAAAGGGGCCCCACCCCCCAGAACGTATTAAAAAAATAAAAATAAATAAAAATAAAAATAATTAATAATTAGTAATTAGTTAATTAGTTAACTTAATTAATTTTGATTAATTAAATTAAACAACTAATTAAACTAATTACACATTAGTTATCTAATTAACCTGATTAGTTAATTAGGTAGTCAATGAAAGTGGGCCCACCCCTAATTAATCCTGATTAGGTTAATTAATGTGTTTAATTAAAATGTGTCACTGACAGGTGGGACCCACACGTCAGTTTGACCAGTCAACACCGTCATGCTGACGTCAGCAAACACTATTCTGGATAATGTTGTTTAAATTAATTAAATTAATCCTAAGAATGTTTTAAAATCTTTTAAAATTAATATAAAATAAACCGTAACTCGGATGGAAAAAACTTTGTACATGAAAGTTGCTCAGAACGACGAGACGAACCCGGATACGCAGCCCGTTCGTCCGCGACGCCTCCCTAGCATGTTGAACTTGGAACTTTCCCCCTCTTTTCCTTTGTCCAGAATCCGCCTAACGCCGGGAATCCATCCTCGGATGTTTATCCCCTCCGTCTACAACGTGTAGTACTACGTTAGGGTAACCCTAGCTCTGCCTGTCGTCATGTTATGCCTTGTGATGCATTGATTGCTCTATATTTACTGTTTCTTCCCCCTCTTCTCTCCGGTAGACCCCGAGACTGATGATGCCGCTGTGATCGACTACATCACCGACGACCCCTCCTTCTCGTCTGAGCAATCAGGCAAGCAAACCCCCCTTGAGCATTCCGATATCGCCCATTTCTTTCCTCTCATGCTTGCATTAGAACTGCTACTGCTTTCTGTATGATCCTACTCTGATGCATAGCCTGTTTTTGTTACCTGCTTTCATACCTTACCTGCTTATCCTAAACTGCTTAGTATAGGTTGGTTAGTGATCCATCAGTGACCCCCACCTTGTCCCAGTTGCCTCGTTTTATGTTCGATGACTCGATCAACGTGATCGACGTCTAGGCCCCGACACCGCACATCACCCCCCCTAGTTGTACGACACTACAGAGTTACTATCGAGTGCCGAGGGTGAACCTCATACATCACTCCTGATGAATCTCTGTAGTGTAGCTATATGTTCGAGGTCATCGAGGGTGATTTCCTCCTAAACCACTTCCGTTACCGCTCTGTCCTGCAACCCCTCAAGTGTGAACCTTGAGGGTGGATCCTCTTACGTTCACCTTGATGATAACATCGAGTGGGATTCACCGGGGCTGATTCCTCGGGTTTTCCCCTTGGTGTTAGACACACAATTACTATGGTTACTATGACTTTACACTGAGCCATGTTACTAAAGACAGGTCGACCCTGAGGGGTACCCGCGCGAGCTTAATTGCAAGTGATGTGGAGTCGGGTTGACCTGGAAGGTGCCCGCGAGATACCTAGGAGGCGTGGCCGGGCATTCTTAGCCCTTGTCGCAAGTACTCGAGATGGGGCAACGGGGTCACATCGATCGTGAGTCTCTGCTCGTTACCGCGCGTTCCTAATCCACTACGATTTGGATATTTGATCCGAGGGGCCTCTGGCCTGATAGCACTAACCATCATGTGGGCATAGTATGGGCGTTCTGCGTCGTATACATCAGCCGAAGCTTAATAGACGTCAGCGACTGAGCGGCGTGCGCCGGGTTGGACTGGAAAGCACCTACCTTGTTATAACACCCTCGATGCGACTATAGCTCCCACGTGTCAGGGCACGACTTAGAGACATAATCGCATTGAAGGCATATGTTGCAAGTAAGGTAATCTTTACACATCCCATGTAATATAATAATAAAGGGGAGAGAACATAGTTGGCTTACAATCGCCACGTCAATCATGGTACATGAATAACATTACATCATTCAAAACACTCATGGCCCGACTACGGCGCCAAAATAAAAGATAACCCAACATGCGACATGGTCCCGATCACCCCCAACTGGGCAGCACTACTGATCATCAGGAAATGAAACATAATAACGTTGAGAGTCCTCGTCGAACTCCCACTTGAGCTTGAGCGCGTCACCTGAAGCGGAATCATCAGGCCCTGCATCTGGTGTAATAGTAATCTGTGAGCCACAGGGACTCAGCAATCTCGCACCCTCGCGATCAAGACTATTTAAGCTTATAGGTGAGGCAAGGTAAAAGTAAGTGGGGCTGCAGCAAGCGACTAGCATATATGGTGGCTAACCTGTTCGCAAAAGAGAGCGAGAAGAGGAGGCAAAGCGCGGGCGAGAAACTAGAGAACAACCTGCGCAAGCATTACTCCAACACCGTGTCCACTTCCCGGACTCCGCCGAGAAGAGGCCATCACGGTAACACACACGATTGATTCATTTTAAATTAAGTTAAGGTTCAAGTTATCTACAACCGGACATTAACAAATTCCCATCTGCCCATAACCGCGGGCACGGCTTTCGAAAGTTTAATCCCTGCAGGGGAGTCCCAACTTAGCCCATGACAAGCTCTCACGGTCAATGAAGGAATAGACCTCCTCCCAAGACGTTCCGATCAGACTCGGTATCTCGGTTCTTCAAGACACTTCGACAGGTTAAAACAAGACCAGCAACACCACCCAGATGTGCCGACAAATTCCGATAGGAGCTGCACATATCTCGTTCTCAGGGCACATCGGATGAGCAAGATGTCGGGTAGGCCAGCCCAGAGTTGCCCCCGGTAGCCCCGGACATCGCTCGGTTGGACCAACACTCAGAGGAGCACTGG
>NC_041384.1:649589811-649592108 GCF_002162155.2 Triticum dicoccoides | reverse complement strand
AAATAAGATGACCCTCGGGCTCCGGAAACCCAAGGGAAAAAGAGGCTAGGTGGCAAATGGTAAAACCAAGGTTGGGCATTGCTGGAAAAGCTTTAATCAAGGCGAACTATCAAGGGGTTCCCATTATAACCCAACCGCGTAAGGAACGCAAAAATCCGGGAACATAACACCGATATGACGGAAACTAGGGCGGCAAGAGTGGAACAAAACACTAGGCGGGAGGCCGAGCCTTCCACCCTTTACCAAGTATATAGATGCATTAAGATAACAAGATAATATAATGATATCCCAACAAGTAAATAAATGTTCCAACAAGGAACGGCCTCCAATCTTCACCTGCAACTAGCAACGCTATAAGAGGGGCTGAGCAAAGCGGTAACATAGCCAATCAACGGTTTGCTAGGATATGGTGGGTTAGAGGTTTGACATGGCAATTTGGGAGGCTTGAATGCAATTGGTAGGCATCGTAGCATTGGCATAGCAAAAGAGCGAGCAATCTAGCATAGCAAAGATAGTAGTGATTTCGAGGGTATGATCATCTTGCCTGCAAAGTTGTCAGAGTTGACTGGATCCTCGAAAGCAAACTCAACGGGCTCCTCGTTAGCGAACTCGTCTCCTGGCTCTACCCAAACAAGACAAACAAGCAACAAGGACACAATCAACCACGTGCAAGGATCAAACAATATGATGCAAGGATGGTATGCTATGCGGGATGCGATGCGGGATGCATATGCAAGATGTGACAGGAAATGCAAGATCCTGGCCTCAACTTGGAAAACCAAGTGTGCCACTGGAAAGATGAGATGAAATCGCTTGAAAACGATATAAAGATCACCGGAATTGGAGCTACGGTTTGGAAATGGCAAGCAAAACAAATATGACACCGGTCTGCGATTTACAGCAAGTAGTCATCTAAATGCAATGAGATGAACATGCTACAGCACCCAAACATGGCAACAAAGTACATGGTAGGGATGCATTCAAGATGCTTAACAAAAGTCTAGCACTGAGTTACGGCCAATTCATCCATTAACAGGTTCAAACAAGCTTGGCAAAAATGCATATGGTAAACAGATCTCAGACTTAGTGAAATTAACACTTATCTGAAATTTCAGACCAAGTAGCACTCTTCGGAGCAACAAAATTACATGCTACAGGACCTGAACATGGCAAAGTAAAATATGGCATGTAGCTACTCAAAAATCTTAACAAAAGTCCCTTAGTGACCTTGAGCCAAAAGGGATCAGAAAATACAATTGCAAGCATGTGAACATGGCAAAAACATAATCAATTTTCAGACTTAGTGGAAACTGGCACATGCTGAAACATAACTCAAGTAGGCATGTTTACGAGCTCGATGCACTCACTACGGTGCAAGTCATGACAAGATAAGCATACATCTATCAAGAACGCACAAAATGCAAGCTAGACATGACAAGAACAATACCATAGCATGCACGGATCAACTATAACAACATCGACAACATTGCAAACAAGTTGACAATCTGCCCAGATTCACAAAGTAGCAAAAGTAGAGCTCGATTGACTTAAGCTAGGGTGCTCCATAATTGCAAACAAAGACATGGATGGATAGAGCACTACAAGATTAACAAAACATCCTTACTGATCATCCTCAAAAGAGGCACGGATCACTAGGAAACAACATGAACATATGGCAACATGAACTAAACAGCTCAAGGACTTAGTGCAAATGCTAAGTCCCTGAAAACAGAATTACCAAGTGCACCACTTTGCAAGCTTGCATTAGGCACCACACACATCACAAAAATACATGGGTTGCACCTCTGGAAAGATGACAAAACCCTTAACAAAACATATGTAGAGCTCATGGGCATAACATGCACACAATAATCATGGCAAAAATGACAAATATGCAAACGGAGTAGCAGATCTGACAATTAACTCAAGTAGCCCTCTTCTAACAGCATTTCGGGCATCAAGATGAACTCAAATGAAAATGATGCAATGGAATGAAATGATGTACTCTTTGAGATGAACATTTTGATATGCTATTTGCATGAATCGAAGCTACAGATGCAAAGTTACGAGGCTATGAACATGAGCATATGGACTAGAAAATTCCTGGGACTTAGAGAAAAGAGGAACCACCAGATCTAGGGTTTCGGTGGCACGCAATCCGAGGTCGACCGGCTCCCTCACCGGAGTCGTTGGCCGGGGCGGCGGCTGGAGCGGGAGGAAGAGGCCGGGGCAGCGGAGAGGAGGCAAGGCCGAGGCGAGGGGCGGAGGAGCCGCGGCGGCCGGCGACGAGGCGAGGT
>NC_041384.1:649583155-649589240 GCF_002162155.2 Triticum dicoccoides | reverse complement strand
AGATGGGCCGCGGGGGCCGACTCCGGGCTCCCCGGGCCGCGCGGCGGCGGGCGGCGGTACAGGGACACGTGGCGCGACGGGAGAGGCTGGGAGCGGCGGCGGGATTTGTCCGGCGTCGCCCGGACGTGTCCGGCGGCGGGATTTGTCCGGCGTCGCCCGGACGTGTCCGGCGGTGCGGAGGGAAAAATTTAGGGTTAGAGGAAGGGGAAGATCCACGAATTTTGGGAGGGGACTTTAAATAGAGGTAGAGGAAGCTAGGAGAGTCCAAATGAGGTGCGGTTTTCGGCCACGCGATCGTGATCGAACGCTCTAGATGATGGAGCAGGTTTAGGTGGGTTTTGGGCCAAATTGGAGGGGTGTTGGGCTGCAACACACACGAGGCCTTTTCGGTCCCTCGGTTAACCGTTGGAGTATCAAACGAAGTCCAAATGGCACGAAACTTGACAGGCGGTCTACCGGTAGTAAAACAAGGACGCTTGGCAAGTCTCGGTCCCATCCGGAAATGTTTAATCCCCACACACGAAAGAAAGGTAGAAAAGACCACCAGAGGAGAATGAAGCGCCGGAATGCAAAACGGACAACGCGGAAAATGCTCGGATGCATGAGATGAACACGTATGCAAATGCGATGCACATGATGACATGATATGATATGCATGACAACGATAACAACACATGGAGACAAATACCCGAACCCAAGAAAATAAAATAACTTAACACCGAAAACGGCAAGAGTTGGAGTACAAATTGGGAAAGTTACATCTGGGGTGTTACACTTGTTGAAGGAGGTAGCTAGGTCTGCTCACCGACCGCGTACGCAACGTGCAGGAGTTCCCGGGGAGATGGCCCATGACCCCTGGGGGCATAGGTATAGTCCGGTGTGCTGGCCTCTCTATTAAGCCTAGGTCGGGTTGCGGCGTATTGTTTGGCCGAGGCCGGGCATGACCCAGGAAAGTGTGTCCGGCCGGAGTTAATCAAGCGTGGTGGGTAAGTTGGTGCACCCCTGCAGGGAAGAAAACATCTATCGATAGCCTGTCCTACGGTAACAGACACTTGGAGTTGTATCCCGATCGATACAACTAGAACTGGATACTTGAGGTGAGACATGGTGAAAGCACAAGTGCTCCCTAGGTGGTTTTGATAATTGATGACAACATATCTCTTGTTGGACTAACATTTCTATCTAGCATGTTTCAGATAAGTTCAACAATGGAGTGGCATGGACTAAAGGTTGTGGGAACTCCTTCAAGATGCTAAGGACAAAGGATTGGCTAAAGCTTCAAGCTCAAGACTCTTCATTTTACATTTTAGTGATCCAAGATCATATTGAGTCTTTAGGAAAAGCCAATACTATCAAGGAGGGATGAGGTGTTGCTTAATGAGCCTCTTGCTTCATGTGCTTAGTGATATGCTCCAAAAACCCTCAACTACTTTCCCATATCCACATATGACCTAAACCCTAAGCCAAACTCGGTCCTACCGATTCTTTCTATCTGGCGCCATCGAGTTTCACTTGTCATAAGCCACTGCCAAACCCTAGCAATTCGGTTCTACCAATAGGGATCTCGGTCTCACCGAGATGGGATTGCAAACTCTCTGTTTCCCTTTCGTAACTTTTCGGTCTCACCGAAAAAGCGGATCGGTCCCACCGAGATTGCAATGTAAATTCAGCGTTTCCTTTTTGTAACTTTTTGGTCTCACCGAAAGAGCAAATCGGTCCCACCGAGTTTGCCTGACCAACTCTCTGGTTAGCTTATTACCAAAATCGGTCCCACCGAGTTTGTGTAATCGGTCTCACCGAGATTAAGTTATGCCCAAACCCTAACCATATCGGTCCTACCGAGTTGCATGTCAGTCCCACCGAAAATCTCTAACGGTCACTAGTTTTACCTTTTCGGTCCGACCGAGTTTGTTGATTCGGTCCCACCGAGATTGGAAAACTGTGTGTAACGGTTGGATTTTGTGTGGAGGCTATATATACCCCTCCACCTCCTCTTCATTCGTGGAGAGAGCCATCAGAACACATACACAATTCCAACTCATATGTTCTGAGAGAGAACCACCTACTCATGTGTTGAGACCAAGATATTCCATTCCTACCATATGAATCTTGATCTCTAGCCTTCCCAAGTTGCTTTCCACTCAAATCTTCTTTCCTCCAGATCCAAATCCTATGAGAGAGAGTTGAGTATTGGGGAGACTATCATTTGAAGCACAAGAGCAAGGAGTTCATTACCTACACACCATTTGTTACTTCTTGGAGAGTGGTGTCTCCTAGATTGGCTAGGTGTTACTTGGGAGCCTCCGACAAGATTGTGGAGTTGAACCAAGGAGTTTGTAAGGGCAAGGAGATCGCCTACTTCGTGAAGATCTACCGCTAGTGAGGCAAGTCCTTCATGGGCGATGGCCATGGTGGGATAGACAAGGTTGCTTCTTCGTGGACCCTTTGTGGGTGGTTGCTTCTTCGTGGACCCTTCGTGGGTGGAGCCCTCCGTGGACTCGCGCAACGGTTACCCTTCGTGGGTGGAGCCCTCCGTGGACTCGCGCAACCATTACTCTTCGTGGGTTGAAGTCTCCATCAATGTGGATGTAGGATAGCACCACCTATCCGAACCACGGGAAAAACATCCGTGTCTCCAATTGCGTTTGAATTCTCCAAACCCTTCCCCTTACATTCTTGCAAGTTGCATGCTTTACATTCCGCTGCTCATATACTCTTTGCATGCTTGCTTGATATGTATTGTGTATGTTGAAATTGTGCCTAAAACTCAACTCAAACCAAAAAGGCCTAAAAATTGCAACTTTAGCACTAAGTGTCTAATCACCCCCCCTCTAGACACATCTACTTCTAGATCCTACACATGGTGATGACAATCCTTTGAGCTTACTGCCTTGCAGTTCCTACACATCTACCAATCTTACATTCTATCCCATTGATCTTGTTATTACAAGATGCCCTGAACTGCTCTCCTTTTCCGAAAATCCTTTGAGCTTACCGCCTTGCAGTTCCTTGTCATCTGAATACCCCTACGGATAACTTTGTGCATCTATCGAGTATCCGCTCACCCTCGGTTGATTCTTGTACTTCACAAAAGTCTTCATAATACCATCCGTTCTTGTGAAAATCCTCAACAGCCTATTGTTCTTGAATTTCCTGCTTGATGGCATTATGGTTAATACCATAAGTCTAGTAATCTTATTGTCAGCTTTTTTCATTATCATTTTGAGTCCGTTGATACAATATGTTGCTAATGCTCGCAACCCTCAACCAGGTCCTAGAATTCATCCTTCCTGCTCAGACGTCATTTTAACATGTGTTGAATCTCGATCAATCAAATCACCATCGATTGTACCCCTAAGGCTATTCTAACTATCCATCCCTAATCAGAGCATTGCTTCTGATCCCTTGTCATGGAACTCATAAATCCTTTGCAATTGAGCTTGAGTTAGTCAGTTGTTTCTATAATCTGATCTCCTTGCATTCTTTCTCCCTCTTGTTGAGTACTGATGCTCACATCAGATCCCTTGTGGACCAGCAAACCCCCTTTTTCGGATTTTATCCGACAACGTCCTGCATATTCAATAAGCGTGTGAGCCTTTCCTCGGATACATAATGCTTTTGGAAAATAGTATCCTCTGCTTTCTCAAGCATACTCTACTACCGAGCTTGTGTTATTTATTCTTGGAATTTATTATATAGGTTCCTAAGATGCCCGATGGGTTGAACCTATGCCTTCCCTAATCAGTGTGAACTCGAAAGTTATGCGGGTTATACTCTACTGGCTTTTCGTCAGATAAAATTTCAATACTACAACTTCATCAAGAGCGAGAAGTAAATGAAAAGTTATGCATTGTAGAAGTGGGAGTCGACCCTGAACCTTGTGTTCATGCCCACGGACACGGTGTGGGACTTATCATGAAAGTTTCTTGCAAGGATATTTAATCTGCTGAATATTCTCCCGGTACCGTAAATTGGATCCCTTGCAGTTATGGTCCCGACCATATTTCCTCCTTGATCCCATTTACTAGGTAAGTTACAATTACTTATCCTCTGCAAATCATTCCCCCGTCCAACCTCTACTCCGATTTTACTTCCGGCATTACACCTAGTACTTGATACTGGGAAGCTTTATACCCCATCCCATCATTCCTAGCCTGATCGGCTATATTTTTATCATCTCAACTTTTTTTAACTGTGCTACCTGATCCTTATGCCCGGAGAAACTTCCGATGATGAGCTAAGCTTACGTCGATCTTCTTCATCTTATCATTCACCTCGAACAACAAGCTTGATTTTGAGCTTGTGTCGTATCCGTGGTTCCAATAGCCTTTCACTCCAACCTTCGTGTTGCTTGATGACATCGCCTCTTGATGGCATCTTCATAGAGCCTCGTGACGAATGCGTCGTGATCAGCATCAACATTTTGACTTATGTTGAGATGACAATTGAATTCATGGTGAGAAAACCATCCTTGACCTTCGATGACTTGAGTTATCATCGACAACCCCCTTGTCTTCTTTCCAAGACATGTTTGATCATGTATTGGTTATACCTTGAGCTCCTTGCTATTCCTACAATTGTTCCTTGAGTATTTCTTGTGATCTTCAACTCCAACCCCTTCTTGGAACACCATGTTAATGCTACCTCGAAGCATGACAGAGGTACTCCGGATATCAACAAGAACATTGGGAGCACATTGTCGAATGTTTCTTGATCTACAATCCAAACACCGTTGTATGGGTAATGTCATGAATTTTCCTTCCCCTTACCGAAATGGTTTTATACTTCTATCCTGTCATGGATATCATGCTCTGCTTGTCCTTGGGAAGGATATACCCCTAAAATATGTGTTTAAACACATTTTCCTTTCCATTCTTCTGTTTAACCTTTCCGGTAAACTAACTTATCTCAGTAGAGATAATTTCCTGCTTAGGTAAGCACCTCGTTGTATCACTCTATCAGTAAGACCCTGTTACTATTGTTGATGACATTCCGGTAGCCACAGATGCATGAGAACTTTGCCTAATGGCCCGCCTTGTTCAACGAGCAGGAAAATGGTTCTCTTTGTCCCTCGCCCTTGGTACCGACGTTGTTGCCGACATAACTGACAGGATACACTCTGACCTGCCTTGCTATCATGACCGTGCAAGATGCCAACAACCTTCCTACTTTTAACCCACATGGTGGGCCCATAACCCACAGTTCCATAGGATCGAAACCTGACTCTCATGTCCCCCCTGTTTCTAAGGTTATTCCTCATGCTTGGCTTCGTATCATGTCACGAGCCACCTTCTGAGAGATGACCTATTCCCGATGCTCTGAACCCCCTTCTCACACTCTGTTCAGGTATCGATCGTTTGTCCATTCGCTTGAAACTGCCTATTGTACCTTCATATTTCGCTCTCGATGTTTTCTTAAGTTTCAACTCGAGAGACACTTTTGCCACATTCCCTGAATTGTTCACCAGATAATTAACGCTATAAGGGTTAGTTCTTTCGAAGTTACTCTTTACTTCCGCACTTAAATCTCAGGACGAGATTTCTTGTAGTGGAGGAGATTTGTAACACCCCCAGTGTCATGCTACAGTAATCACCTATTAATGGTGCCATGTCATTAGGTTACTGTTGCTAATCTTCACTTGATCCAAATCACCATTCAAATTCAAGTCCAATCTAAAGTCAAAAATTCTTTTTGTCAGACATGAAATCTAAACTGTTCATCTTGTGGCAAATAATCATTTGTTAATATTGGTGGTGGACCAACATTTTTGCAAGGTCATTAGTGACTAAAAGAAAAAATGCAAAAGCTGAAAAAAAGTTAAAACAAAAACAAAAGGAGAGAAAAGGGGCTACAGCCCCTGGCCTCCCCTTGGGCCTCGGCCCACCCGAGCCAACCGGCCCAACTCTGCTAGTCGGCCTAGCCGCCTCCCCTTAACCCCCCTCCCGACCCACTCCGAACCCTAGCCCTATCCTCTCGTCCACCCCACAACCCCCCACTCCCCCCTCTCTCCCGATCCCTTCTGGATCGGGGCACCCGAGCCCGTCGCCGTCATTCGACCCCGCGGCGCCACCGTCGCCGCCACCCG
>NC_041384.1:649555644-649582807 GCF_002162155.2 Triticum dicoccoides | reverse complement strand
TTCGCTGTGAGCCCCTCCGTCGACCCCCCCTCCTCCTTCGCGTGGATACGTCGCCGTTGACGTCGTACGTCGCCGTGGCCGAGCTCGCTGGAGCTCGCGCTCACCGCATCCGCCCGTGCCCATGGGCGCGCTCCCGCACGCTCCGGCCCGCCCTGCTTCCCCGCTTTGCTCTGTCCCCGGCCGCGGCCAAGCCCGCACTAGCTGCCCTGCTTGGCCCGCCTCCCCTGCTCGTCGCCGCACTGCTGCTGCTGCTGCCCAGCGCCGCCTCGCTCGCCGGCCCCGCTCGCGCCGTGCTTTCTTCCCCCTCCCGCTACCTCGCTTCTGCATGCGCGTGCGCATCCGCGCTCGGCTATCGCCCGCTCCGGCCATTGCTCCGCCGCCATGCGCTCGGCTGCTGCTGCTTCGTGCCGCGGTCGCCGCTTGCCTCGCTCACCCCTGCGCGCGCCGCCCCGCCCATCCGCAGCTGTTCGCCGGCCGCCACTCCGGTCGCCCGGCCGGCGCCCATGGCTTCGTGCCTCTCCCCCGCCCTCTCCTCCTCCCACGGTCGCGCCACCGTGCCACAGACCGCGCCGGCGCCACCCCTCGCCTCCGCCAGCCGTGGCCCCGGCTGGCCGCGCCGGCTTGCCCCATCATCGGTGCCTCGGCGGCCTCGTCCCGCCCTGCGGGCGAGTGCGTGCTCGGGTGTGCCCGCACCCGGTAGCACGCCCCGATAAGGCCCCCTGGGCCTATGACAAAGGGGCCCCACCCCCAGAACGTATTTAAAAAAAATAAAAAACAAGAATAATAAATAAAAATAAAAATAATTAATAATTAATTAGTTAATTAGTTAACTTAATTAATTTTGATTAATTAAATTAAACAACTAATTAAACTAATTACACAATAGTTAACTAATTAACCTGATTAGTTAATTAGGTAGTCAATGACAGTGGGCCCACCCCTAATTAATCCTGATTAGGTTAATTAATGTGTTTAATTAAAATGTGTCACTGACAGGTGGGGCCCACACGCCAGTTTGACCAGTCAACACTCCTGTTACTGCTGGCGTGATGCTGACGTCAACAAACACTATTCTGGATAATGTTGTTTAAATTAATTAAATTAATCTTAAAATGTTTTAAATCTTTTAAAATTAATATAAAATAAACCGTAACTCGGATGGAAAAACTTTGTACATGAAAGTTGCTCAGAACGACGAGATGAACCCGGATACACAGCCCGTTCGTCCGCCATGCCTCCCTAGCATGCTGAACTTGGAACTTTCCCCCTCTTTTCCTTTGTCCGGAATCCGCCTAACGTCGGGAATCCATCCTTGGATGTTTATCCCCTCCGTCTGCAATGTGTAGTACTATGTTAGGGCAACCCTAGCTCTGCCCGTCGTCATGTTATGCCTTGTGATGCATTGATTGCTCTGTATTTACTGTTTCTTCCCCCTCTTCTCTCCGGTAGACCCCGAGACTGATGATGCCGCTGTGATCGACTACATCACCGACGACCCCTCCTTCTTGTCTGAGCAACCAGGCAAGCAAACCCCCCTTGAGCATTCCGATATCGCCCATTTCTTTCCTCTCATGCTTGCATTAGAACTGCTACTGCTTTCTGTATGATCCTACTCTGATGCATAGCCTGTTGTTGTTACCTGCTTTCATACCTTACCTGTTTATCCTAAACTGCTTAGTATAGGTTGGTTAGTGATCCACCAGTGACCCCCACCTTGTCCCAATTGCCTCGCTTTATGTTCGATGACTCGATCAACGTGATCGACGTCCAGGCCCCGACACCGCACATCACCCCCCTTGTTGTACGACACTACAGAGTTACTATCGAGTGCCGAGGGTGAACCTCATACATCACTCCTAATGAGATCTCTGTAGTGTAGCTATATGGTCGTGCAACCCCTCAAGTGTGAACCTCGAGGGTGGATCCTCTTACATTCACCTTGATGATAACATCGAGTGGGATTCACCGGGGGTGATTCCTCGGGTTTTCCCCTTGGTGTTAGACACACAGTTACTATGGTTACTATGAATTTACACTGAGCCATGTTACTAAAGACGGGTCGACCCTGAGGGGTACCCGTGCGAGCTTAATTGCGAGTGATGTGGAGTCGGGTTGACCTGGAAGGTGCCCGCGAGATACCTATGAGGCGTGGCCGGGCATTCTTAGCCCTTGTTGCAAGTAATCGAGACGGGGCGACGGGGTCACATCGACCGTGAGTCTCTGCTCGTTACCGCGCGTTCCTAATCCACTACAATTTGGATATTTGATCCGAGGGGCCTCTGGCCTGATAGCACTAACCATCACATGGGCATAGTATGGGCGTTCTGCGTCGTATACATCAGCCGAAGCTTAATAGACGCCGGCGACTGAGCGGCACGCGCCGGGTTGGACTGGAAAGCACCTACCTTGTTGAAGGAGGCATCTAGGTCTGCTCACCGGCCGCGTACGCAATGTGCATGAGTTCCCGGGGAGATGGCCCATGACCCCTGGGGGCATAGGTCTAGTCCGGCGTGCTGGCCTCTCTATTAAGCCTAGGTCGGGTTGCGGCGTATTGTTTGGCCGAGGCCGGGCATGACCCAGGAAAGTGTGTCCGGCTGGAGTTAATCAAGCGTGGTGGGTAAGTTGGTGCACCCCTGTAGGGAAGAAAACATCTATCGATAGCCTGTCCTACGATAACGGACACTTGGAGTTGTATCCCGATCGATACAACTAGAACTGGATACTTGAGGTGAGACATGGTGATGAGAATTGGATTGTGATGATAACTGGATATTATGGCTCTAGGATTGCTTTCTTGCAGGGAGTCGAGAAAGGATCTCTGGCCGAGGTTGATAACATTACTGCTACTTTACTTTATGCTACTCTACTCCCTCCTGTTGCTGCAAGATGGTGGTTTCCAGAAGATGCTAGTCTTTGATAGGCTAGGCTTTCCCCTTCCCTTCTGGCATTCTAAAGTTTAGTCCACAGATACAGCCCATCTCCTTTGATACAAATGCATACTTGGTTTAGATTTGATGTAGTCTTGCGAGTACTTTGGATGAGTACTCGCGGTTGCTTTGCTACCTCTTTTTCCCCTATACCCGGTTGTTGCGACCAGATGACGGATCCCAGGAGCCAAACGATGCCACTGAAGACTACTACTACCCGGGGGATGCCTACTACTACGTGAAGACCGCAGACGACTAGGAGTAGTTAGGAGGCTCCCAGGTAGGAGGCCTTGCCTTTTCGATCGTTGTTGCTTTTGTGCTAGCCTTCTTAAGGCACACTTGTCTAACTTATGTCTGTACTCAGATATTGTTGCTTCCACTGACTCTTGTGTATTTGAGCTTATGTATTCGAGCCCTCGGGGCCCCTGGCTTGTAATATAAAGCTTGTATTATTTTTATTTGTGTCTAGAGTTGTGTTGTGATATCTTCCCGTGAGTCCTTGATCTTGATCGTACACATTTGCGTGTATGATTAGTGTATGATTGAATCGAGGGTGTCACAATGATGTTGCTACCGACGCAGGGCTTCGCCTAAGCACCACTACGATATGACCGAGGTGGAATATGGTGGAGGGGGGCACCGCACACGGCTAGGAGAGATCAACTGATCAACTTGTGTGTCTAGAGGTGCCCCCTGCCCCTGTATATAAAGGAGCAAGGTGGGAGGCCGGCCGGCCCTCTATGGGCGCGCCAGGAGGAGGAGTCCTCCTCCTAGTAGGAGTAGGACTCCCCTTTCCTACTCCTACTAGGAGGAGGAAAGGAAGGAGGAGAAGGAGAAGGAAGGAGAAGGAGGAAAAGGAGGAAAGGGGGGCCGGCCCCCTAGTCCAATTCGGTTTGGGCTAGGGGGGCCGCGCGCCCTGCCTCCTCTCTTCCACCACTTGGCCCATTAGGCCCATTACTTCTTCCTCGGAACCTTCCCGTAACTCCCCGGTACCCCCGAAAATACCCGAATCACTCGGAACCTTTCCGATGTCCGAATATAGTCATCCAATATATCGATCTTTACGTCTCGACCATTTCGAGACTCCTCGTCATGTCCCCGATCTCATCCGGGACTCCGAACTACCTTCGGTACATCAAATCACATAAACTCATAATACAATCGTCACCGAAACTTTAAGCGTGCGGACCCTACGGGTTCGAGAACTATGTAGACATGACCGAGACATGTCTCTGGTCAATAACCAATAGCGGAACCTGGATGCTCATATTGGCTCCCACATATTCTACAAAGATCTTTATCGGTCTGACCGCATAACAACATACGTTGTTCCCTTTTTTATCGGTATGTTACTTGCCCGAGATTCGATCGTCGGTATCTCAATACCTAGTTCAATCTCGCTACCGGCAAGTCTCTTTACTCGTTCCGTAATACATCATCCTGCAACTAACTCATTAGTTGCAATGCTTGCAAGGCTTAAGTGATGTGCATTACCGAGAGGGCCCAGAGATACCTCTCCGACAATCGGAGTGACAAATCCTAATCTCGAAATACGCCAACCCAACAAGTACCTTTGGAGACACCTGTAGAGCAACTTTATAATCACCCAGTTACGTTATGACGTTTGGTAGCACACAAAGTGTTCCTCTGGTAAACGGGAGTTGCATAATCTCATAGTCATAGGAACATGTATAAGTCATGAAGAAAGCAATAGCAACAAACTAAACGATCAAGTGCTATGCTAACGGAATGGGTCAAGTCAATCACATCATTCTCCTAATGATGTGATCCCGTTAATCAAATGACAACTCATGTCTATGGTTAGGAAACATAACCATCTTTGATCAACGAGCTAGTCAATTAGAGGCATACTAGTGACACTCTGTTTGTCTATGTATTCACACATGTATTATGTTTCCGGTTAATACAATTCTAGCATGAAAATAAACATTTATCATGATATAAGGAAATAAATAATAACTTTATTATTGCCTCTAGGGCATATTTCCTTCACCACTTCCCTCCGACCCGGCGCTAGATCCAGCTGTCGAGGAGCATGAGAACCCCCTCACGTGGTCGGTGTCACATCTGATCTCGAGGTCGCTTCCCCTGGCCCGAATGTCAGATCAAGCCACTAAAGAGCGTGAGAACCCAAGGTTGATGTTAGATCTCACTTCAAGGACGCTTACCCTGGTCCGGAAGTCATATCTGACCCAAGAGGAACCTACGATGTCTGCTCCAAAGCCGATGCCCATGATTTAGATATCAGATCGGTTCCAGAAGTTTGCAACCTCGGATAGCCCGATCTTGGTGTATGATCGAATATGGGAGTCTCTGGGAAAATTCAATTTGATCGAACCAGGCCAACTTCGAGGATCTAACCAGTGTCTTGGAAGAACCCATGGATGAGACCGAGGACATAGATGAGGAGGTTGACATGTCCGAGAAAGACGCACTGGCAGCCGCCATTCCCTTGGGTAGCTGGACGACAACCTCGACCTACAATATCTACATGCTCGACACACTGTGTGGCAGCAACAATGGCGGATCCAATAACGCGACAACAATGGCACCATCAACGGCGATAACCCTGATAGCACGAGCGAGCCTCAGAGCAACTTAGGTCCTAAAGACAAGGATGCCTAAACGAATCGCTCGGCAGCCCAAACCACGACGTGTTAAGGATAAAGTCGTTGGTCAGTACAACCAAGAAGGTCGTCGGCGAGAAACATGGCCTTCTGGAGGAGGCACAATTCATCAAGGATTGCTGGAATGAGCTCTTCCAAGCCGAGGAGGAGTTGAAAACCAAGAAGTAGGAGCATAAGACGTCCCAAAAGGAACCACCATGGTATGGAAAAAAAACTAAGGACACGTTTGGTTGCTCGCATGGTTTTTTGCCGCTTTGCATACTTGTCCAAGTGATCCTGGTTGAGCTAATGCAGGCAAAAAACCAATATATGCATGTTGATTGTTTGTCTGCATCCCCTCTCCCAGCATCGTAGCAATGACTCTACGCATTGTGTTTGGTTGCTCACATTGGTTGTGCTAGTACTAGTGCATATTATTTGGTTACATACAGGCAGAGAGGTGTAGTAACCTTGTCCCCTACGTGATGAGCTTACCCGCTACACCTTACACACGATCAATCCGCTCGCACCAACAAGACAACACTGCAATTGTGACTAACTGGACGATAATGATGAAGTTCTTTAGCCCAAACCATCGATCTGCCTTGCTAACTTCAACATTGCATGCCTGCATTAGCACAAACTTGGAGCAAGCATCCTCTTTCGCCTACCTATCCTTAAACAATTTGTGGCAGTTGTTCTTGTAACCTGACACTTGTTCATTACATGCTTCTCATGAACTATAAACCCCGGGAACCCTCCTTCAGAACACCACATACCACTTGTCCTAGCATGGCAGAAGAGCAACAATTCAAGCATCAAACAATGGAGCACACTAGATATGAAACATAAGTAAGCATGCATGATCATACAACATAACAAGTTCATTCCACCACCAGTATGGTGTCATCCTACCACCACATTCAAAAGACGATGTTATCCTACCATCGCTACTTTGCCATTGGCGTGAGGAGTTACATGCTTACTTAGCCCAATGATGCAGCTCATGTTGCTTATCGAAAGGCAGACACAAAAGGATAAAAAGGATGGTAGGGGGCATTCTGGTTGAACCGCAACCGACACCTCAAAAACATCAGAATCAGGAAGCACTTGGCCGATAGGAGGCTGGGAGTCCTCGACATAGGACGCCGCGAATTGCCTTTGGGACACGACAAGGGTTTGACTAAACTCTTGCGTGCTCATGTCCCACAAACGTAAGTATCGGCAAGAGTGGCGCACACTACACATCAATAGTAGGAACTAGCACTAAACATGGAGAATATGAACGAACACTTTATATGGATTGTATGAACGAGCACTACCACATGTACAAGCGGATGATCTAGTTCAACACAACAGCTCAAATCATAGCAAAGAGTCCAACAAACTAGCACATATACTTGCATACTAACATACTACACATCAAGCATACTACCAATCCATCCATCACCAACTAGCTACCAATCCTTACCAAAATGGAAACAACTCCTAGCATTGCTTCTGATCCATCACCAATAGCTGCCAGAACATCACACTCACACACATGGTCACAAATATAAGCCCTACCACATGCTCACAGATCTAACTAGAACTAGTAGAGAGAAGGGGTGACTGAACTCACAGGCGCCATCGGAGCAGCCGCGATGGAGGCGCTGAACACGCCAGAGAATAGGAGAAGTCAAATTGCCGCCGCTGTCAACCGATGACCGGAGCAGAAGCGCCGCTTACCTGCTCGTCCTTGTCGATCTGCGCCGGAGGGAAAGCTCGAGAGGGGGGTGGCGAGTTTTGGCGGTGAGGTGAGGGAGGCTATATAGGGTGACGGATTTGACGGGAGGTGACGCTAATTCCTCCTGCTGCTTTTTGGGAGACATGCGCAAGCTCCTGCCATCTCCGTGGACGCAGGTGGTCAGTGTTGCGACCCCTCCCATGCAACGCTCGAGTTTAGCTCGGTGAAAACGGCCGATTCAGCCGTTCCAAGCGGGCATGGCTGAGGAGTGCTTTAAGGTTCATGCATGCAAATAATCTGATGTAGTCCAGGCAACCAACAACATGCGAGCAACCAAACGTGTCCCAAGAAGTAGTAGCATAAGACGTCCTGGAAGGTTATTGTTCTTTGCTTTTCCTTCTGCTCACATCAGGACGCGACCTGTTCGGAGGATCAACCTAAAGCCAATTGCCATATTTCTTGCTTTTCTCCTCATGTATTTCAGTCCCACACTCCTTGAACTCGTGACCAACTAAGTCACATAATTTCCAAAATCTCACCAGTTTCTCATATATGACAAGGTACAACTGCCTCTTTTTTGCTCGAACGATGCTTACAAACTTAGTGAGCGGCTGCTGGACATCATGCCGCACTCTCCCCCAGACATAATCATCATGAGTATTACCGTTGAGGCGCATATCCAGAATCTTTCTTGCGCCCTACAGCGGCTTCTCTATCAAATCTATCTCACAATAGCCTCCAGAACCACCCTGACACAAATCCATGTCATTGTCGTCTCCCAACACATTGCCTCCTCAGCCCCCGGGCACCAAATCCTTGCCATTGTTGCCTCCCAACACATTACGCTGGGGAACATGTTCAGAAAGGGTTCAAAATAATATCTTCAGAAAGCATAGATCGATTGGCAACGGGTCACAATGTAATCTCTAATCACGAACATTTGGTTTTAACATAAAAATGTGCCAGAGATGTACTTAATAAATGTTTCCACAATTAGGGCGGGCGTTTTTCAAGGTACAAGCTTCAACAGAAAGGAAAGCAAGAGTAGACTTGGTGACTACAGAATTATGGAGTTCAGAAACTCCTTCCAAGTAAAAGATGATAGGGCAGTTGATTTTCAAAGTACATCATTCTTCATTTAGGACATAAAGTGAATCACAACACGCGAAGCCAAACCAAGCCCCTCAGTTGTCCCCTTCCTCTCCTCAGTGGTTCGTGGATATCTTGATGGACAAACCTTGCCCTTGACCGCAGGATCCAGGTCACTACAACGCCCACACACCTTCCTGTCATGCAGATATATCTCTGCCATATTAACCGCAGCTTCCACAACACGCCTGATGTAGGTCACAAAGTTATCGTCGGGCTGGAAACCATAGATGGTGAGCTTAGCCAGATTCTTGTGTTTGAAATCAGGGGCATATGGCTTCCACTTCACCTCTGCCTTTTCGCACAAACCATATTTCTTCCATAACTCTTTGTCTGTCACCTTGTTGCACTAATGATCCCATACTCTAATGCACAGCTCTTTTAGGGACGGTGCAACTTCAAGAATAAACATTGTTCAAGCTAAATCACATCCTTCAGAAAGATGACCCAGATTCACACGCTGTAGTTTGCTGAGCACAGGAGTAAGCAGCTTCGGGGATTCTGGTAGAACCCAAATCTGGGATAGAAAAACAACAATTAACGAACTCGGTGCAAGTTGCATATAAATTACATGCTCAATTGGCGGAGAAGACCCACTCAAGTTAATATTGCTGCATATAATATATAGAGTGAGAATGGGCATATATGATTCAAATGACTAATTCATACCTTTTCACTTGCAAAATCCAGATGCAGATCGCTTACGGAAGGAACATTAGCAAGGAGCTGACTTAACTCAAGGGTCTTTTGCAAACGGCCGGTAGATTTCATAAGTGTGAGCTTCGAAAGCTATGGTACAAAAAGAAAATACAGGAAATCTTTATAAGAGTACCAACTATTATAGCAAACCCTTTGGAGTTTTGGTAGATATGCCAGTTCAATTCTCTCAAATTTCCCCCTGTCGACCACGAACTCAACAAGTTAAGCATGTTCTACTTGCAGCACAGAATAGATCCCCAAGTCGCAATCGGTTAAACGCAAGGATTCCAAAAGCTTGCAAGTGCTGAGGATGCTGGGGATGTCGTGTTCACCAAACCTCATATTGCGCAGCCACAGATGCCTAAGGCTAACAAATGCATCTGGACAAGCACTGATAAGATCATTGAACTGCTTACCAAAGCGGAGGAAATCTGCAGAAGAGCAGATCTTACAAGCCTTCTTTGTTGTGATCTGAAATTCAGCCGCCGCAACTTTCTGGGTTGACATGGCGCGGGCAACAGATCTGCCAATGGCGAGAGAGTCATGTTGCGTCAAGACAAATCTGATTTTGAGTTTGGTGATGGTGATATCCAGGAACCTTGTTCTCAAGATGTTATCAGTCACATGAGCCACGGCTCGGTTGGTTTGGAGGCATTCACCAAGACTGAAAACACGAGCTTTATCATGGCGGCCTGGAATGGAGCCAGCACTTAGGAAGAGCTGTGAGAGCATGGCAGGGAGCTTCAGCATTTCGTTGGATAGGATGCAGGCCCTTATAGCATCGAGTGTGTCCACCCTCTTCAGAATGTTGAGCAGAAGGTCATTGGGCAGCTTGCTAAGCCTGTCTCCTCCATTGCCAGCGGTGACTTCGTTGCGAGTTTCTTCTTGCGCTGGATTTAGCTGGAACAACAAATAATCATCATTTTGAGGATGAACCTGACGTGTAGGACAAACATCAATCAGTCAGGCACAAAAGAAACAAGACTTACATTTAGGCCGTTTTTGTCCTTCATGGCTGGTCGGTTCAACAAACTGACCTAATTTCGCCCTGAACGCAGTCAAGCATAATAGCCGAAGTGGAGGTGGTGGCAAGGAAGGGGAGCGATGGTGGCCGGCGGCGGAGGAGAGCGATGGTGGCCGAGCGGACGGCTAGGGTGTGGGCGGGGGCAGTCGCAGGGGACAACGGCAACCGAGGGTAGTGTTGGCCGCAGCGGACGGCTGACGTGTGGTGGCCTGGTGGGGTGTTACAGAAGGGATGGAGGCGGCGTACTGTGGTGGCCGGCGGCGGAGATCGGGAGAGCCGGGGCGAGACGGGACGGGTTGCCGCAGGGAAGGCGGCGCCTGCGAATTCACTGGATCAGCTTAGGGCGAATTATCAGCGGCAAGGATTAAAACTGGCCGATCAGTTTCCATGTCGTGGTCGTATCACAGTCCGTGTCCGGTCTTCTGTTGGTTTTTTCTCGCGTTGTGCACGCCTATATATGACTGCAGCATGTACGAATCCATAGAACCGGCACGAGGCAAGCCCCAAAACCGTAAGGCGCCGCCGACCCGTCTCGGCCTCCAGTTCCAAACATGGCGGCCGCCGCATCCGCCTCGCCCTCCGGCAGCGGCCGCAGCAACCTGCCCGCGACGGCGGGCGCTTGCCCCATCTGCCTCGAAGCCATCGAAGACGAGGCCTACCTCGACGCCTGCCTGCACTCGTTCTGCTACAGGTGCATAACGCAGTGGGTGAAGATCATGGCGAGCAAGCGCGAAGCACCCTTGTCCTCGGTGAGGTGCCCCCTCTGCAAGACCGACAGCGCGTCCATCGTCCACGCCTTCGACGGCGAGTCGTTCCAGCAGCATCACATCGAGCACGAGCAGCACCGCCCGGGGAACCTCTCAGACGCGCACGCGCTCATATCACAAATCTACAACACGAGAGAGGTCTCAGGCGACGAGCCGAGCATGCAGAAATACTGGAAGCAGCGAAAGTACCTCCGGAGGAACGTGTGGCTCGAGCCATGGCTGAGACGGGAGATCCAGGCCCTCACGCGGGACGAAGACGTCGACGCCATAGTCTACCACATCCTCGGCGTCATCGACTCCGCCACGAGAACGGCAGAGAAGCCGCACGCTTCCAAGGAGACCTCGCCGGAGAAAGCAAGGGAAGAGTTCGTGCGTTCGCTGTCCGACGCCGCGAGGCCGTTCCTCCATGGACGGACGGCGCGGTTCATCGCGGAGGTGGAGCTCTTCCTGGTCTCGCAGCTGAACATCGACGCGTACGGCAGGGCGCGCGCCTGGAGGTTCAGGGAGTCCGCTTCGCATGTGACGAGAGAGCAGGGTGCGCTGCCGCGGGGCCGTCCTCTCGAGGATCACTACTTCTACTTGTACTTTTTGAGCGATCAGGCAGATTACGTTGGCGGTGAGATGTAATGTATAGTAAACCTATTTATTTTTTTTGCGGGGGATTTAGAGAGCTTTATTGAATAAAAGCGTTCGCTGGACAATCAGACAAGAGGATGCTGGTCAGGAAGCTTGGAGTGGTATCTAGCCAGCTCTCGGTCACGTTAAGCGTACATGCACGCTTAGCACACAAGTGTGCAGGACCGTTAGCAGCTCTACTTACATGAGAAATATCAAAAGACAAAAAGCTAGCAGAGAGCTCTCTAATTTCAGACAGGATCGGTGCTACTACCGAAAGATCAGTGTAGCTAGAGTTCCAGAGGTTTACTGCCTCTAGAAAGTCAGTTTCCAGTTGCACGTGCGTGAATCCTCGAAGCTTAGCAAAGATGGTGCCCTCCCGAAGAGAGAGCACTTCGGCGATGAAAGGATCCGTGACCCCCATGTGGGGTTTGCACCATGCACCCAGGAAAGCCGATGAAGAGCGGGCGACGCCACCCGCACCTGCATTGCTAGCATCGCGTTGGATCGCAGCGTCTGTGTTCACCTTGACGTAGATCGTCTCGGGCGGCCGCCAACCGTGGCCCGGCAATGGTATGATACTCTGCCGGGGAATATCAAGCAACGCCAGGTCTTCCCGGATGCGCCGAACCGAAGATGCTGGGTCGATGATATCTTGATCATGTGTCCTCCTATTATGGGACATCCAGATAGCCCACATGACTGTGATGATGATGGCACGGTCTCTCTTTGAGAAGCGTTGCTCACAGAGTATGTCACGCGCCCAAGTGTTGGGGTGGAGCCTAGGCAAAGATATCTCAAAAAGCAACCGGGCCTCCTCCCAAAAACTTCTTGCATGAGAACAATGCACTAATGCATGCATCAGGTCCTCGTCCATCGCGAGACAGAGCTTGCATAAGCTTGTCTCCTTTATGTGTCTGTGTTGGAGTGTCTTCTCATCTGGGATGATTCCTCGAATAACTCGCCACCAGAACACCCTGACCTTGGGAACTACTTTGAGCTTCCATAAAACACTCCACATCTGTTGTTCATTCTCTGATGGTCCTGCTACCTGCCCTTCTTCTAGAGCTGCATGCTCTTTTTGATTCATTAGAGCTCGATAGGCTGTTTTAACAGAGTAAGTGCCGGATCTCTCATGTGCCCAAGCATAAAAGTCCTCCCCACCACCGTGACGTAGGGGAATATTCAGGATCGCTTCCGCATCGGGTGTGATAAAGGTTGCACGGATCAGATCCCGATTCCAAGACCAGTTATCATAGTCGATCAAGTCGCTCACCATGTTGATCGTTGTATTTGGCGGTCTGAATAACGGTCTCATGGATACAGTCGACGGCAGCCATCGATCCTCCCACACCGAGGTGGTAGTGCCATCACCGATTCTCTTAACAAGGCCAACATCTAGTGCTTGACGACCAGCAATGATCGCCCTCCAAGTAGCAGACGCTGACTTTGGTATAGTAGCCTGCATAAAATCACAATCAGGAAAGTACCTTCCTTTCATAACTTTGGTGCAAAGTGAGTCCGGTTTCGTCATGAACCTCCAGCCATGTTTCCCAAGAAGGGCAATGTTGAACTGTCGGAGGTCACGGAAACCCATCCCCCCTTTGATTTTTGGTGTAGCAAGTTTGTCCCATGCAATCCAATGAAGAACACGTCTGTCCAGAGAGCTCGCCCACCAGAATTTTGCCATGTTTGAGGTCAAACCTTTGCACACTTTTTTGGTCAGCAGAAAGCATGACATGCTGAAAGTTGGAATGGCCTGAACGATTGACTTGATTAGGGTTTCTCTCCCGGCACATGCAAACAAGCGTTCTGACCAACCTTGCATCTTACTCTTGGCCCGATCTCCAATATGTTCAAAGGTTCCGCTGGAGATCCTTCCAATTGCAGTGGGGAGGCCGAGGTAACGCTCAGAAAAAGCTTCGGAATGGACATTCAGAAGTTGTTTCAGACTTGCTTTGAGCGCCGCCGGTGTGTTAGGACTGAAATATATATAACTCTTTGATCTGTTTACACATTGGCCGGAGGCCGCACCATAGATCGTGAGAATGTCATTCAATCTAGTTGCACTCTCGAGGGTCGCCTTGATGAAAATCAAACTATCATTAGCGAACAAAAGATGACTTACCCAAGGCGCTCT
This sequence comes from Triticum dicoccoides, assembly GCF_002162155.2. Lineage (NCBI taxonomy): Eukaryota > Viridiplantae > Streptophyta > Magnoliopsida > Poales > Poaceae > Triticum > Triticum dicoccoides. The sequence continues at coordinate 649,569,133 of NC_041384.1, read as the reverse complement.
GTGATTCACTCTGATGCCACGATCAACGAAATTTCCATAGTGATTAACCAGAGCAGAGAAGCCTTCAGCACATAGCAGGAAAAGGTATGGCGAAACTGGGCAGCCCTGCCGGAGGCCTCTCGACGGGGTGAAGTAGGGCAGCAGCTCCCCGTTTACATGCACGGAGAAACGTACAGATGTGACACACTTCATGATCAGTCTCACCAAGATGCCAGCAAATCCAAGCCTCAAAAGCATAGCTTCAAGAAAATGCCACTCGACTCGATCGTAAGCTTTCATCATGTCCAGTTTGATTGCACATGAGAAATTTTCCCTTTCTTCCGTCTCTTCATCGTATGTACACTTTCAAATGCAACAAGAACATTGTCTATGATCAAACGACCCGGGACGAAAGCACTTTGTTCTTCGCTAATAATCTCATCCATGCACGGCCTCAAACGATTGGTAATGGCTTTAACAGCAATCTTATAGAGTACTGGGCACAGAGCAATGGGTCGATATTGCGAGATATTCTGCGGGTGGCGTACCTTTGGGATTAAAGTGATGGAAGTGTCATTGAGTCCCGTCGGTAATTCACCACCATTTAAGAACTCCAATAGCGCCGGGACTATATCTTGCTTAAGAAGATCCCAATGGCGTTGGTAAAAACCTGCTGTAAATCCGTCCAACCCCGGCGCTTTTGACGGGGCCATCTAAAAGAGGGAAGCCCGGATCTCTGATTCGTCGAACGGTTTACAGAGAAGATCATTCATCACCAGCGTGACCCGGCGCGGTACATGCGATAACAGCTCATCACTGTTGCTGTACCCCTGAGACGTGTAGAGACTTTGATAAAAAGCAAGTATCTCTTCCTTATCCTCCTCCCCCGAAGCACAGACTGAGCCGTCAGACCGCTGTAAGTTAGCGATCTTGTTGATTCGTTGGCATTGCTTAGCCTGCGCTTGAAAGTAGGCCGTGTTGCGATCTCCCTCACGAAGCCAAGGGACACGTGATCACTGCTTGAACCATATCTCCTCCAACTTTAATGCCTCTCGGAGCTTTGACATGGTAGCTTTTTCTTCATCTGAAGGGCCCCGTACAACCGACTGTCTTCGCAGTCTGTCAAGTCGTTTTTGCAGCTGACGGACGGTCCTTGTTAAGCATCCGAATTCCCGAACCCCCAAGGTGCTAGTTTATGTTGTAGGGCTTCTAGGGAGTTCATGACCCCGAGCAGACCCGGCTCCTTTACTTGTGCACGCCAAGTTTCAGTCACCAGCTGTTCATAGTCACTCTGAGTTTGCCAGACGTTCTCATAGCGAAAGGGCTTCGAAACATGTCTGTTGGGTGGATGGTGTCGAAGATCCACCACTACAAAGCAGTGGTCAGATTCTAAGGAACACACATGGCGCACTGTAGCATGCTCGTACTTCTGTCGGAACTCCTCATTAGCGAAAGCTCGATCAAGCCGAGCCTTGACATTTGCATTACCAGATTGTCGGTTGTCCCATGTGTTGGGAACCCCAGACCACCCTAAATCCTAGAAAGCACAATCACTGACAACATCGCGGAAAGCTCTCATTTGCCACTCCGGTCGAGTTGTACTGCTAAAATGCTCTTCCCCATAAAGGGTTTCGTTGAAATCACCCATACACAACCACTCAGAATGAGGTAAGCTGTGTAGGGTACGTAGGAATCGCCAGCTATGGTGTCTGTTCTCTGCCCTCGGCGCTCCATAGAACCCGGTGAACCTCCAGTTCACCGAGGTGTTTAGTGCATCACGGACCACAACATCGATATGGCTCGAGCTGTAGTTCTTGAGCTCCACTGTTACATCATGGGACCAAAAGAGGCCGATGCCCCCACCTAGTCCCTCGCTGTCCACAGCAAAACAGCCAGCAAACCCTAACATTTGTTGCAATTTTTCCACTCGTTTCCCTCGGATCTTTGTTTCCATGACAAAAACCAGAGCGGGGCCGTCTTGCTTCACGACACTGCGAAGCTCGCGAACTGCCTCGGGGTTCCCAAGCCCCTGGCAGTTCCAGCTTAGGCAAATCATTGCTTCAGGCAGAGCCGACTAGCAGCCTCTGCCGAAGATTCAGAATTCGTAGGTGTTGGTTTCTTTTTCTTAACCTCTCTCACTGTACCATCATTTTCCTCAGCATCATCTGCACCCTTCTGCATGGCTACATCTGAATGTTCTGCTTCCAAAGTATCAACTGTAGTGTGATTTGTCAGAAGAGGCAAATCAATTCTGCATTACACTTGGGCAGGAGCCTCCCCTTTTCGTTTCGGTGCAGTTCGTTTCGCTGGGGATGTGACCTCGGCCCCCTTCTCAGTTGCATTACTTGAGTTCCTTGTGTCATTCTTGCCTGATTTGGTCTGGTTGGTTTTCGAGGAACCTTCAGAAGATGCAGGTTTCCTTTTCTCTTCCGGCGGACGGAGACCCTTGCCAAACGGCAGATCGCCGTTTTCATCTCTCGTTCCAGGCGTCGGATAGAATAAGTCAGAGTGACCCAATCGGACACACGAGAAGCAAAAGTGGGGGATGTTTTCATATTGTATGTCATATGGATCGATGCTGCCCCTCCTTGCAGAATTGATGACGATCCATCTCCTCAATGGCTTGGCTACGTCCAAAGTAACACGGGCACGCAGGTAGCCTCCCCCATGATCGAAGTGGGCCGAGCTAGCCTCCTTATCAATCTGCTTCGCGATGGCCTTGCACCAGGTTTCAGTGTGCAGATTGAACGGAAGATTGACGACACGGGCCCAAACCTTGAGTTTGCCGAATTTAAGTTCCGACGGGCACATGCACTCGTCGAACTTTGATAGAATTACTGCGGTCTTGCTGATGTGCCATGGGGATCCATCCCATACACGATCTCGATCTCGCTTCGTCGCAAACTCCGCGACAAACGTGTTCTCTCCCACGATCCGGAAGGCTAGACCCTTGGGATTACCCCAAGCAGGTCGGAGGGCGTTTGAGATAGTCTGGATGTGAAGTAAATTCCGATTCAGCACTTTTCCGGCCACAATCCACTTCTCTGGCGCCCCATCCACACGATCGTCTAGCACCAATGGCGTCGCCTCTTCCTCTGTGATGTCGAGTTTCCCGAGCTGTTCCTCCAGGCGCGCCCTAGCCGATCCAGGCGACAGAGTTGCCCCTGCCGTCCCGCTTCCGCTGCCGGAGGGTGTCACCATCCCTCCCGCCGGCGGAATCCCAGGTGCGCCCCGCCGATCCAATCTGCGGGCGCCGTCAGGTCCGCCAAACCCTAATCGCCAGAGCGGTAGGGTTTACGGAAACGCTACTTGTAGGAAACCTATTTCAATCTTGTAACTTTACTATGAAGGGAATGGAAGAAAACTCAATGTTCCGTAATTCGTTACATACTAATCTCAATCTTTGTTATCTAGACTCATCACCCCGTGCATCAACAAGGGCTAGAGTTTTACATAGATTAAATAACCAATGTTGCAATTAAAACAAGTTATTACAGTACATATTTAGAAATAATATTATTTATACATGTACCTTTTTTTTGCGATTGAAAGGGGGTTTGTATTAATCAAGCATCGACCATGTCTGCCTTACATAGGTCTAGCACATCTCCAGGCCCAGATCGAAACCATACCGCAGTACGCTTGTCACCTCTATCAAAGTTAGCCAAATAATGGCTTACATTATTTTGTTCTCTCCTAACATACTTTGACTAAAAACTCCCTTCCTTCATGGAGAAGGCTCTTAATCTCCTCAATTTCCATGGAATGCACCGACCTGTCCTTGCTCATGCATTGGATAAGATTAGTGACGTCTCTGCAGTCGGACTGAATAATAATCGGCAGGGTTGTCCATTGAAGAGCAAGCTCAATCCCCTCCTTGCATGCAGCGATTTCTGCTTACAGGAGAGACGCGCAAGTACGTAGCTGACGGCATGCAACAAATATGGGATTGCAATCTAAGGGGGTGTTTGTTCCCAGGGACTTTTTTGTGTAGGGACTAGAAAAAGTCTTTCTTAAAGACTTTTTTGCCAAACGAAAGGAACTTTTTAGGGACTAAACTAGGCATTTGGGACTAAATGAAGAAGACTCTCAAAGAGAGTCCTTTTGAGATTTTTTGAGACTTTTCCAACAATGCCCATCCATGCACCCATTGGCCCGTCATCCCATAGTGTTGTTTAATTGTTATTTTTCTATATACCAGAAGCAACATGGTCATTTAATAACCTCTAGGAAGGGACTAGAGATTTTTTAGTCTCTGGAAACAAACAAGGAGGGAGTGACTTTTTAAGAATTAAGGACTTTTTAGTTGGAACTAAAAAAATTTCTAGAACTAGAGAACTAAACACCACCCAAGCCACGCACTATCATACCTGCACATGCAGAATGGTGGCGCTCGCAAAACGACCCATCAACGTTGAGACTCGTCCAGCCCGCCAGCGGCGTCAACCAGCGTCGAAGCAGGTCCTTTGGCTGTATTACACATGCGATGACGACCTACTGATCAGGTCAGCGCCAACAACTATCTTCCCCTTTACGTGGTCTGCATGGGGCTCTGCTTGAATTGCCACTAGAGAGTTAACATAGCTATGAAGGAGTCAGTGTTGTGGCCGGACCACGTGTTGCTCGATGTCTAGGTCGTGGACGAACCCGACCACCTCTACACCCAGATCGCCATCAACTACGTCGTCTACAATCCCAACAAGAAGGTGGGTTTTCTTCTGAGCAACGATACACTTGGAATATATTTCAACGATAGGTTGTTGGACACTCAAGACATCTTTATCCATGTCATCAGGGTACCAATTTTAGCATCCGTTGCAACGCGCTTCTAGTTATTCGAAGGTCTGCAGACATCATTGTTAAAAACACTATACACACTCTCCTCTCTCCCTCATTTTGAATTTTGACTAGTGGTTGGGACGCCACCCGGTGGCGCCGCTTAAGAGAAAGTTGTGTGCATGTTTTCATGAAAAAAATACATAGAATCCTCGCCTCCGTCTAAAAAAAATCTCAGGAAAAAATCCTCACCTTCATCTAAAAAAAAGTAAGAAAATGCTACCGCAACCTACCAGCGAATGCCACTTTGCATAACCCTCCATTTAGAAAATATCAGAGGTCTTCACCTTCATCCAAAAAGGAAAAAATATTTCAAAAATAATCCACACCTTCATCTAAAAAAATTCTAAAAAATTTCTCACCACGGCCAACCAGCTTGCGCCACGTGGCATAGCTGGTTGGGCACCCTTCATGCGTAGCTTAATGGGTTTAATGAGTGGACACACTCCTCTCTCTATTTTTTTAGTGGACACATTCATACTCTTTTTTTTCACCCAAATAATAACGCCCACACGGGCGGCATATTTGCACATTGCCCACACGCCTTGATCCACATTGATTCTGTTTTGCACGAATCCTAAAGAAATCTGTTAGAATCTGAGTGTCACATGGGCATCATCGTGTGTGTGAGCATTGGAGAGTTTGCCCACATGTCCCGTAGCACGCAGTTTGCCAGCGCTGTGTAGGCGAACTAGTTTCCGCCCACACAACCACCACCTAGTCCACGCGCGTGTGGGCGAACTGCTTTTCGTCCACACGACACTCGTATATTGTTTGATGGCAACTGCAGTTGCGCGTACGTGGCAACTAGGTAAACACACATGACAACTATGATTCGTTGCTAGACAACAACTGCAGTTGCGCGTATGTGACAACCAGATAAACACACATGACAAGTGTGATTAACCATACATGGCAACTACAGTTGGACCACACGTGGCAACTATTGTTTGACCATATGTGACAAGTAGTTAATCACACGACAACTATGGTTTGATTACACGCGACAACTATCATAAATTAGACATGACAACTATAGTTAAACAAAATAGAAGGAGTTGACATGCTTTTACAACTACATTTGCCATCCCGGATAACTACATCTGTCATTTTGGATGGCAACAAAATCATCATCCTGCGGGTACCTAACGTAGCTGCGCCAGGACGTGTGGGTATATTTGCTTCGCGCCACATGCGCGGAGCGGGGATGAGTAGTACTTGTTGGGCGTGTGACACGAAGTAGCTGCGCCCACACATATGGGCAATTCTAATGTCCGCCCACACATAGTCCATGTAGGTTGCCTCCTACTCACGCCACACACGATATGTGAGCGGATATCTAGTATGCCACACATGTGGGCGTTATCAGGACTTTTTTTTAAGAAAGACAACACTCCTACTCTCTCTCTCTTTTCTTTTGGAGTGGACACTCCTATTCTCTCTCTGTCTTCTCTTTTTTTTTTGAGCGGTACTCCTACTCTCTCGATCGATCCGCTTCGTCTATTCGCTCTCGGCCCACAGAGGAAGAGCGCTCACACCTCACGGCCCAGCAGTCCAGCACTAGCCTCACTCCGAACCCAAACCCCTGCGATTTTGCCTCCTCCTCGGGTCTCGCCGTCGCCGTCGCCACCGCCACCGCCGTACAAAGTCTGACCCCCCCGCGCCACCGCTCCCCTCCCCGTCCGTACTCGCCCTCTCCAGGCCGGTGCCGCCCCTTCCTAACCGCCTCGTTCCTCGCCGCGCCGGCGCTCGCTTCGCCAGTTAGCGACAGAGGAAGGGAGTGGCGACGATGTCTTCGTGGGAGGACGAGGACTCCGCCGCCGCGTCGGCCGCGGCGACCACGGACGTGGAGCTGCTGAAGCGTGCTTGGCGCAACGAGAAGGCCGCGCCGGAGATCCTCCACTTCGACTCCGCCCTCGTCTCCCGCGCCCGCGAGCAGATCCAGCTCCTCGTTAGCCCTCCCACCCCTTCTCGCTTCACTGACTCTATTGATTGCCCCCCGTTCTTCACAATTCGGAATGTTTCTGATTCTTGACGACCTGTGCGGTGAAACAGGAGGAGACGCTCGATGACTTCACGGATAACGGCGTCGACGACCTGGTGGTCTCGCTCTACCAGATGGACCTAGACCGCACGCTCTTCCTGCTCCGCTCCTACCTACGGCTCCGCCTGCAGAAGGTCAGGCTGAATTCAGTCTCTGTAGTCTGTACCACGCAGCGGTTCAGTTACTGACCGAAATGTTGCATCATTGGCAATTACTTGACCTCATCGTGCTGCTGTCTGTAGATTGAGAAGTACATGGCCCACATCGCCAATTCTGAGGACCTCTTGAGCCGGCTGTCGCAGCAGGAGCAGCGATTCGCCAAGAGGTACCTCTCTACTCGATTGGACCGTCTAGTGGTTGTTTGTGCTTGTTTTGTGGCTGAAGTAACGCTCCCTTGTTGGGTTTGATCTGTCGGAAGCTGCAAGGAGATCATGGAGAAGCATCTCGAGCAGTCGGTGCTGTCGAAGCTTCCCTACGGTTATGACTCGGTAACGAGGCAATCCTTGTCGAGCACGGAGGATGACATGGGTATTCCACTTGATCTTGAAATTAGCATGTTTCTTTGTCATACTTTACTACATCAGTTGTTTATAGCTTCAGCCATTACATAAGCTAGTCAGTATGATGATTAGTACTTCACCATTTAAAGCCAGCTTGATATGTATCACATGTTGACATTTCATTCAGTTAATCTGTGACAAATAGGTTTTTTGGGTCCTGGTCAGGGTATCACTGACAAACATGAAACATGCACCTACAACTTGATTTTGGATAACATAAATAAGTTGCCAGGTTCATAAAAAAGCCTCACTTGTACACTCATGCCTCTTGGAGTTTCATTTGGTGATATATAGTTCAGTTGGCCTGGAATATTCCTTCCTGAAAACTATGCTCATTAGTGAATAGTAATGGAGCAGTAAAAACAGTTTTCTAAGGATAAAATGGCCTGCCGCACTGGAATGTAACTGTTATTTGTTTAATAAAAGCATTTGATCATAGCAATGTGCTTTATAAGCAGCTTATCTTGAAGGTTTTAACATTCGTTTCTTGTCTCCTACCTGAGCTTGAAATCCCTGTATGCAATGTAGATTTATTGGAATCATCACGCTTGGCTTCATCATGTACTTAAATAATATTCTGATGCAATTTGAAAGTGAAAAGGCAAGTGCATGACTGCACATCATGATAGGGAAGCCTGGGGCAGTAGTTACAGAGCCGTAAGACGCTAAAATACATTACATGCAAATAGAGCATGACATGTTAGGAGAGTCAATCTTAGACTGTGATGGTGTGTCTTTCTATCATTTCTAAGATTAGTCAGAAGATTTTCACGTGCCCCCTCAGTCAGCCAAAGATTCATGCTGACGATTTTATATTTTGTACAATGGTTGCAAAATGTAACCCTAGTTCTCCAGTTACTGCTGTATATTCAGCTTAGCATTTTAACCTACCAGTCAGTAATAACCAACAATTGACATGGACGTTATGGAGCTGATTCAGTAGGCAGTACTGTATATAGGCATTAGCGAGAAAACCCGAACCTTACTTTTCAACAAGTGCCATGAGTACAATAAAGTTCATAGAATAGCTATGATGTCCAATGTTAACAACAGATGTTGGGACATCTTTTTTATTGTTCATGTACGTGTTTTTATTGTTGAAAATGTTTCTGTCCTTTTTGTTGCTGATTTGCTGAAGATGTGAGAGAAATGTGTTTGTAGCATGTAATCAGCTTTGAGACACTATCTCACTTGGTTTTCGAATGCCTTGTGCAGTTCCAGAGCCTCAGCTTGACACATTTGTCTTCTGCAAGACCAAGAGTGACGTAGGAGCATTCCAGCTAGATGACGTGTAAGTGCCCAAGCTCACATGGTTTTTGTCATTTCACTTCCTTGAACTGTGCTAACCTGTGGTGCTTGCTTCCATGAAGAGGGGAGGAAGTTGTGGATTTGGTTGCTGACGACCTGTATGTCCTTCGGTACAAGTCCATCAAGGGCCTTGTCGAGGCCGGCCGAATTGACCTTATTTGATGTGAGCCACAAGGCAGTATCAAACAGATTATCAATCCTCAGTGCCAAAATCTTCTGAATTCCTGGTAAGGTAGAAATGAAGCGGTTCAAATGTGTGTACTCCAGAATGAATTCCGTTAGGAGAACAGACCGTGTATGTATCAGTATTTTTTGCTTTGTCTGAATTGTCTCCAACTCATGTTCTTCAAGATTGTTATGTTGTTGATAAGGTCACCAGTTATCTCCAAAAGATTTTTCATTGTCTGACAACTTAAGTTCAGCATCAACCAACCAGCTGAATATTTGCTTTCGGCAGTGATCTATCTACATAGAAGGGGAGCCTTGGCGCAACGGTAAAGCTGTTGCCTTGTGACCATCAGGTCACGAGTTTGAGTTCTGGAAGCAGCCTCTAACAGAAATGTAGGGAAAGACCGCCTACTATAGATCCAAAGTGGTTAGACCCTTTCCTGGACCCTGCGCAATACATACAAACAGAAGAAAGGAGACCAATTGCATTGGACATGTATCTGCCTTTGTTGGCGATCCATTGCTGGCAATGCTGTATGGTGGTCATTTAAAACTAGAGATCCCAATGGTGCAACTCCACCAAACTTTTGAAGCTCAATATTTGCTTTGACAAAAGTTTTAGCTGTTTCGCCATAAAATGATGATCCCGTGATGATTGATGAATTCCCAACGATCGGCAGGATGAACCGTGCTGCTGATTTAGAGCGCTGGTCGTGTACAAAAGAATTCCGTTGAATATGTGCCGCGATCAAAGTACTGACCCGCCGCCATGGCTGAGATGGCTCGCCGACGCCGACGCCGTGAACGCTCGAGCAATCGCATATCAGAAGCAGCAGCACGCACTGATGCACACATGACGCGGCAGTCGCCACGCTAGACGCCGAACCGACTCCGAGCTCAGCCCGTCGTGCACCCGGCGGCAATGGTCGTGCCGGCCGGCGTGGCCTACAACGCGGCCATCTCCCGCTGCTCCCGGGCCGGCCTGCACCCGCGCGCGCTCGCGCTGCTCCACGAGATGCGCGCCCGGGGCCACCACGCCGACGAGTACACCCTGCCGCCCGCCCTCAACTCCGCCGCGCTCCTCCGGCTCCCCGCCGACGCGCTCCACTGCCTCCTCCTCCGCGCGGGCCTCGCCGCGCACCTCCACGTCGCCAACGCGCTCGTCGACGCCTACGCCAAGCTGTCCCGCCACGGCGCCGCGCGGGCCGTGTTCGACGAAATGCCGCGCCGCGACGTGGTCACCTGGACCTCCCTCCTCACGGGGCTCGCGCGCTCCCGCTCCCACGACCCGGCCCTGCGGGTCTACCGCGACATGGTCGCCGCGGGCGTCGGCCCGGACGAGTTCGCCGTCGCGGCCGCGCTGAGCTCGTGCGCCGGGGCGACGGCGCTCGAGCTGGGCCGGTCGGTGCACGCCGCCGCGATCCGGCTCGCGCTCGACCCGTTCCTCTCCGTCGGGAACTCGCTGGTCTCCATGTACGCCAAGACCGGCTCGCTCGGCGAGGCCAAGAGGGTCTTCGACGCGATGCGGGTCCGGTGCGACCCCATCACGTGGACGGCGCTGATCGTCGGGTACGCGCAGAACGGCCGGGGCAGGGAGTCGCTGGAGATCTACGCGGAGATGGTCCGGTCCGGGTGCCGGCCGGACTACGTGACCTTCATCGGCCTTCTCTTCGCGTGCAGCCACGCCGGCCTGGTCGACGCCGGCCGGGCGCACTTCCGGTCCATGCAGGCCGACCACGGCATCGCGCCCGGGCCGGACCACTACGCGTGCATGGTGGACCTGCTCGGCCGCGCCGGGCGGCTCGACGAGGCCATGGACCTGCTGAACCGGAGCACGACGAGGCTGGACGCCACGGTCTGGAAGGCGCTGCTGGCCGCGTGCCGGACGCACCGGAACGCCGAGCTCGCCGAGCACGCCGCCGGGATGGTCTGGAGGCTCGACCCCACGGACGCCGTGCCGTACGTCATGCTGTCGAACCTGTACTCGCGGGCGGGGAGGTGGGGCGACGTGGCGAGGGTCCGGACGTCGATGAAGGCGAGAGGGATCACCAAGGAGCCCGGCTGCAGCTGGGTGGCGGCGAACGGCGTGACGCACCTGTTCTACGTGGAGGACCGAGGCCACCCGCGGGCGGCCGAGATCTACCGGAAGGTGGAGGAGATGACGGAGAGGATCCGCGGCCAAGGGTACGTGGCGGACACCGCCTGGGCGCTGCAGGACGAGGGGCCGGAGGGGAGGGAGAAGGGCCTGGTGCACCACAGCGAGAGGCTCGCCGTCGCGTTCGGGCTGCTCGCCGTGCCCGCCGGCGCGCCCATCCGCGTGTTCAAGAACCTCCGGGTGTGCGGCGACTGCCACGCCGCGATCAAGATGGTTGCCCAGGCGTACGGCAGGGAGATCGTGCTGAGGGACGCCAACTGCTTCCATCACATGAAGGATGGCGCGTGCTCGTGCGGCGACTACTGGTAGGTAGGTTCAGCCGGTGCACCGATAAGCTTCAAGTCGAGCATGAGCTAGCGCCAGCCATGGACAGCAGTGGCGGCCTCTTTTTCGTTGACACCTGCATTGTTTACAGTGGCGTAGCCACATCAGAGCCACGCCCCAGACCAAGCTCGTTGCTACAGTAACAAACAGTACTAAACAGTTCTACTGAAGCATCAAGCTGCTAACCTGGGGCCTAGCTACGCCGCTAGAGAATTGTCTCGTTAAATTGACCCGTGTATAATATCTTGTTAATAGCATGCTATAGCGTGTTATAACACGTTAAGCATATTTTCAGGGGCGGCGTTATTTTGTATAGCGTGTTGTTTTTTTCCTTGTTTACAGCACACCACATCACATACACATTATGATGAACTAAGCATGAGACTTAGCATGCAACTAATCAAGTACTCCATGCTTGTATATGTACTTCCTTTGTACCGTAATATAGGTCTCTGGAGTAGCTGAGTATGATGTATGTATGTATCCTTCATCCTCTTGCAACCGTAGTTTCCAGATGGGAATATATCTCCGTTAAGGCAAGAACAGTACAGTACCGATCAAGAAAGAGGCCCCGAAAGCAGGGTATTGTAACAACATGCAACTGCATCCCTCACGTACACGCATTGCCATTTCTGTTTAGATCATGGTCGACACAGTCAAATAACGGCTTTGTTAGAACTCATCTAGCTGAGTTTTAGTTATGTCTCATTCATTTTTATAGCCATTGGGTTAATACTATAAGATGCGTGCGTGCTAATGTGGTTGTAGTACTATTTTTCTGTTTTTGTTTTCAGGTGAATGAAACCAAATTATATCTCATCTACATGAGTCCTAGGCACTCCCATCAAATAAAAGAGAAAAAAACTCTCCCAACGAATTTCTTTTAGAGATTGTAAATTCATCGAAGCAAATAACCGGATGTTGCTCACTTTGCTTATCAAGCACTCTGTGCCCAGGCTTCTCCTCGCCTCGCCTCCCGCAGCCACTATATATTGCACGCTCACGCGAGTCTCTATCTTCCCATCCACGCATTGTCTAAGAGCATCTTCAGCCGCGCTCCCAAAAAGGCCTCCCAGATGTTTTTTTCGCGCCGGCGCTGAAAATCGACCCAGTCGCGCCCCAGGAGACCGATTTTCGCCGGCCTGGGCCGAATTTAGCGCCGGCGGACACAGATCGAACCCGGCGCGCTGGGGGCGCTCGGGGGCGCCGGGGCGAGCGGTTTTGGCGCGAAAAAGCCGCGGGCCCACCGCGTCAGCGACACCGTGCGTCTTCTTCCCCGAACGCTTCGGTTTCCCGCGGGGAATCAATGGCAAGGCTGTCGCCGGTCAGCCTTACTAGTGATTCCTCACGGGCGGCGCGTTCACGGGGCGGCGCCGACGCCTCCCCTCCCTCGCACGCGTACACACGGGGCGGCGCCGCTGTATAAGCCGGTGGCCTCCCTCGCCTCTGGCTACATCAGCCACACGAGCCCTAGCCCGCCCTCTATCTCTCCCGAGCGCCGCCGCCGAGCCCTGCCTTTCCCGAGCGCCGCCGCCAAGCCCTCCCGCCCTCTCCCGATGGTCGAGCGATTCCTTCAGTCTTTTTTCATACATGTCATCCACAGCGGATTGCCAGTATATTTCCACCTTCCTTCCATTGACCTTCATGATCACCTGCGCACGAAGCAAATATTTTAACACGTATATATGCATGCATGGATCAAATTCATACAAAAATTCGGCATGACCTTCCCTAAATATAGGACATATTGAGTTTGCATGCCCGAAATTCGCCGAAACGGAATTGAATCGACATTTCGGCAAAACATAGGCAACTCATGTCACTCACATGCCACACACAATTCGGTATATTCATATCGCACATAGTTTTGGTCCTAATCGCAAACACACATATTTCCATTCTTGCACAACTCTTTTTTTGCTCACCAATTTGTCGAGAGGAATATCGAGCACCTTCTTATAATTAGCTAGTAGCTCTAGATATAGCTATGAGAGGGAGGAGGGAGGGCATTAATGGAGGGGTGGTGGAGGGGCAAAGAAGAGAAGGGGAGAAGGGGCAAAAGAAAGGAAGAGAAAGGAGAGAGGGCATTAATGGATGGGTGGTGGAGGGGCAAAG
>NC_041384.1:649506997-649555474 GCF_002162155.2 Triticum dicoccoides | reverse complement strand
GGGGGGGGGGAAGGTGGCAGATATTTTGGCTGGCGACCATAACAGTAGCGCTGGGCACCAAAGCGCGCTACTGCTATATGTGCCAGCCAAAATATCTACTGGTACATAAAACTAGCTATAGCGCTTGCCCAAAAAACACGCTACTGCTAAAAGATTACACATAGAAGACGTAGCAGTAGCGCTTCTTGGTGGCACCGCGCTACTGCTATTTTCTTAACAGTAGCGCTTGTTAGGGTACCAACACTGCTACTATTTTTTGGCCGGGGGGGTGTGGTGTGGCGAACTTACCGGTAGCGTTCCTTGTAGAAACAAACGCTGCTGCTAAGTTCTACCAGTAGCGCGTTTTGTAACACACGCTACTGCTAATTATCAGTAGCGTGGGCTCCAAAAAGCACGCTACTGGTAAACTTCTATGTATAAGCCTTTTCCTAGTAGTGCGTCGTCATCGAGGACAGCGACGATGACGCGCCGCCACCGCCACCAGCCCGCATAGGCGACGCCGGTCAGGGGTCCACCGGGGATGGCCGCGTCAAGGAGGAGAAGCCGGACGACGACGGCGGCAACGACGGTGACTACTCCGCTTTTAGATAGTTCTTTTTTTAATTATATATGTAATAAAAACCCGCTTTTTAAATGTAATATATGTCGAACTTCGCCGAACTTTGAACTTTGCAACATATTTAAATTTTTTTGACCGCGCCTGGGGACGGCCCTGGTGAAAGGGCATTTCCCTACTTTATGTTTTGGATGATGATGACAACCCTTTGTTGGTCTAATCGTGTGCTATATGTTTCAGGTTCTCGATGCTTAGGCTTACATCGGATTGCTATGGCCTCTCGTAGGAAAAGATCGAAGACGTGTCCTCTACGCTTTTATTTTCTTTGGTCGTAGAGTACCCGTACTATCAAGAGGGAATCCTCATTAGGAAGCTTTGGGGGGATCTTTTCACGTACACTTTCCTCACCCCTCATTTGTCTTCCTCAGTTGTGAGAGAGAGTGTTCCCCCTATCTTTCTTTCTGTTTTCTGCTCTTCCCAGCGGTTGTACCGCCCCCTGGAGCGGTTGTACCGCTGGACCTTGTCACTCTCCAGCTTTTACCGAGCGGTTGTACCGCTGCCTCCGGGCGGTGGTACCGCCACCTTGCTCAACAAAGGCTAGGGCGGTGGTTCCGGCCATGCACCGCTCAAGTACCGCTCAAGGTTCTGTTTTGATGCGGTTCTCGGGCGGTGGCGGCCCGGTTGATCCGGTCGATCCTCGTTGACCGGTACCACCGGTGGTCTGAGCGGTTCTTCCGCTCAGAACTTCGCCGTCCAAGAGCTCAAGGCCATGCGGTTGTTCCGGTCTTGCACAGCTCAAGTACCGGTCTCGTCTTTGTTCTGAGGCGGTAGTTGTGCAGTGGCTGGGTGGTTGGTCCAGTCATTTTTCTTAACCGGTACTACCGCCCAGTGGCCCGGTTGTACCGCCTGGTAGGGTTCTGCAGCTACACCATGAGTCCCGGTTGTACCGGGACACGGACCGGTTGTACCGCTGCGGGGCTGAAAACGCAACAACGGCTGGATTTTTAGGGTTTCTATATAAGAGTGTTTCTCCCACCTACCACTCTTACCTTTGACCTCTCTCACTCCACCATTAATGCACTTCAAGCTCTCTTGCCCGATCTCTCTCTCTCTAGCCACTCAAACTTGTTGATTTGCTAGGGATTGAAGGAGGAGACCTAGATCTACACTTCCACCAAAGGATATTTGCTTCCCCCATACTTGTGTGGATTTTGTTACTCTTGGGTGTTTGAGAACCCTAGACGGCTGAGGTCACCTCGGAGCCATATTCCATTGTGGTGAAGCTTCGTGGTTTCATTGGGAGCCTCCAATTAAGTTGTGGAGAGAGCCCCAACCTTGTTTGTAAAGTTTCGGTCGCCGCCTTCAAGGGCACCAATAGTGGAATCACGACATCTCGCATTGTGTTAGGGCGTGAGGAGAATACGGTGGCCCTAGTGACTTCTTGGGGAGCATTGTGCCTCCACACCGCTCCAACGGAGACGTAATTCCTCTCAAAGGGAAGGAACTTTGGCAACACATCCTCGTCTCCACCGTCTCCACCCTTGGTTATCTCGTGCCTTTACTTGTGCAAGCTTATTTGTATCATATCACTCGCTTGCTTGTGTTCCTATCCTTGTTGCATCATATAGGTTGCTCACCTAGTTGCATATCTAGACAACCTACTTTGATGCAAAGTTTAAATTGTTAAAGAAAAGCTAAAAAAATTTAGTTGCCTATTCACCCCCCTCCTCTAGTCAACCATATCGATCCTTTCAATTGGTATCAGAGCCTCGTCTCTTTATTAAGGACTTTACCGTTCGAAGAGTATGGTTGATACCGTAGAGTCGTAGACGGTGTGGAGGAACACTCCGGTGCGAATCCGACCTCATCTACGGGCGATGGGGGAACCTCGGTCTCTCGTGAGGAGTTCAATGTGGCCTTGGAGACATTGAAAACCTCCATGACGACCGAGGTTGAAAGCATGTTTACTAAATTCCTTGAGGGGCTTAAACTGTCCACCGCACCGTTAAAAGTGGGTGATCCCATCGACAAGGTGACGGATGCTATCTCCGATAAGGGGGAAGCTAGTAGTGAAAAGGCTCCTTCTTCTAGTGGTAAAAATGGCACCGGCATCTTTGCTCATGTGGAACCACCACTTGTTTATGGTGGACCGGTTCCCTCCACTCATTTGAATCATGTCGGTCCTCCCCCTAAGATTGTGAAAAATGAGGACTTTGATTCTTGGGTTTACCGCTTTAAACGTCATTTAAATCATCTAAAAACTAACCTTTGGAGAATCATTGAAGAAGGTTTCTATCCGCATGATCCAAGCAACTTCACTCCTCGAGAAGCCGCGGATAATCAATTCAATGAGAATGCTCTCTTCATCATTCAAGATGCAGTTCCACCCGAAGACCTACCTCATCTTCGTCCCTTCACCTTGGACAAAGATGCATGGCATTGTGTTGTCTCTCTCTACTGGGGAAGCGCAACTATTCAATCCTCCAACTATGAAGTGGTGGAAGACGAGGCCGATGAGTTTGGAATGAAAGAAGATGAAGAACCTCGTGAGCTTTATTGGAGAGTAACCAAACTTGCGGTCTCACTACGAGATCACGGGAGCAAGGACACGGATGACAATTGGATCAAGCGCCAATTCCTCAAGGTAATGATGCCCTATCACAAGGCCATGTCCTCCGTCATTCGTCAAAGACCGGACTTCCACACTTTGACCTCAAGCGAAGTGTTGGATGAGTTTGTGGCCATGAACATTTTGGACAAGACCGCCGACAATGCGGTGCTTCGTTCTCAAAGGACAAATAAGCCCAACCTTGCATTGAAGGCCAAGCTGTCCGTTGAAGAAGAAGAAGAGGAAGAAGAGGAGAGCAACCCCGAGGATACAAAGTATGCATATCATGAACACATGGCACTCGCTTCAAGGCAATTTGGAGCAAGAAAAACTCGAGGCCAAACTTTAGCAAAAACAACTCAAGTGGCATGAAGAGCAAGCAACGTGTAAGGACTTGCTACAATTGTGGCAACGTGAGTCATTTTGTTGCGGAGTGCCCGTATGAGAAGAGGGAAGACAATGGTGGCAAGCTCATCCGGAAGGACAAGGCCAAGTCGTTCCCCAACAAGAGCAACTTCACCAAGAAGACTCCTCCCAAGGAATTGGTGGTACAAGAAGAGTACAATGAGTATGATGACGATGATGAAGGTGATGAGTCGGTTGCCATGGCCTCCGTTGCCATTGCAACGACTCCACGGGTGTCTCTCTTCGACTCATCAAATGAGAGCATCACCGCCAAGTGCCTCATGGCTAAAGCCACCAACAAGGTAACCCCCAACATCAAAACTACCATCATTAATCATCCTTCTCCGACGGATAGCATTAATGAACTTGAGGGAACTAATGTGGAGGAGAATGAGTTTGAGACCTTTATGGGTAAACTCAAGGGCAAGTCCAAGAAGCACTTTGTTGCTCTCTTGGAACAACTTGGTGAAGCCAATGACATGATCAACGCTCATGAAGATACCATCTCTAAGATTGAAGGGCATAGCCGTGATTATGCCGATGAGATTTTGGATCTTCCCAATGCTCTTGAGGAAGAGCGTGGTCTTCGTTTGGCTCTTGAGGAGTCACAAAACGAAGATCATGCTAAATTAAAGAAAGATCTTGATCATGCTCTTGTTGTTTCTCGTGTGCTAAATTCCGAGAAGGCTGAACTTGGGGTTGATCTTGCTAGACTCAAAGAGGAGTTTGATATACTTGACAAGGACCACAAGGCCTTGAAGGGTATTCACGCTAGTCTCAAGGAGTCTCATGATCAACTCCAAGTGAAGCTAACTAAGGAGAAAGCCACATTTCCTCATATGGTTTTAATTGATAATGCAAATGCTACTAACCCATGTTGTGAGCATATACATCTTGTTGAGGAAAATGCTAAGTTGAAGGAGCAGCTTGAGAAAGGCCTTGTGTCATGTATACAAGGTGAGAAGAACCTCAACGACCTTTTGATTAGTCAAAAGGAAGTCATGGCCAAGGAAGGGATTGGGTACGCACCCAAGCCCAAGAACAAGAAGAAGAATGACAAGGCCAAACGACCTCCCCCTCTCAAGCAAACTTTTGTGAAGGAGGGAGAGGGTGCATCCAAGGAGAAGAAGAACGATGCGAAGTGTGGCGGTGCCGAGAAGGGCAATGCCACCCCTCCAAACAAAGTCGGCAACTTTAATCCTTCTTATGTGTTATGCCGTGCTAGTGATGGGCATGTTTATGCCAAATTTGTTGGTTCTCCCTATGAATACATTGAATGGTCTATTTGGGTTCCTAAGACCCTTGTTACTAACATCAAAGGACCCATTACAAAATGGGTACCTAAAACCAAGCATTAATCTCTTGTAGGTGTTTGCTTCCGGTGGGGGATCATGGTTGCTCGATACTGGAGCTACAAATCATATGACCGGAAGCAAGGACTTGGTGGTGGACGTGCACAAGATTCCCTCTATGCCCACCAATGTCGAATGGGGTGATGCCTCGTCCTCTAAGGTATTGGGACTCAGCAAGGTTGTCATTTCTCATGATCTCACGATCGAGAAGGTCATGCTTGTAGAGTCCCTTGCACACAATTTACTTTCCGTTTGTCAACTTGCAATCATGGGCTTTGCCACCTTCTTTGATATTGATACCGTGGCCCTCGTGTGGAGCAAGAATCTTAAAGTAGCCTTTGTTGGGCATGTCCAGAACGGTCTATATGTGATTAACTTTACGGAGCGACCCACTAAGATCGCGACATGCCTAATGGCTAAAGTTGATGTGGTATGGCTTTGGCATCGCCGTCTAGACCATGTCAATATGAAATCTTTGCAAATTATTCTCAAGGGGGACCATGTCCATGGACTAACAAATGTTAGTTTTGCTAAAGATCGTTCTTGCAGTGCTTATATCGAAGGAAAGCTACATGAGAAGGCTCACCCTCCCACGACTATCATTTACTCAAAGAGGCCTTTGGAGCTTCTTCACATGGATCTCTTTGGGCCTCCATCCTTCGATAGTCTTGGGGGTAGGAAGTATTGCTTGGTGATTGTGGATGACTACTCAAGATACACTTGGGTGTATTTCTTCAAGAGGAAGAGCGAGACCCAACAAACCGTCATTGACTTTGCAAATGAAGCACAACGTCAACACAATTCAAAGATCTTGACAATAAGAAGTGACAACGGCACTGAGTTCAAGAACTACACCTTGGATGAGTTTCTTAGTGATGAGGGGATCAAGCATCAATACTCCGCACCTTACACCCCTCAACAAAACGGTGTTGCGGAGAGGAAGAGCCGGACGTTGATGGATGCGGCAAGGACCATGATGGCAGAGTTCAAGTCTCCGTACAACTTTTGGGCCGAAGCCATCAACACCGCGTGTCATGCATCCAATCTGCTCTACCTCCGCAAGGGCTTGAACAAGACTCCATATGAGATACTCACCGGTAACAAGCCCAACATCAAGTACTTCTGGGTGTTCGGGTGTAAGTGTTTCATTCTCAAGAAAGGTGTTCGGTTGTCTAAATTTGAGGCTAGAGCTTATGAGGGCATATTTGTTGGTTATGCTACAAACTCTCATGCTTACCGTGTTCTCAATAAATCCACGGGACTTATTGAGGAGACGTGTAAAATGGAGTTTGATGAGAATAACGGCTCCCAAGTGGAGAAAAGTGGCACTTGTGATGTAGGTGATGAAATTCCTCCCCAAGCCATAAGAAGAATGGGTGTTGGCTTTATCCTACCCCTTAAGGAACCCCTTGTGGCTGAAGGAGAAGGACAAAGCTCCACTCAAGTGGAGCCATCACCAACCCAAGGCCCACACGCTTCCGAAGAACAACATGAAGGTCCTCATCCTCAAGAACATGACCAAGGGCAAGATCACGCTCAAGACGGTGTTGACACATCAAGTGATGCCCAACATCAAGTTCTCTCCTTCGAGCAAGTTCAAGAACAAGAACAAGCTCAAGACGACGCTCAAGATGATCAAGTGACCACTCCTCGTCTCACTCCCGATGAGGAATTAGAGCGTCGTGCCGCCAAGGTTGCTTCCAAGCTCTCCACCAAGGATCATCTCATGACGAATGTGCTTGGAAGCTTAAGAAAGGGGGTAAGCACTCGTAGATAATTAGCAAATTAATGTGAGCATCACGCGTTTGTCTCTTGTGTGGAACCCCACAAGGTCTATGAGGCGCTAGAAGATCCGGATTGGCTCAATGCCATGCATGAAGAAATCAACAACTTCGAGGGCAACAAAGTGTCGAGATTGGTACCAAGACCGACGGGGAATCACAATGTCATTGGAACCAAGTGGATATTTAAGAACAAGAAAGATGCCCATGGGATTATCATTCGCAACAAGGCTCGTTTGGTAGCACAAGGCTACTCCCAAGTCGAGTGTATCGACTACGGTGAAACCTTTGCTCCCGTTGCTCGTCTTAAATCTATTCGCATGTTAATTGCTTATGCTTCTCATCATAACTTTAAGTTACAACAAATGGATGTGAAGAGTGCTTTTCTTAATGGTCCCATTAATGAATTGGTTTATGTCAAGCAACCCCCCGGGTTCGAGGATCCCTACTTTCCCGATCATGTGTATCAACTCGATAAGGCACTCTATGGCCTTAAACAAGCCCCACGTGCGTGGTATGACAACCTTACCAAGTTGTTACAAGACCATGGTTTTGAAGTTGGGCTAATCAACCCCACTCTTTTTACTAAGAAGGTCAAAGGGGAGTTGTTTGTGTGCCAATTATATGTTGATGATATCATCTTTGGTTCCCCTAACAAAGCTTTCAATGAGGAATTTGCCGCTCTCATGACCTCAAAGTTCGAGATGTCTTCCATGGGAGAGTTGAAGTTCTTTGTAGGGTTCGAAGTGAAGCAAAGAAGAGAAGGAACCTTCATCAACCAAGCCAAATATACTCAAGACATGCTCAAGAGATTCAAGCTAAGTTATGTCAAGCCGGCTTCCACTCCAATGCCCACCAAGTGCCAACTTGACATAGATCCCAATGGTAAAGCGGTGGATCAAAAGGTATATTGCTCCATGATAGGCTCCTTGCTCTACCTTTTTGCATCTAGACCGGATATCATGTTGAGTGTGGGAATTTGTGCACGGTTTCAAGTCGCACCTAAGGAAAGCCACTTTGTGGCGGTCAAGCAAATCTTTCGATATTTGGCTCATACCCCAAACTTTGGCTTATGGTACCCAAGAGGAGCGAATTTCAAGCTTGTAGGATATTCGAATTCCGATTGGGCGGGAGACAAAGTGGATAGGAAGTCTACTTCCGGAGGGTGCCAATTCCTTGTTTGCTCTTTGGTAAGTTGGTCTTCTAAGAAGCAAAGTTGTGTGTCTCTCTCGTCCACAGAAGCGGAGTATGTGGCGGCCGGTAGTTGGTGTGCACAACTCTTATGGATGAGGCAAACTTTAAAGGATTACGGTGTCATTTGTGAAAAAGTGCCTCTTTGGTGTGACAATGAAAGTGCCATCAAGATTTCCCTCAACCCGGTGCAACATTTCAAGACGAAGCATATTGAGATTCGGTATCACTTCATCCGGGATCACATTAGGCGAGGAGAGATCGAACTCAACTACGTCAACACTCATGATAACCTTGCAGATATCTTCAAGAAGCGTTTGGATGAAGCAAGATTTCGCGAGTTAAGGCGTGAGCTAAATATCATCAATTCGAGCAATATTTCTTGAGCCCTTGCACACCCCACTATACTCAACGTGTTGTCTTGTTTAGGTGTAGGCATGGACATAGGGGGAGTGTTGTTCTCTCAATGAACTCTCCCTTCCCCCCATTATGCATAAATCGATCACCTCTTTCACATTAGCCACTTTTGATGGTAATTGTGCTTCAAAGACGAGTTTTGGTCATGGGCCCAAGGATAATTCTTCGCGGTGCCATACCAATTGACTCAAACATAGGTGGCTCTGGCCACCATCCTCTCTTGGGGAGGTTGGAGTTAGCTTTTTGTTCTCGTGTTGTTTTCTCTCGTTCTTTCTTTGCTCTTTGCGTTCTCCTAGGGTGTTGTTTCTCTCCTGTTTCGTGCTCTTTCTTCCCCTCCTTGGATTGCACTCATTTGATCTTGGCTTGGGCATAGGTGGTCGGGCGGTACAACCGGGATCACGGGCGGTTCTACCGCTGGTACCTGGTTGTGCCGTCCCAATGGGTCTCCACTCGGTGCTTGGGCGGTTCCACCACTCAAACCCATGGTAACCTACGTCCGGTACTACCGGTGGACGCCGGGCGGTACTACCGCTGCCTTCCAAGCACTGGAAGTATTGCCTCCAACCACCGGTCTGTACCAGATGAGCGGTACAATCGCTCCCCGGAGCGGTACTACCGGGGCGTGCCTACGGGCCTATATTTACTCGGTGGGGCTGAAGGGTTTTCTTTTTCCCTTCGCCCTTGTTCCTCTTCTCTGTGCCCTAGCCACCGGCCCTCTTTGCCCCTGCCCCAGAGTGCATCTCGCGCTTCGGATCCTTGGGCTCTCCGTGGATTCTCTCCATGGAAGCCTCCCGATCTCTTCCCATGGATGGTGGTAATGCCTCGTGTTCTTTGCTCCTAGATCTTTCTAGGGTTCTTCCTTTGTCTAGGGCATTACTTCACTTTTTTGCGATTAGTGTTTGAACTATGGAGTAGAAGAGATCTTTGTTTGCCTCCTGTCTTGTTTGCAGCACTTAGAATTCGGAATATCACTTGTGTGATTAGTATGCCTCGGTTAGATCTATATCCCCTGGTAGTGCCACTGTCAGCGGTTCTACCGCCTCTACGGGCGGTACAACCGCAGGAGCGGTACTACCGGCGGAGGATCCGGTACAACCGGAGTATATCAACCACCCAGTACTGTTCTATTTCTCTGTTGCCGCAACATGTTCCTTTTCTGCTAGTGTGTGCAATCCTCTCATCCTTGTTGGGTTTTGTGTGCTCTTTTCGTGTGTGTATTCAGGTGGCTCTAGTTCTCGCTCTGCTCCTCGCAAGACCAAGAAGAGTGCACGAAGGACCTTGCGCCCGGTTGTGTCTGATGATGAAGAAGAAGTTGTGATTCCCACCAAGCCCACTCGCCGTGAAAAGTCTATAGCTACTAAGCAACATGTGGTTAGGCCGTTGCATCGTTGGAAAGCCAAGGAATGGGAAGCCTTCCGATCGAAGAATCCGTATGAGGTTCCCATTGCTCCTCGTTGGACCACCGTTCAGTTCCGGAATGAGATGCAAGTGTGGATTTTTCATGAACTCTTTGAGCACAACAAGAACAGATATGCCAAGCAGTGGACAATTGATCTTGACCATTGGAGGAACAACCTGGAGTATTTTGGTGAGGCGCTGGCTCTCTGCGAGGAGTTTGATCTTGTCAAGCTCATTTCAGTCAACTGTGACTTTGATGTTCAACTCATCCATCAGTTCTATGCCACGGTTCATTTTGGGGAAGATGACGCGCGCACTCTCACCTTCATGTGTCGTGATGAATTGTTTCAAGTTCCCTGGAGGGCATTCTGCAATGCTATTGGGTACAAGGATACCGGTCTGGAAGGAAGGGGTGGCATTCGTCCTCATGACTTTCCTGAGTCCATGCTTAAGGAGAAGCTTGCCCCTCTGTACATTCGGGGCCATGGGATTATTGGAGAATCCAAGGATTTGGAGAAGGTCTATGACATCATGCACCGAGTGTTTCGCAACGTGCTCTTGCCCAAGGTGGGCAATCAAGATGAGATTCATGGTTATCTGGTTGATCTGATGGTTGCTATGAAGACCATGGTGGGGACAGGGGCAACATTTGATGTGTCTAATTGGATGTGGCATGAGATGTACAACATGGTCATCTACTGTAAAGTCCCAATCTATGCTCCGTTTGTCATGTGCTTTCTGAACTCTGTGTGGGCTGTTCGTCGTCCTGGAGAGCTCCTCACTTCTCCAGACAACCTCACTGTTCATGAGGTCAAGCTCCTTAAGAAGAAAAAGCATGCCGAGCCTCGCTTCCCTGCCAATGCTCCTGAGGATGTCTATGCTACTTCTGACGATGATGACTTTGAGATGGAGCCAGAGGCCAAGCCTTCATGGGTGGCCAAGCTCACTTCCAAGGTGAAGAAGACCTTTTGTCTCCAGGCTAACATCCATAAGAGGATGTATGAGGCACATGTCAATGAGAAGCTTGCACGACGTCGCCAAATTGCAATGAAGAAGCACCTCAACATGCCGGTTCAGAGTGGCTCTGAGAAGAGCATCACCCCGGAGGAGCGTTGGATATCTACCCATAGCACCTGGACTGATGATGAAGCCCCTCCCCAGCCATCCTCCTCGTTTGCAGCAGCTGACAATGCCATGGAAGAATCCGATCACGACGATGATGATGACTCTGATGATGAGGATCCAGATGCGACCGAGGAGTCAGAGGAGGACGCCTGAGCTTGGGACGCTAGCTTCGCTCTTTCCCGTTTTGGTGTCTTGATGCCAAAGGGGGAGAGGGTTCTATAGGTCTTGGGGATTTGCATGGGTTTTTCTTTTTCTCGTTTTCTCGTGTTGGTCTTTGTTCGTGGACTTGTTTCGTTCCTTGCTGTGTGTGAGACTTGTTACTCCTTTTACCTTTCCGTTCATCGGTCATTATCATTATTATTGCACTCTAAGTATTATATTGACTCTCTTTTTATGCTCAGAGTGGTGAGTCTATAAAATCTAGGGGGAGTCTAGTCTTGAAAGTGTGCCCATGCTTTCAAACAGCTAGTTCCTATTGGGGCACATATTCAGGGGGAGTTCCGTCTAGATTTCATTGACTTATCTCTTGCAAATCGTGTTGTTGTCATCATCCACCAAAAAGGGGGAGATTGAAAGGGCATTTCCCTACTATATGTTTTGGATGATGATGACAACCCTTTGTTGGTCTAATCGTGTGCTATATGTTTCAGGTTCTCGATGCTTAGGCTTACATCGGATTGCTATTGCCTCTCGTAGGAAAAGATCAAAGACGTGTCCTCTACGCTTTTATTTTCTTTGGTTGTAGAGTACCCGTACTATCAAGAGGGAATCCTCATTAGGAAGCTCTCGGGAATCTTTTCACATACACTTTCCTCACCCCTCATTTGTCTTCCTCAGTTGTGAGAGAGAATGTTCCCCTATCTTTCTTTCTGTTTTCTGCTCTTCCCAGCGGTTGTACCGCCCCTTGGAGCGGTTGTACCGCTGGACCTTGTCGCTCTCCAGCTTTTACCGAGCGGTTGTACCGCTGCCTCCGGGCGGTGGTACCGCCACCTTGCTCAACAATGGCTAGGGCGGTGGTTCCGGCCATGCAGCGCTCAAGTACCGCTCAAGGTTCTGTTTTGATGCGGTTCTCGGGCGGTGGTGGCCCAGTTGATCCGGTCGATCCTAGTTGACCGGTACCACCAGTGGTCTGAGCGGTTCTTCCGCTCAGAACTTCGCCGTCCAAGAGCTCAAGGCCATGCGGTTGTTCCGGTCTTGCACCGCTCAAGTACCGGTCTCGTCTCTGTTCTGAGGCGGTAGTTGTGCGGTGGCTGGGCGGTTGGTCCGGTCATTTTTCTTAACCGGTACTACCGCCTAGTGGCCCGGTTGTACTGCCTGGTAGGGTTCTGCAGCTACACCGTGAGTCCCGGTTGTACCGGAACAAGGACCGGTTGTACCGCTGCGGGGCTGAAAATGCAGCAACAGCTGGATTTTTAGGGTTGCTATATAAGAGTGTTTCTCCCACCTACCACTCTTACCTTTGACCTCTCTCACTCCACCATTAATGCACTTCAAGCTCTCTTGCCCGATCTCTCTCTCTAGCCACTCAAACTTGTTGATTTGCTAGGGATTGAAGGAGGAGACCTAGATCTACACTTCCACCAAAGGATATTTGCTTCCCCCATACTTTCTTGTGTGGATTTTGTTACTCTTGGGTGCTTGAGCACCCTAGACGGTTGAGGTCACCTCAGAGCCATATTCCATTGTGGTGAAGCTTCGTGGTTTCGTTGGGAGCCTCCAATTAAGTTGTGGAGAGAGCCCCAACCTTGTTTGTAAAGGTTCGATCGCCTCCTTCAAGGGCACCAATAGTGGAATCACGGCATCTCGCATTGTGTGAGGGCGTGAGGAGAATACAGTGACCCTAGTGGCTTCTTGGGGAGCATTGTGCCTCCACACCGCTCCAACGGAGACGTACTTCCTCTCAAAGGGAAGGAACTTCGGCAACACATCCTCGTCTCCACCGTCTCCACCCTTGGTTATCTCGTGCCTTTACTTGTGCAAGCTTATTTGTATCATATCACTTGCTTGCTTGTGTTCCTATCCTTGTTGCATCATATAGGTTGCTCACCTAGTTGCATATCTAGACAACCTACTTTGATGCAAAGTTTAAATTGTTAAAGAAAAGCAAAAAAATTGTTAGTTGCCTATTCACCCCCCCTCTAGTCAACCATATCGATCCTTTCACCTGGGACCGGCGGCTGGGGACCAACTCGGCCCCAGGCCGAGTTTTTGTGCTGGCTCACCCCCAGGGGGTGATTTTAGGTGCCCCCTGGGGGCCAACGGCTGGAGATGCTCTAACACTCACCTCATGACCGACAACAACACTAACGCCGCGCCCTGCCCTTGCCTTCTCTCCACGTGGTATACATTAGCGCTCCATTGAGATATGAAAACTCAGGTCCTAATATCTCTTCGTCGTCATCCTGATGTCTAAAAAGATCTTTATTCATATCCAGGGATTTGGCAACCATATGAGTTTTGGATGGATATGATTTATCCATGTTGAATATTCCAAAATATTTTGAATGTAAGTAAGTATACTAAGGACGTATTTGGTTGCCGTAGCCAACAATAGCTGCATTGGATAGCCTTCTCAACTCAGCCTGACTATGCAAATGCAGCCTCAAATGCACCATCTGCATGGTGTTTGGTTGCTTGCATGCCCTCTTGCCTGCATGGGCTGAACCACACTCCCTGGTGTTTGGTTGCCTGCATGTTAGTGGACAAACCCAAGGCATGGTGTTGGTTGTATGCAACGCCTGGTGTGTGGTAACCTCTTTGGCTAGTTGGTGAGGTTACCAGCACACTTCGGCACAACCATGTAGCACACATCATAAGCAGAGCAGAGTATAAACAGAGGATCAACTACTTAAGAGCATATTCAGATAAGCAGTACCACACTTCATAACAGTTCAACGCATAAACCATAAACATAAACAGTTCAAAGCAGACTCGATAGTACTTAGGGAGCCCCGGCCCTACTCCTTGGCGGCGAAGGCTTCGTCGTGCTTCACGCACTTGTTGACGACCTCAATGCCATCTTCGTCGAAAATGATGACCTTGAGGGTCCCGGGAGTGAGGAGCTTGAATGTCACCATGTAGCCGATATTGATCTGATGAACGGGTGCATAGGTGGCCCAACCCTAATCCAGGGTCACCCAGTCGTTCATCAGCTTCACCGTCACCTTCCAGGAGCAGCCGGTGTTGTTCCTGAGCTTGAACTCCGTCGGCACCGCGACGAAGTGCTTGGTGAAGTAAGGGGCATGGGGATGCACTCAAGCTTCGGTGCAAGGATGACCTTGTAGGAGTGAGTTGGGCCATCCTCCTGATGGTAGTGGCCGTAGTTGTGGCGCTTGTTGCTGGGGGGCTCCTCCATGCCCTCGTCGTCGCCACTCTCAGGCGTCTTCGGGTCTTCCTCGGTGGTGGGCGGCAGCACAACCTTGTCGGGCATTGGGTGAAGGGGCTATTTGCCCTTGTTGTCAATGGCCGGGAGCATCTCCGTGCCCATCTCATTGCTCTCCTCGATCTGCACACAATTCATGAAGTCAGGCACAACACAGAGTTCATGGCTTATTGAATAGCATGTAGTTAAAATGGCATGACTGTCACTCTTCTCCTCCTCTCCATCTCCCCTATATTTACTCACCCTGCCCACCACTACTTACCCACCCCCTCTCTTCTCTCACTGTCAACCTTCCTCCTCCCCATCGCCATGAGCTCTAGCTCCAGCTCCAACGCCAACCCCTTCCCTTGGGGTATAGGCTGGAGGGCCTTCTTCCTCGGGTGGTCGGCTGGTGACCGCATCAAGTTTGAGAACACCATGGAGGTGTGCTCGAACTTCGGCTCTGAGGGAGTCCTGGACTAAGGGGTCCTCGAATGTCTGACCTGTTAGCCATGGGCCGGACTGATGGGCTGTGAAGATACAAAGACCGAAGACTGCACCCGTGTCCGGATGGGACTCTCCTTGGCGTGGAAGCCAAGCTTGGTGACCGGATATGTAGATTCCTTTCTTTGTAACCGACCTTGTGTAACCCTAGATCCTCTCGGTGTCTATATAAACCGGAGGACTTAGTCCGGAAAGACATATACTCATTACCATAGTCATACAGGCTTGACTTCTAGGGTTTAGCCATTACAATCTCGTGGTAGATCAACTCTTGTAATACTCATATCCATCAAGATCAATCAAGCAGGAAGTAGGGTATTACCTCCATAGAGAGGGCCCGAACCTGGGTAAACATCGTGTCCCTTGTCTCCTGTTACCATCGACCTTAGACGCACAGTTCGGGACCCCCTATCCGAGATCCGTCGGTTTTGACACTGACATTGGTGCTTTCATTGAGAGTTCTACTATGCCGTCGATGAAAGGTTCGATGGCCCCTTCAATCGTCGATAGTGACGCTGTCCAAGGAGAAACCTCCCCCCGGACAGATCTTCGTGCTCGGCGGCTTCACACTGCAGGCCAACTCATTTGGCCACCTGGAGCAGATCGATAGCTACACCCCTGGTCATCAGGTCAGATTTGGGAGTTTGAACTATGTTGCGGACATCCATGGAGATTTGATCTTCGCCGGATTCGAGACCGCGGCGACCTCTCCCGTTCACCTTGACGAACATGACCTAATTCTATCATCAGACCGCATCCAGGAGATAGCTCTTGTGACCACTCTGGCCTTAGATCCAAAGCACACTACGGCATCCAAGGATCGAAGACTCGACCCCACCACGGAGGCCACAGATTCCCCGGCATTGGAGCCGCACATGGACTTAACCCCACACCATATCTGTGTCACCGGAACTCCGGACTTGTCTCTGGTTATAAGTTCCGAACCATGTGAGCCTGCGGACACCGAACTCGATCACTCATCGATCTTCGAATTCAGCGCCGTAGACATCTTCCTGCACTCGCCTTTGGGCGATATGCTAAACTCATTAAAAAGCCTGTCCTTGGTGGGGGACTCACAACCGAACTCTGTCCGGTCCGGACTGGGGGCTGATGATCGAGAATTTTGCTTCCCGTCCACCACCCACTTCATAGCCACTGTCGAGGACCTAACTGACACGCTTGATTACGACTCCGAAGACATCAACGGTATGGACGACGATGCCGATGAGGAGCAAGACCAAAACCCGCCATTTACCGGGCGTTGGACGGCCACTTCTTCGTACGATGTGTACATGGTGGATACACCCAAAACAACCAACGACGACGACAAAGAAAATCCAGTCGAGAATAAACCTCCTGAGACATAGCAAAAACGCCGGTGTCCTCGGTGCCGCTCTAAGTCACGTCGTTCAAAAGACAGCAATGCTGGCACCGGTGAAAATAATACTCTGGACGATACCGAAAACAATGAAGACCTTGCTGAGGTAACATCCGAGCAGGAGGGGCAAGAAAACAGGCAAGCCAGCCCCGACGAACAGGCCAGGCCCAATGACTCGGAGGACGGTAGTTACCGTCCGCTCTCCGAGGATGAGGAAAGCCTCGGCAACGAAGATTTCATCATGCCTGAGGAACCTCTCGAGCAAGAGTGCTTCAAGCGCCAGCTAATAGCAACGGCGAGGAGCCTGAAAAAGAAACAACAGCAGCTTCAAGCTGACCAAGATCTGCTCATCGACAGATGGACCGATGTCTTGGCAGCCGAAGAGTACGGCCTCAGACGCCCAGCCAAGAGTTACCCAAAGCGAAGGTTGCTACCCCAGTTCGACGAAGAGGCGCCGGAGCTCATACCCCCCTCGCACAATGCGGCCGATCAACCACCACGCGGTCGGGACAGTGCGGCGGACCGACCACCACGTGGTCGGCATAGAGCGGCAGCTTAGGCTGAACAGTAGCCTGCCCCACCGCCTCGTAAAAATAGAGACAAAACAGCTTGGGGTCACACATACGACCTCCGGCAGACCCTGGATAGTAGAGCAGGACATACCCGATCGATTTACAGATCACAAGGACGTCCCTTGATACGCGATGACGGCTGCCTATTCGGGTGTGACAAACCTAGTCACACCCGAGCCGATAACCGCAGACGAACTCCACCGGAGCTACGGTGCAATGCAGCCAGATATAGAGGCGCCGCACACCCTCTTTGCTTCACTGATGAAGTAATGGACCATGAATTCCCCGAAGGGTTCAAACCCGTTAATATTGAATCATACGACGGCACAACCGATCCCGCGGTATGGATCGAGGATTTTATTCTCCACATTCACATGGCCCACGGAGATGACCTCCATGCTATCAAATACCTTCCACTAAAACTCAAAGGGCCATCCCGACACTGGTTAAACAGCCTGCCCGAAAATTTCATCAACAGCTGGGAGGACTTGGAAGAAGCTTTTCTTGACAACTTCCAAGGTACATATGTCCGGCCACCAGACGCCGGCGACTTAAGTCACATAGTCCAACAGCCTGGAGAGTCAGCCAGGAAATTATGGACTAGATTCCTAACTAAAAAGAACCAGATCATTGACTGTGCGGACGCTGAAGCCCTAGCGGCCTTTAAACATAGCATCCACGACGAATGGCTCACCCGCCATCTCGGCCAAGAAAATCCCAAATCTATGGCAGCCCTCACAACACTCATGACCCGCTTTTGCACGGGTGAGGACAGTTGGCTGGCTCGTAGCAAAAACACAGCCAGCGAGGCAGGCCCCTCCGAGGTCAAAAACAGCAATGGCAAGCTTCGACGTAACACACACAAGCGCCGAAGCAATGGTGATAATACCGATGACACTATAGTTAACGCCGATTCAGCGGCTCCAAGTCCGGTCAGCGGAAAAAGGCATATAAAAGGAATGGTCAGGGACCATCTAGCTTGGACCGCATACTCGATCGTTCGTGCCAGATACATGGCACCTCGGACAGACCAGCCAATCATACCAACAGGGATTGTTGGGTCTTCAAACAGGCCGGCAAGTTAAACGCCGAGAACAAGGAAAAGGGATCACAAAGTGAGGGCGATGACGAAGAGCCCCGGCAATCGAACTCAGGGGGGCAGAAGAAGTTCCCCCCTCAAGTCAAAACGGTGAACATGATATATGCTACTCACATCCCCATAAGGGAGCGCAAGCGCGCACCAAGGGACGTTTATGCGATAGAGCCAGTCGCCCCAAAATTCAACCCATGGTCATCATGCCCGATCACTTTTGATCGTCGGGATCATCCGACCAGTATCCGGCATGGCGGATCAGCCGCACTAGTCCTGGACCCAATCATTGATGGATTCCTCCAAACGCGAGTCCTCATGGACAATGGTAGCAGCCTCAATCTGCTCTATCAAGACACGATGCGCAAAATGGGCATTAATGCATCAAGGATCAAGCCAACGAAGACTACCTTCAAAGGAGTCATACCAGGTGTAGAAGCCCATTGTACGGGCTCAATCACACTAGAGGTTGTCTTTAGATCCCCCGACAACTTCTGAAGCGAGGAGTTAATCTTTGATATTGTCCCATTCCATAGTGGTTATCACGCACTGCTCGGACGGACTGCATTCACTCGGTTCAACGCGGTCCCGCACTATGCTTATCTTAAGCTTAAGATGCCCGGTCCACGCGGCGTCATAACGGTCAACGGAAACACGAAACGCTCCCTCCGCACAGAGGAGGACACCGCCGCCCTAGCAGCAGAAGTACAGAGCGGCCTTCTCAAACAGAACTGTAATCCCGCTGTCGAGCCCATGGACATCGTAAAGAGGGTCCGGACTACGCTACAACAGGACAGCTCGGCTCATCAAGAGCTCGACTAGCAATTTGTCCTCCATCCCAGCCCCGATCAGGTAGTGGCATTCGTAACATGTGTGCATAACTACGCACTAGAAATCTCATGGGCATCGACGGAGGCACAGCTAGCTTGTGATCCACAGTTCGGCTCGACCGATCCCGGACACACATATACTGTCAATATTTCCTTTTTCCTTTTCCAGGTTTATTTTACACAGGCCTTCTTCGACGGCCCGACTACCGGTCCTGTCAAAGGATAAAAAACACTAGGATGGCAAGAAGCAAAGACGTACAGGGGAAGCTCCAGAGGTCAATTCAACGACACCCTACCTGTTGTCAGGACTCACACGCAGCTCGCCTTTGGTGATGGCTTGTTAAACAGCCGGTTGCTTATCGCACTATTTGTATCAATGCGCTTTGACGCACTAACCCAATTATAATGGAAACAGTTCATGGCTCAAGTTTAAGGGCTCAAGATATCACCTCTGCTTTCTTTCTGTTTTCCTTTAATAACTTATCTTCTAGCACCCGTACACTTTGGTACGTTTCATATTTGCCAGGGGCTCCCAGGCGCCCTACAATACGGCAACAAAGTCCGAACACTTTTCATAGTATAGTTCGGCACCCCGAATTTAGCATTATATGCATTGGCTCCGAATCATGTCTTTGGTCAATAGTTGGGTTGCCCGGCTCCTGTGCTTGCTACCTTACGTTCCGCTATACCGGCCAAGGTAGTAAAGGGAGAACTACTGCGATTGTGCCCTGGTTTATCCAAAGGAGGGCCTCAGTAGAGAAAGCTGAAACTGACTGTCATGATGCAGCGAGAGCCGGTCAGCTGTTCGGAGGTTGCAAATCATTGGAGATTTCTTCTGCATTGCGTGAAGGATCGGTACTTCCCGACCAGATGCTTATAGCACTCTAGTTCGGAAACTAGGGGTTGTGTCAATGTTTTATTGTCGAACTCCTATGGCTAAGTGAGGGCGTTCAAGCCGAATAGTCTAGTTGCCTGGTTCGTTGTGCTAAACAACTCCTTCAAGGACCATATAATTGGATCAAGATTTTTTAGATTCCATCCCGAACACCTCCATACTACCTACGTGGGGGTAGAAGCCGACGACTGGCCAGCCCTCATATTTCATATAAACACGGCCGCACAGGAGGTGAAATTAAAAACATAACAATCATTATATTACAAACCCACTTTGTTTCACCATACAAGGCGAATGTATTCATTCAAAAATAATGTCCTGCCCACACTGCGTTGCTACAGTGCGAGACCCCTCCAGGACATCCGCAAAATAGCGCTCGGGTGTGCGGTGCTCCTTGCCCTCTGGCGGCCCCCGAGCCAGCTCGACGGCGTTCAACTTCGCCCACCACATCTTGCAACGGGCGAAGGCCATACGAGCACCTTCAATACAGGCCGATCACTTGACAATGTCTAGCCGAGGACAGGCGTTCACCATCCGCCTCACGAGTCCAAAGTAGCTACCGGGCATAGCTTCGGCTGGCCATAGCTGGATTATCAAATCCTTCATGGCTAGTTCGGCCACCCTATGCAGTTCCACCAGCTGTTTCAGCTGATCGGTGATGGGCACGGGATGCTCTGGTGCAAGATATTGCGACCAGAATAGCTTCTCCGTGAAGCTCCCTTCTTCGGCTCGGAAGAACTCCGCGGCATCGGACACACTTCGCGGCAGATCAGCAAAAGCCCATGGAGTACTCCGAATCCGGGTTAGTAAAAGATACTTTTTCTTCGCATATTTGCTTTGCATACTGAATGCCTTACCCGCCGCGATCTTCCTCGCCTCTTGGGTCTCTTGGAGGGCGCCCTGGGCCTCGTTCCGGGCCGTCTCCGTGCTCTGAAGAGCCTTGGAGAGTTCGGCCTCTTTAGCCGGCATGTCACGTTCCAAGGTCTCACACTTCTTCACCGTGTCATGGAGCTCTTGTTGGACCTCGTTGACCCGGGCCTTTAGCTTCTTACGGGCAGCCTGCTCCTTGACGGCCTTCCCCTCGGCTTCGCCCAGGGCCTTTTTCAGGGCCTCGACCTCGGCCATTGCTCCTGTTCATATCAAGACACTTTGGTCAATATATATCAGCCTACTCTTTCTGAATACTTCTTGGGTTATTACATACCTTGATTCTCCTGGAGCTGCCTCTTCACCTGGTCGAGCTCCTCCTCGGCCTTCTCCAATCTCCGCTTAAGTTCGGAGACTTCGGCAGCATGTGAGGCCGCGGACAACAGCGACGCCTGCATATTCTTTCCCGACAAATTTAGTTAGTTTCCTACAAGTAAGGATCGACCCTCTGTCCGGCTTTTCTTTCCGAACACCGGACAGTGTCTCGGGGGCTACTGACTATATCGGGATTTTTACGTCGCTTACCTCAAAGCTTGTCAGTAGGCTGCTACAGGCTTCGGTCGGTCCGCTCTTGGCGGACTGGATCCTCTCAATCACCATACTCATAAGGATGCGGTGCTCGTCCACAATGGAGGCACCTCGAAGCGCCTCCATCAGATTATCCGGTGCCCCTGGTTGGACAGGGGCCATCGATGGAATGGGCACACCCCCCTCTTCCAAAGGAGGTCGCTCTCCGGATTCCGGAGCCGTATGGGTCTCCGTAATCATATTTTGCTGAGGGACGAACTGAATACGGCCCTCCTTGCCAGTCGCCGTGGAGATTTGCTCCCCCGTGTGTCCGGCGGTAGAGGTTTCGCCCTCTGGCGCCCCCTTGACAGCGTCCGGAGCCTCTCCTCGGCCTGGAGCGGTCCTTTGGGACAACACCTCGATGTCGTCCATGGCCTTGGGAGAGTGAGCGGTCGGTGGTAACATGCTGGCCATCTCCTTGGAGTCCAGCGAACCTCCTGACGAGGATTGCTGGAAGCTGTCGTGGGCCGGACTGAAATAACACAACTAACCATGTTAATACAATGAGGAGAAGAGGTTGGATATATGGATATGCATGAATCGTAGTACTTACGATGCGGCCTGAGGCTTAGCGCGAGAGCGGCGCTCCGGACTACTATCGACATCCCATACGGAGTTATCCGCAAGGGAGCCCTTCCTCTTCTTGAGCGTCCCCACCTACAGATTCGTGGAGGTCGCCCTCTTCTCCCTCCCCTCATCACGGGGAGGTATCTCCTCCTCCTCCTCGTCGTCGTCCTCAGGGATGGAGGAACGGGTCTCTTCGTCTTTGGACGTTATGTCCGAAGTACCCTTATGACGAGGGCCCCCTTTGACCCCCTTGGCCTTCTTCTCCGGCGCCTTATAGGGCGCCGACACCAGCATCTTCGCTAAACGCGGGATGATTGGTTCTTCAGGCAGCGGAGCCGGACACTGGATCCGCTTCACCCTCTCCATCCAGTCCTGAAGAAGGAATGATAATAAAATCTCAGACATCACCCTTGAAACAAGCAAGTAGGGGATGCGTTAAAAATAACATACCTCGCTGGCGAGGTGGTTAATATCATGCCCGTGGTCCGAATCTGTGGCCAGCGGTTTCTCGTTGCCCTTAAAGAGCAACTTCCAGGCACCTTCATGAGTGGTTTCGAAGAGCCTCTTCAGGGTATGGTGCTTCTTTGGGTTGAACTTCCATAGAGGGCGGCTTCGGCTTTGGCACGGGAGAATCCGATGAACTAGCATCACCTGGATTACATTGAAAAGTTTGACATCCGTGTCCACCATGCTTTGAACACGCGTCTGCAGCGCTGTCAGCTCATCTGGCAAGCACCAGTTCGGGCTCTTCTCGACCCAGGAGGTAAGTCGCATGGGAGCGCTAGAGTTGAATTCGGCAGCCGCGGCCCAGGTGGCGCCGTGGGGTTCTGTGATATAGAACCATTGTTTCTGCCATTCCTTTACCATCTCCACTAAAGTGCCTTTCGGCCAGGAGACGTTGGCCAGCTTTCTCACCACGGCGCCCCCGCACCCCGCGTGCTGGCCATCCACCACTTTCGGCTTCACATTGAAGACCTTAAGCCACAACCCGAAGTGGGGGTGGATGCGGAGGAAGGCCTCACACACAACGATGAATGCCGAGATGTTGAGGAAAGAGTTCGAGGCCAGATCGTGGAAATCTAGGCCGTAATAATACATTAGGCCACGAACGAAGGGGTGAAGTGGAAACCCCAGTCTAGGACGAAGTGAGGGAGGAAAACTACTCCCTCAGTAGGCTTCGGGGTGGGGACGACCTGCCCCTGGGCCGGAAGGCGGTGGGCGATTTCCTTCGCCAAATACCCGGCCGCCCAAAGCTCGACAATGTCTTTCTCCTTGACGGAGGAGACCATCCATTTGCCTTGACCTCCGGATCCGGACATGGTCGGATGCTTTTCAGAGATGGAGAAAGATGGGGACTTGGGCGCTGGAGCTCAAGGATGGAAGGGCAGAGGAAGGGGAAGGCGTGAGTAGACAAGGGCGAATTCTTATCCCCTTATAAAGAGTCGCGAATATCAAGCGCCTCCTCACTCGCCTTAAACTCGCCTATTCCCAAGGGCTGTGTAAACAACACGGTTGGGTTATCCATAACCATATTGATGAGAATCCCGCAATAAGGGGACACAATCTCTGCTTCGACAAGACGTGCCAATGCAACCGCGTCTCGAAACATGAAACGGCAGACACAAAATGGTCCGAAATTATGACCGGGCGGACGTGTTGTCACGTTGTAAAAAGTTGTCAGCGGGTTGGACTCGTGGAGTATTATATTCTCTCTGCGGTTGTTTGTGGTGTGTAACAGGTCCGGATACAATCATCGTGTCTGGAGACTATCTTGGAGTTCGGAAAGAAGGGAACCCACCTTGCAATGTCGAAGACAAATCTGCGCGCCGGACTCCTCGTCATTGAAGCCAGGTTCAGGGGCTACTGAGGGAGTCCTGGACTAAGGGGTCCTCGGACGTCCGGCCTATTAGCCAAGGGCCGGACTGATGGGCTATGAAGATACAAAGACCGAAGACTGCACCCGTGTCCGGATGGGACTCTCCTTGGCGTGGAAGGCAAGCTTGGCGACCGGATATGTAGATTCCTTTCTTTGTAACCGACCTTGTGTAACCCTAGACCCTCCCGGTGTCTATATAAACTGGAGGACTTAGTCCGGAAAGACATATACTCATTACCATAGTCATACAGGCTTGACTTCTAGGGTTTAGCCATTACGATCTCGTGGTAGATCAACCCTTGTAATACTCATATCCATCAAGGTCAATCAAGCAGGAAGTAGGGTATTACCTCCATAGAGAGGGCCCATGAAAGGATCGATATGGTTGACTAGAGGGGGGGTGAATAGGCAACTACCAATTTTTTACTTTTCTTTATCAAATTAAACTTTGCATCAAAGAAGGTTGTCTAGATGTGCAACTAGGTGAGCAACCTATATGATGCAATAACAACAAGCATACAAGCAAGCAAGAGAAGTAACACTAAAGTGCTTGCACAAGTAAAGGTAAGAGATAACCAAGAGTGGATCCGGTGAAGACGAGGATGTGTTACCGAAGTTCCTTCCTTTTGAGGGGAAGTACGTCTCCGTTAAAGCGGTTTGGAGGCACAATGCTCCCCAAGAAGCCACTAGGGCCACTGTATTCTCCTCACGCCCTCACACAATGCGAGATGCCGTGATTCCACTATTGGTGCCCTTGAAGGCGGCGACCGAACCTTTACAAACAAGGTTGGGGCAATCTCCACAACTTAATCGGAGGCTCCCAACAAAACCATGAAGCTTCACCACAATGGACTATGGCTCCGTGGCGACCTCAACCATCTAGGGTGCTCAAACACCCAAGAGTAACAAGATCCGCTAGGGATGAGTGGGGGAATCGAAAATCCCTTGGTGGAAGTGTAGATCGGGGACTTCTCAACCACTCCCGAGCAAATCAACAAGTTTGATTGGCTAGAGAGATAGATCGGGCGAAAATGGAGCTTGGAGCATTTAATGGAGCTTGAGCATTAATGGAGCTTGAGGGGGAAGAGGTGGGTCAAAGGAGAAGAAGGGGACCCCCTTTTATAGTGGGGGCAACAAACCAACCGTTGCCCCACCAACCAGCCCCGCACAGGGAGGTACTACCGCTGAGAGGGGGCGATACTACCGCTAGCCCAGCGGTACTGCCGCTCCAGCCAGCGGTACTGCCGCGCAGAGAAGACTAGTAGGGAATTGGACCCAGCGCGGTACTACCGCGGTGGTAAGGGCGGTACTACCGCTCCTGAAACGGTACTACCGCCTCTACAACCGCAACTAGTGCCGCAAAACCAGACACGAGAAAAAGAGCCCTCGAGTCGAGGCGGTAGGAGCCAGACAGCCCAGCGGTACTACAGCAGCGGGGTCAGGGGCGGTACTACCGCTGCAGAGCGGTACTGCCGCTTGTGACCCTTCGGCGGTACTACCGCTGGTAGTGCGGTACTACCGCTGGGACACAGAAGAGAGAGAGGATCTCTCCATAGAGGGTGAGGACGAGGCGGTGGTGCCAGGCACCCCAGCGGTACTACTGCTGTGGAGTCACGGACGGTACTACCGCTGCGGAGCAGTACTGCCGCTTGTGGCTCCTCAGCGGTACTACCGCTGGGTTGCACGGTACTACCGCTGGAACCCAGGCAGGACATAGAAAATAGGAGAGATCTCTTCCAAGAAGTGGAAGGGCTCGGAGGGTGAGAAGATGATGTGTACGTGTTGATTCCACCCATGCAATACCCCAGCGGACCCCCTCTTGATAGAACGGTGCCCTCTATGCAACTAGTCCACCGAGAGAGAAACAAAAAAGCTACACCGTCTTGAATGACACTCCGAAGGGAAGAAAACGTCTCGTGCCAAGGATGAATCTGTGAACTACTCAAAGCACATGATTAGTCCGCAAACATGTTGTCATCAATCACCAAAACTACCTTGAGAGAGATATGCCTCAACAATCTCCCCCTTTATGGTGGATTGATGACAACTAGGGATTTGCACAAGGAAAAGATATAAACGTAAGAAAACTAAGAACTACAAAATATAGACGGGCTCCCCCAGAATGTGTGCACCTAGAAAGAGGAGCAAAAGGAAAGCAAGACACACACATCCGGATCAACACTCCCCCTATATTTTATAGTCCAACAATTCTAAGCACAAGATATATGAGAGAAGAGTATATAACAGGACAAGCATGCAACTCATAATATACTACAGTACTGAATAGACATAAGAAATAAGGTGGCGATAGGGAGCATATGTCTCACACCATATGTCTAGAACTTAGGTCTCATGGGCACCAAACCAAACCCAACAAAGACACCGAGAGAACACACAAGAAAACACAAGACGACAAGACGACAAACTCAAAGCTCGGCAACACAAATCCCTACACTCTCTCCCCCTTTGGCAGCGAGACACCAAAAAGGGAAAAGAGCGACGCTACGACTCTAGGTGATGGCAAGCTGAGGATCTCGAACATCATATCTCAGTGTGATCGTCTGCATCTCCGTCGTTGGTCGAAAACTGCTCGGCGTCAGAGTTGGTCCAAGGGCAATGCTGATGAATCCACTCCTCCTCTTTAGTGATCTGACCCTCATATCCACTGGCAACTGTCGCTCCCATCTGACGCATGAGCTCCTTGTGGCGCACCCTGGCATGCTTCTCCGCCACATGAGTCATGTACTGACCATGAGACTCCATGCAGAAAAGCTTCTTCAACTTGTGTTTAAGCTTCTTCGCCCATGAGGGTTCAGCACTAGAGGGCCCAAGATCCTCCTCGTGATCATCAGTGGCTGCCCCACCCTCGGTCTCCATGGCAGCAACAGCAGCAGACGGACCCCCGGATTGAGGTGCTGGGGTGACCCAATTGTCCTTCTTCCTCAGACGCTTGATCTCATGGGAAACCAAGTCTCCAGTTTCCAGCAACACTCTGGGATAGATCTGTGCCCAGGCCCTCTCAATGAGCCTCATGATGAATGGACCATATATCGGGCACTTGCGCTCAGACACGGCAGAGAGAAGTTTAGACCACATGACATGAGAAATATCCAGGCTCTCTCCAGTGTTTGCTTCCTTCTCATGCTGACAGAAAAGAAGCATGTCCACGAGATAAGAGTGGACCATATCCAGATTCCCGATTCGTTTGAAGAGAGTCTCATGGAAGATGCGATGAAGAAGTCCAGATACGGAGACAGCTCATAGGTTTTCTTCTCAGTCACTGGGTGAACTTTCACAGTGCAGTAGGGCCAAAGGGCTTGCTTGTGGGTGGACGTAGCATTGCGGTGAGGGCGGAAACCGACTAGAGTCTCAAGCCCGTGATCCACCACATCAAGTAACTCCATGAAAGCCTTCCACTTGACGGAAAGCAGCTTGCCATTGGTCATCCATGTCAGAGTTCTGTCGACATCCGTCCCAAGATGAACGGTGGCAAAGAATTGAGCCACCAAATCTGCATCGAAATCCTTGTTGAATTGCATGATCCTGAGAATGTTCAGCTGAGTGCACATCTGAAGGGCTTCGCCAAAGTACTCCGGGTCCTTCTCCATAGGATCAGTGTCAATGGAGTGAACATCAACAAAGAGATTCTTCTTGGCCTTGATCACATCAAAATAGATGGCAAACTGAAATCGGTTCCAGAACGGGCGGTTGACCAAAGTGGGTTCTTGGTCCACCTCATAGGGATTGCGGCGACGCCTTTCCCAAAACTCCTTGTTGGTCATCTCAGTCACAGTCTTCCCCTTTGGCTTGGTGGCGGATCTCTTCGAGTGCTGAGGAGGTGGAGGAACACTTGCGGATGCACTTGCTGGAGGCGGTTGGGTGCTAGAGGAACCACCGGCTAGCTCAGAGGTGCGGTAGCATTTTGATGTTGCACGCCCGGGGTTGATACGGCAAGCTTGATGCTCAGGATGTTCATCACCTGGAGCCAAACACAAGAACACGCAAAACAACCAGCAAGAACGAGCATAAGCCAACAAACACAACAAAAAGGATCAAAGAAAAGGCAGGAATATGATGGAGCTTGGCAGGCAGCGGTAGTACCACTCCAAAGAGAGCGGTAGTACCGCTCGAGACGGAGAAACATCAGTTTCTTGCTACCATGGTCAGATCCGGAACTACCGGCCTGCCAAATTTAAAAATATTCCTACCAAACTCTAATCAAGATAGTCTAGTTGCCTTCTCCAACCTACTCAAGCCTAGATTTAGCCAAAAATCTAGAGATGCAACCACCATTGCCCCTAAGAACAAGATCTGAAAAACGAGACAGAAGGAGAGAAGGAACGGGGGCAATACCGACATCCATGGCAAGAGAACGAGGTGGGGATCGACTCCACCGAAGGAAATGGAGAGGGACGCCCCGGAGACGGAGATCCGTCGGAGCCCTCCCGCGGCGAGAGGAGGCTGGAGAGAGGAAGAGGAAAGAGGGGGCAAAGCGAATGGGTATGGGGGAGAAGAAACCCCCCCCCTGCCCCGATATAACCCCCTGGTCCCGTCCCTCAGCGGTAGTACCGCGCTGGGGGGCGGTAGTACCGCTTATAAGCGGTAGTACCGTGCACCACCAGCGGTAGTACCGCCCAGTACGCCACGGCAACCAAACAACACGGCTTAGCTCGAGGAAAAACAAAACGGCAAGAAAAGAGAGCACACCAGCAAACGACCAAGACACACCTCTTCAAGAGAGGGCGGTGGCCGAGGCCACCTATGTTTGAGTCAAGAGGTATGGCGCGCGAAGATTTTAACCTTGGGCCCATGACCAAAACTCGTCTTTGAAACACAACTGCCATCAACAATGACTAAAGTGAAAGACTTGATCAATTTATGCATAATGGGGGGAGGGGGAGTTTATTGAGAGAACAACACTCCCCCTATGTCCATGCCTACACCTAAACTAGACAGCAAATTGAGCGTGG
The DNA here is from genome assembly GCF_002162155.2 of Triticum dicoccoides. Lineage (NCBI taxonomy): Eukaryota > Viridiplantae > Streptophyta > Magnoliopsida > Poales > Poaceae > Triticum > Triticum dicoccoides. The sequence goes on along the minus strand of NC_041384.1, from coordinate 649,527,104 downwards.
TGGGGTGTGCAAGGGTTCAAGCCACATTGCTCGAATCAATGATATTTAGCTCATGCCTTAACTCACGAAATCTTGCTTCATCCAAGGGCTTCATGAAAATATCTGCAAGGTTGTCATGAGTGTTGACATAGTTGAGATCGATCTCCCCTCGCCTAATGTGATCCTAGATGAAGTGATACCGAATCTCAATATGCTTCGTCTTGAAGTGTTGCACCGGGTTGAGAGAGATCTTGATGGCACTTTCATTGTCACACCAAAGAGGCACTTTGTCACAAGTGACACCGTAATCCTTTAAAGTTTGCCTCATCCATAGGAGTTGTGCACAACAACTACCGGCTGCTACATACTCCGCCTCGATGGACGAGAGAGACACACAACTTTGCTTTTTGGAAGACCAACTTACCAAAGAGCAACCAAGGAATTGGCACCCCCCGGCAGTGGACTTCCTATCCTCTTTGTCTCCCGCCCAATCGGAATCCGAGTACCCTACAAGCTTGAAGTTTGATCCTCTTGGGTACCATAAGCCAAAGTTTGGGGTATGAGCCAAATATCGAAAGATTCGTTTGACCGCCACATAGTGACTTTCCTTAGGTGCGGCTTGAAACCGTGCACAAATTCCCACACTCAACATGATATCCGGTCCAGATGCACAAAGGTAAAGCAAGGATCCAATCATGGAGAGATATACCTTTTGATCCACCACTTTACATTGGGATCTAAGTCAAGTTGGCACTTGGTGGGCATTGGAGTGGAAGCCGGCTTGACGTCACTTAGCTTGAATCTCTTGAGCATGTCTTGAGTGTATTTGGATTGGTTGATGAAGGTTCCTTCTCTTCTTTGCTTCACTTCGAAACCTAGAAAGAACTTCAACTCTCCCATGAAGGACATCTCGAACTTTGAGGTCATGAGAGCGGCAAATTCCTCATTGAAAGCTTTGTTAGGTGAACCAAAGATAATATCATCAACATATAATTGGCACACAAACAACTCCCCTTTGACCTTCTTAGTAAAAAGAGTGGGGTCGATTAACCCAACTTCAAAACCACGGTCTTGTAACAACTCGGTAAGGTGGTCATACCACGCACGTGGGGCTTGTTTAAGGCCATAGAGTGCCTTATCGAGTTGATACATATGATCGGGAAAGTAGGGATCCTCGAACCCGGGGGGTTGCTTGACGTAAACCAATTCATTAATAGGACCATTAAGAAAAGCACTCTTCACATCCATTTGTTGTAACTTAAAGTTATGATGAGAAGCATATGCAATCAACATGCGAATGGATTCAAGACGAGCAACGGGAGCAAAGGTTTCACCGTAGTCGATACCCTCGACTTGGGAGTAGCCTTGTGCTACCAAACGAGCCTTGTTGCGAATGATAATCCCATGGGCATCTTGCTTGTTCTTAAATATCCACTTGGTTCCAATGACACTGTGATTCCCGGTCGGTCTTGGCACCAATCTCCACACTTTGTTGCGCTCGAAATTGCTGAGTTCTTCATGCATGGCATTGAGCCAATCCGGATCTTCTAGCGCCTCATAGACCTTGTGGGGTTCCACACAAGAGACAAACGCATGATGCTCAAAATAATTTGCTAATTGTCTACGAGTGCTTACCCCCTTTCTCAAGCTTCCAAGCACATTCGTCATGAGATGATCCTTGGTGGAGAGCTTGGAAGCAACCTTGGCGGCACGACACTCTAATTCCTCCTCAGGGGTGAGACGAGGAGTGGTCACTTGATCATCTTGAGCGTCGTCTTGGGCTTGTTCTTGTTCTTGAACTTGCTTGGAGGAGAGAACTTGACCTTGGGCATCACTTGATGTGTCAACACCGTCTTGAGCGTGATCTTGCCCTTGATCATGTCCTTGAGGATGAGGGCCTTCATGTTGTTCTTCGGAAGCATGTGGGCCTTGGGTTGGTGATGGATCCACTTGAGTGGAGCTTTGTCCTTCTCCTTCGGCCACAAGGGGTTCCTCAATGGGTATGATAAAGCCAACACCCATTCTTCTTATGGCTTGGGGAGGAATTTCATCACCTACATCACAAATGCCACTTTGCTCCACTAGGGAGCCGTTATTCTCATCAAACTCCACGTTACACGTCTCCTCAATAAGTCCCGTGGATTTATTGAGGACACGGTAAGCATGAGAGTTTGTAGCATAACCAACAAATATGCCCTCATAAGCTCTAGCCTCAAATTTAGACAACCGAACACCTTTCTTGAGACTGAAACACTTACACTCGAATACCCGGAAGTACTTGAGGTTGGGCTTGTTACCGGTGAGTATCTCATATGGAGTCTTGTTCAAGCCCTTGTGGAGGTAGAGCCGATTGGATGCATGACACGCGGTGTTGATGGCTTCGGCCCAAAAGTTGTACGGAGACTTGAACTCCGCCATCATGGTCCTTGCCGCATCCATCAACATCCGGTTCTTCCTCTCCGCAACACCGTTTTATTGGGGGTGTAAGGTGAGGAATATTGATGCTTGAGCCCCTCATCACTAAGAAACTCATCCAAGGTGTAGTTCTTGAACTCGATACCGTTGTCACTTTTTATTGTCAAGATCTTTGCATTGTGTTGACGTTGTGCTTCATTTGCAAAGTCGATGACGGTTTGTTGGGTCTCGCTCTTTCTCTTGAAGAAAAACACCCACATGTACCTTGAGTAGTCATCCACAATCACCAAGCAATACTTCCTACCTCCAAGACTATCGAAGGATGGAGGCCCAAAGAGATCCATGTGAAGGAGCTCCAAAGGCCTCTTTGAATAAATGATAGTCGTGGGAGGGTGAGCCTTCTCATGTAGCTTTCCTTCGATACAAGCACTGCAAGCATGATCTTTAGCAAAACTAACATTCGTTAGTCCATGGACATGGTCCCCCTTGAGGAGACTTTGCAAAGATCTCATATTGACATGGGCTAAACGGCGATGCCAAAGCCATCCCACATCAACTTTAGCCATTAGGCATGTCACGGTCTTAGTGGGTCGCTCCAAAAAGTTAATCACATATAGACCATTCTCGACATGCCCAACAAAGGATACTTTAAGAGTCTTGCTCCACAAGAGGGCCACGGTATCGATATCAAAGAAAGTGGCAAAGCCCATGGTTGCAAGTTGACGAACGGAAAGTAAATTGTATGCAAGGGACTCAACAAGCATGACCTTCTCGATCGTGAGATCATCAGAGATGACCACCTTGACAAGTCCCAATACCTTGGAGGATGAGGCGTCACCCCACTCAACATTGGTGGGCATAGATGGAATCTTGTGCACGTCCACCACCAAGTCCTTGCTTCCGGTCATATGATTTGTAGCTCCGCTATCAAGCAACCATGATCCCCCACCAGAAGCAAACACCTACAAGAGATTAATGCTTGGTTTTAGGTACCCATTTTGTAATGGGCCCTTTGATGTTAGTAACAAGGGTCTTTGGAATCCAAATATACCATTCAATGTATTCATGAAGAGAACCAACAAATTTGGCATAAACATGCCCATCACTAGCACGGCATAACACATAAGAAGGATTAAAATCGCCGGCTTTGTTGGGAGGGGTGGCATTGTCCTTCTTGACATTGCCACCCTTTGCATTGTTCTTCTTCTTCTCCTGGGAGGCACTCTCTCCCTCCTTCACAAAGGTTTGCATGAGAGGAGGAGGTCGTTTGGTCTTGTCATTCTTCTCCTTGTTCTTGGAGTCGGGCACGTACCCAACCCCTTCCTTGGCCACAACTCCCTTTTGGTTGATCAAGAGATCATTGAGGTTCTTCTTTCCTTGTATGCAAGTCGCAAGACCTCTCTCAAGTTGCCCCTTTAGCTTAGCGTTCTCCTCAACGAGATGCACATGCTCACAACACGGGTTAGTAGCATTTGCATTATCAATTAACATCATACGAGGGAAAGTGGTTTTTTCCTTTGTTAGCTTTACTTGAAGTTGATCACGAGACTCTTTGAGGCTAGCATGAGCACCCTTCAAGACCTTGTGAGCCTTGTTAAGTAGATCAAACTCCTCTTTGAGTCTAGCAAGATCAACCTCAAGTTCGGCCTTCTCGGAGTTTAGCACATGAGAAACAATGAGAACATGATCATAATCTTTCTTTAACTTAGCATGATCAATGTTGTGTGACTCCTCAAGAGCCAAACGAAGACCACGCTCTTCCTCAAGAGCATTGGAAAGATCAGAAATCTCATCGGCATAGTCACGACTATGCCCTTCCATCTTAGTGATGGTGTCTTCGTGAGCCTCGATCATGTCATTGGCTTCACCAAGTTGTTCCAAGAGAGCAACAAAGTGCTTCTTGGATTTTCCCTTGAGTTTGCCCATAAAGGCCTCAAACTCATTAGCCTCCACATTAGCTCCCTCTAGTTCATTAATGCTATCCGTCGGAGAAGGATGACTAATGATGGTAGTTTTGATGTTGGAGGTTACCTTGTTGGTGGCTTTAGCCATGAGGCACTTGGCGGTGATGCTCTCATTGGGTGAGTCAAAGAGAGACACCCGTGAAGTTGTCGCAATGGCAACGGAGGCCATGGCAACCAACTCATCACCTTCATCATCGTCATCATCCTCATTGTACTCTTCTTGTACAACCAATGCCTTGGGAGGAGTCTTCTTGGTGAAGTTGCTCTTGTTGGGGAACAACTTGGCCTTGTCCTTTCGGATGAGCTTGCCACCATTGTCTTCCCTCTTCTCATACGGGCACTCCATGACAAAATGACTCACGTTGTCGCAATTGTAGAAAGTCCTTACACGTTGCTTGCTCTTCGTGCCACTCGAGTTGTTTTTGCTAAAGTTTGGCCTCGAGTTTTTCTTGCTCCAAAATTGCCTTGAAGCAAGTGCCATGTGTTCATGATACGCATACTTCGTATCTTCGGGGTTGCTCTCCTCTTCTTCCTCTTCTTCTTCTTCAACGGTGAGCTTGGCCTTCAATTCAAGGTTAGGCTTCTTTGCCCGTTGAGAACGGAGCACCGCATTGTCGGCGGTCTTGTCCGAAATGTTCATGGCCACAAACTCATCCAACACTTCGCTTGAGGTCAAAGTGTGGAAGTCCGGTCTTTGACGAATGACGGAGGACATGGCCTTGTGGTAGGGCATCATTGCCTTGAGGAATTTGCGCTTGATCAAATTGTCATCCGTATCCTTACTCCCGTGATCTCGTAGTGAGACCGCGAGTTTGGCTACTCTCCGATAAAGCTCACGAGGTTCTTCATCTTCTTTCATAGCAAACTCATCGGCCTCATCTTGCACCACTTCATAGTTGGAGCGTTGAATGCTTGCGCTTCCCCGGTAGAGAGAGACAACACAATACCATGCATCTTTGGCCAAGGCGAAAGGACAAAGATGAGGTAGGTCTTTGGGTGGAATTGCATCTTGAATGATGAAGAGAGCATTCTCATTGAATTGATTATCCACGGCTTCTCGAGGAGTGAAGTTGCTTGGATCATGCGGATAGAAACCTTCTTTAATGATTCTCTAAAGGTTAGTGTTCACATGATTTAAATGACGTTTAAAGCGGTAAACCCAAGAATTAAAGTCCTCATTTTTCACAATCTTAGGGGGAGGACCGGCATGATTCAAATGAGTAGAAGGAACCGGTCCACCATAAACAAGTGGTCGTTCCACATGAGCAAAGATGCCGGTGCCATTTTTACCACTAGAAGAAGGATCCTTTTCACTACTAGCTTCCCCCTTGTCGGGGATAGCATCCGTCACCTTGTCGATGGGGTCACCCACTTTCAACGGTGCGGTGGATAGTTTAAGCCCCTCAAGAAATTTAGTAAACATGCTTTCCACCTTGGTCGTCATGGAGGTTTTCAATGTCTCCAAGGCCACATTGAACTCCTCACGAGAGACCGAGGTTCCCCCATCGCCCGTAGACAAGGTCGAATTCACACCGGAGTGTCCCTCCACACCGTCTACGATATCAACCATACTCTTTGGACGGTAAAGTCCTTAATAAAGAGACGAGGCTCTGATACCAATTGAAAGGATCGATATGGTTGACTAGAGGGGGGGTGAATAGGCAACTACCAATTTTTAACTTTTCTTTTATCAAATTAAACTTTGCATCAAAGAAGGTTGTCTAGATGTGCAACTAGATGAGCAACCTATATGATGCAATAACAACAAGCATACAAGTAAGCAAGAGAAGTAACACTAAAGAGCATGCACAAGTAAAGGTAAGAGATAACCAAGAGTGGATCCGGTGAAGACGAGGATGTGTTACCGAAGTTCCTTCCTTTTGAGGGGAAGTACGTCTCCGTTAGAGCGGTGTGGAGGCACAATGCTCCCCAAGAAGCCACTAGGGCCACCATATTCTCCTCACGCCCTCACACAATGCGAGATGTCGTGATTCCACTATTGGTGCCCTTGAAGGCGGCGACCGAACCTTTACAAACAAGGTTGGGGCAATCTCCACAACTTAATCGGAGGCTCCCAACAAAACCACGAAGCTTCACCACAATGGACTATGGCTCCGTGGCGACCTCAACCGTCTAGGGTGCTCAAACACCCAAGAGTAACAAGATCCGCTAGGGATGAGTGGGGGAATCGAAAATCCCTTGGTGGAAGTGTAGATCGGGGCCTTCTCAACCACTCCCGAGCAAATCAACAAGTTTGATTGGCTAGAGAGATAGATCGGGCGAAAATAGAGCTTGGAGCATTTAATGGAGCTTGAGCATTAATGGAGCTTGAGGGGGAAGAGGTGGGTCAAAGGAGAAGAAGGGGACCCCCTTTTATAGTGGGGGCAACAAACCAACCGTTGCCCCACCAACCAGCCCCGCACAGGGCGGTACTACCGCTGAGAGGGGGCGGTACTACCGCTAGCCCAGCGGTACTGCCGCTCCAGCCAGCAGTACTGCCGCGCAGAGAAGACTAGTAGGGAATTGGACCCAGCGCGGTACTACCGCGGTGGTAAGGGCGATACTACCGCTCCTGAAACGGTACTACCGCCTCTACAACCGCAACTAGTGCCGCAAAACCCGACACAAGAAAAGAGCCCTTGAGTCGAGGCGGTAGGAGCCAGACAGCCCAGCGGTACTATGGCAGCGGGGTCACGGGCGGTACTACCGCTGCGGAGCGGTACTGCCACTTGTGACCCTTCGGCGATACTACCGCTGGGACACATAAGAGAGAGAGGATCTCTCCATAGAGGCTGAGGACGAGGCGGTGGTGCCAGGCACCCCAGCGGTACTACTGTTGTGGAGTCACGGGCGGTACTACCGCTGCGGAGCGGTACTGCCGCTTGTGACTCCTCAGCGGTACTACCGCTGGGTTGCGTGGTACTACCGCTGGAACCCAGACAGGACATAGAAAAGAGGAGAGATCTCTTCCAAGAAGTGGAAGAGCTCGGAGGGTGAGAAGCTGATGTGTACGTGTTGATTCCACCCATGCAATACCCCAGCGGACCCCCTCTTGATAGAACGGTGCCCTCTACGCAACTAGTCCACCGAGAGAGAAACGAAAAAGCTACACCGTCTTGAATGACACTCCGAAGGGAGGAAAACATCTCGTGCCAAGGATGAATCTGTGAACTACTCAAAGCACATGATTAGTCCGCAAACATGTTGTCATCAATCACCAAAACTACCTTGAGAGAGATACGCCTCAACAGCCGGAATCTGGGTAAACATCGTGTCTCCTGTCTCATGTTACCATCGACCTTAGACGCACAGTTCGGGACCCCCTATCCGAGATCCGCCGGTTTTGACACCGACGGGCTCCATGCCTGACATGCAGAAGGAATCTAATGCAGTGCTCATGAAGGCCACTGCACAAGAGCTGAAGACGCTGATACCTGACCCAGCGAAGGGCGCGATAGCAGTTGACATCATTCGTTGGGCCATGAATCAGGCCGTTTCCGACGATGCTAAACAGAGGAAGAAGTGGTGCAAGTACAAGAACTATTGGGCTCCTAATGACCGTTGTGTCGCAGTGTACTAGGAGACGACAATCGCGCCGCCGGCGGTCATCGATGGGGAGCCTAAGGAGGAGGAAGAACCGGTGCAGATGCCAGCGAGGGCGCCAGAGCCAGGCCGTCGTACCTGGCAGATCGACCTCGACTCCGCCGAGGACGACGACGACGACCCGCAGGCCCGCACGGCGATGAAGAAGAAGATGAAGGCCAGCGGCTCGACCGGCCGCTTCGCACGCCCGTGATGGCCTCCGCGGTGAGCCGGTGTCCGTTGTGTACCCCCAATCCCCCTTCTGCATCCGCATCTACCTCTATTCCGATCTTGCATGAACTAGTTTGAAGTACTATGAACTCGTATGAACTACCTCTACATGCTTATCTACCTCTATTCCCTATTCCCCTTCGTCGTGGATCAAATCTATCGCCGGATCGAACGGGAAAATATTCTGCATGTCGAACAGAGAGAAGTGCTTACCGCCATTGCCGCGAGCCAAGTGATGATCCGCTCGCCGGTGATGGAGTCTGATGGTCTTCTTGCTCTGCTCTGACCCGCTGCCGCCGGTGAGAGTTGGGGGAGTGGGGGAGAGTAGGGAGAGGGAGCAATGAGCCTAATAAGTGCCGACGCTTTGGGAAGCAACGCGGCTTCTCAAGCGTGGCCGCGCGCGTGCAGCCGCCGCCGCCCACGTGCACCGCTCGGGTCTGGCCCTGGAGAAACTACCGATTCAAGCGTTCACAGGGAGCTAGGCCCAGGAGTGCTTTAAGTTTCGTGCCATGCGGGCCGAACAATGAAAGCAAACAACCAATCGGTCTATTTTCGTCCCGCGCGAGTCAGGCCAGGCCTCATGCAGACTACCAAACACGTCCTAATATTCTTGAAGGAAGATGCTTAAGCAACAAGCCCAAGGAGAACCTCCGGGTGCGCGGCGACTGCCACGCCGCGATCAAGATGGTCACCGAGGCGTACGGCAGGGAGATCATACTGAGGGACGCCAACTGCTTCCATCATATGAAGGATTGTGCGTGTCGACTACTGGTAAGTTCGGCGCTGGCAGAGTAGGTACAGCAAAAAACAATCCTCGCCTCATTTTTGATTTTTGACAGATCCAGCGTAGGGATGTGTATGGGAGAGCTGGATGAGGACACTGAGAAGAGACAATATTTTCCGTCTGACAATCGCTTGTATTTCTAGATTAGATTGCACCAAAAGATGCCAGTGTTGTACATTCTCGTGCTACGTTGCTATTTGAATGGCCCTTTTGCTATGTAATCCTACCATTCTATTCGTCGTCAACATCCTTTACAGCATCCTGGAAAACAAAGGGGAGAAGCAGTTAGCAATAGTAGCCGAGGTTGACAAAAAGAAAATAACACATCTCAGTGATTGATTTCTACTGTTATATACATATACCACAAAAGCTTAATTACCTTAGCAAGCCGTGTTACATAAGTAGCAGCAACGGCTGTAACTAATAGCCCTATGCCCAGTGTCAATAGCTGGTTGTTTCCTCCCAAACCGATTTCCGTCTCATCTTGCTGCAAAACGAGGGAGCCATGTCATGGTTCCAAGTATTCAAGCCACTTGATAAAAAAAAGATCTCATCAACCTTATGAGTTCATCATTGTTTCACTCAAGAAAGTTTATTTTTATTAGGTTTGAACTCCGGTGCCTCTATAGTTCAACCGTCCTGACTACACATACAACTGAATTTTCAAAGTACCAAATGAAACACCATGTTCTAATACTTTGCTGAAATATTTGAGCTGCTACCAGCAACATCAAAGCACACTATAGACTAAGGGGTGCCTTGAGTTGGATTAAGGTGTCCGCATTTTGATATATACAAGTGATATTCCATTCTGGACACTTCACTAGAAAGCAGACATAACGTCGACATGCTGCAAGACACCCCCATATCCATGGGATGGAGACGGTTCTTATAAGCTACTCCCTTTGTAAAGTAATATATGACGTTTTAGAGACTTGACACATGACACAAGTCTCTAAAACGTCCTATATTAGTTTAAAGGAAGTAGTACTATTCTATATAAGCGTAGAGAACACATAGAGATGTTTGGTACAACCAAAGGTAACGGGACTGGTAACGGAAACAGGTATCGGTGGGATCATGGCGTAACAGGAGCATTTGCTCTTCTGTTTGTTTCATGCTTGTAAAGGAATCAAGTTACAACTGTGTTTGGATCTGCTAAGTAATCAGATTGCAAAAAGGCAAAAAATCACGCAGAATCGAAGCCAGGAACAAGTAACATGATCTTGGCGACGATTAACTAGAGCAATAAACGAATCATGGAGAGGGATTTGGCCTGTTTAGGAACAGATCGTGACGAGACTCGTTTACGGTGTAGCCGACTACGGCGCCGCGTTACCAAATGCGCGTAAAGTTTTCAGATCACGCTGTAACCGGATGACGGGCAAAAGTCACCCAACCAAACACCTCAGTATGTAAAGCATTTTTGATGGCTTGAAAGAGTATATATTGTATTGTGGAGCAGTATCCCTGATGTAGCAACAAAAGCAAGTTTGCAAAGAAAAGGTGAACTCAGAAAAGGTCAACGGTTTACGAACTTACGATTATAGCTCGCCCAAATGCACCAGCACTGACATAGGCCCATGTTCCTGGAAGCATACCCAACCAACTGCATACGTACAAAAGCAATATCTGAGGTAAAATTGCTTTATAGAAAAAATATATACTGATGGCAAAATTTTCTGTGTGATATTCCTTCACAAAGGAATGCTCAATTTGTAGTGGATCAGAAAGTTGTCAGTCCCTTAACCAGGTATATGGTATTTGCTACTCCTTTGATTTTGTAAATCGCATGCGTCTGTAATAACATTACTACAGTGCATCATGAATCATGCATATGAAACTTTTAAGTTAATAGGTCGTTAAGAACAGCTAAATTTCTCAATGAGTGCAGTTTGCTCTGTGGAATAGAAGTTTAAGGCCATGTACTTAGTTTTTCTGTGTGCAGGAATATGTACTTCATTATTTCTGTTAGATTCACGGAGAATGCCAAAATAATATAAGGAAGTGGGAGCAGAAACTAACCTGCCCAACACGTAGGGTAAGAACTTGACTGAAGTCAAACCGTACAGGTAGTTCCCAAGGGAGAAAGGTAATAGGGGACTCAAGCGAAGCAGAGTCACAACCTTGAAACCATTTTCACCTATCGCTTTATCAATTGCCAGAAACTTCTTGTTTCCTTCTACCATCTTAAGAATACGCTCTCTGGCAAAGTATCTAGCAATGAGAAAGGCCACAGCGGCAGCTAGCTATACAGTCAACAAAGTTCAATGAGAAAATGCACAGCGGCAGAATGAAAACAGAAATGTTCTTTATGTTGAAGTTACTTACTGTCCCACTGATTGAAACCATAATAGTACCAGTAACACTACCGAATAATAGACCTGCAGACATGGTCAACGGTACTGCTGGAATTGCAAGAACCTGAATCGAACAAACACTATCATTAGTATTAATCCAAAGTTGCAACCCTGATGTTATGCAAAAGGTCTAAGATTCATAGCCAAAAGGATCAAATGTGGACCCACCAATTTTTGTTTCACCAACCCCCAAAAAATAAAGTCATAAAGATGATCTAGTGCCTAGGCATTTATGTGACAGCTGCATACACAAGGAGCATTGATGCATTTTTAGCTTATCGTGAACATTAGGTTGTGTAAACATTTCAGAACAACTGCCCAACTGTCGTGCTGATAAGGCAACCTTGTATTATCATCTGTAGTGGAATAGCTAGTTTAGGTGGAAATGAGCATACACCTTGACAAGAAGGTACTCCCTCCGTTCCGAATTACTCGTCGCAGAAATGGATGTGTCTAGATGTATTTTAGTTCTAGATACATCCATTTCCGCGACGAGTAATTTGGAATGGAGGGAGTAGATGACTAAGGTTGATAATTGAAGAACGTACCTCCAATCCTGCATAGGCAAGTATAAACAACGCGTACCCAGCAGTGCCATAGCCTGTTCATGCAAAGTAATATAGAAGTTTAACTAAAAATGTCCAAGGAAGGCGTTTACTTGAAAGATTTCGTAATGATCAACAAGAATCAGCAGATATGTGAATAGTTAGTTCTGCGACCCAGTGGTCTTGCTATCATGCGCCACTACGGAGTAGTATGTAGTATTATCTAAGCACCAGAATCACTAGCTATATTTGAACGCAGAATTCGCAAGACATTTCACTAATTTCAGTACTACTAAGAGCACAGCTTAGGCCAAACAAGTGGTAGTGCAAAGCAAGCAGAGGTGGGAGCACAGCTGGATTGTTGGTTCCATTACCCTCAATGAACCCGGAGAAGTGCGTGAGGAAGGTATTGATCTGGTCCTTGTACACGTACCCGGCGGCCCCGAACCCCCCTACGACCCCGACCAGCACCGCCCCGGCGAGCAGCGTCCCGGTGAGGGCCCCCGAGAACCCTTCGCCCTCTTCCTCCTCCTTCTCCTTCCCCTTCTTCTCCCGGTCGGCGGCGGAGCGGCGGTCGTCGCCCCCGCCGCCGCCGCCGCCGAGCCGGAAGGGGAGGTTGGGCGAGGCCTTGCGCAGCGTGCCCTTGTCGGACTCCCGCAGCGAGGAGAGCGGCGGGTGGAAGGCCCGGCGGTGGCGCCACCGCCACGGCGAGCCGCCCTGCGCCGCGCAGGGCGGCGAGAAGTGGGGGGAGAGGACGGGCGAGGGGGAGAGCCGCTGCGGCGAGAGGAGGTGCGGCTGCCTCATGGGGTCGGGCTGTCAGGCTTGCTTAGCGCGCGGGGTGTGCGGCCATGAGAGCTCGGAAGCGATAAGAGGCGTGGGAGAGAGAGAGGGGAGGGGGAGAACGGGGAGGGAGGAAGGCGCTGGAGAGTGAACGGGGAGCGGCATGTGGATTGTGGGCGCGGTGGCTGCGGCGCGGGCCCGCCGTCGCTGCTCTGCTCTCTGCCGTCTGCCGTTCCGTGGTGGCCGAAAGCCAGCAGAGCTGCTGAGATTCCGAAACCTGAGCGCGTGGTCTGTGATTGGTGCAGCGGAATCTGTGATCGAACTGGAAAAGATGCCCCCACATTTCTTCTCCCCGGTCTGGGCTCAAAAATCTTGCACCAGCTGAACTGGTCGCTAGTGATATCTTCTATTCCTAAATAGGTACAACCCACTATTCTAAATAGATACAACTCACTAGCTATTTTTTCTAGAAATGTAAGGGCATCTCCGGCCGTTGGCCCCCCAGGACGCATAAAAATCGCCCCCTGGGGGCGAGCCGGCGATACAATCGGCGCTCGAGGCGGTTTTGCGCCCAGTCGTCGCCCCCAGGCACCGAAATTGGCTCACTTTGCAGTCCAATTTCGGCGAATAAACGGCCCATATGGGCGAGAATAGGCACATATTCGGCGTGGTTTCGCCGTGTCTCGGCGTTCAATTATCAACACAATTATTTCTTATCACATATTTCATCACAGAAAAATCAAATACTTCAACAAAATAGTACAACAACAAATAGTTCAATACAAATTATATAGTTCAACAAATAAAAACTCGTATTTCATCACATGGCGTCCTCCTTGAGCCTTCATAGGTGCTCAATCAGATCTTTCTGCAGTTGATGATGCACCTGTGGGTCTCGGATCTCCTGACGCATACTGAGATAGGCAGTCCAAGTTGCCGGTAGCTGGTGATCAACTTCGGCTAGAGGACCCTGCCTGTAGTATGGTTCAGTGTCAAACACTGGGTCTTCTTGCTCGCTCTCGATGATCATGTTGTGCAAGATGACACAGCAAGTCATAATCTCCCACATTTGATCTTTGGACCAGGTCTGAGCGGGGTACCGAACAACAGCAAATCGAGATTGGAGCACACCAAATGCCCGCTCGACATCCTTCCTGCAAGCCTCCTAAAGCTTCGCAAACCAGGCGTTCTTGCCTCCTGCCACAGGGTTTGAGATCGTCTTCACAAATGTCGACCATCTCGGATAGATGCCGTCAGCTAGATAGTACCCCTTGTTGTATTGGTGCCCATTGATCTCGAAGTTCACCGGAGGAGAATGGCCCTCAACGAGCTTGGCAAAAACAAAAGAGCACTGCAGCACGCTGATGTCATTGTGAGTTCCTGGCATACCAAAGAAGGAGTGCCAAATCCAAAGGTCCTGTGTGGCTACCGCCTCAAGCACCACACTGCAACCGCCTTTGGCGCCTTTGTACATCCCCTGCCAACCAAATGGGCAATTCTTCCATTTCCAATGCATGCAGTCGATGCTTCCAAGCATCCCAGAAAATTCTCTTGCTGCATTCTGGGCTAGGATCCGAGCAGTGTCTTCCGCATTGGGTGTTCTCAAGTATTGTGGCCCAAACACTGCCACCACTGCCCGACAGAACTTGTAGAAACACTCTATGCTGGTGGACTCGGCCATGCGCCCATAGTCGTCGAGTGAATCACTGGGAGCTCCATGTGCAAGCATCCTCATCGCTGTCGTGCACTTCTGGATGGAGGTGAATCCAAGAGCGCCAGTGCAATCCATCTTGCACTTGAAGTAGTTGTCGAACTCCCGGATGGAATTCACAATCCTGAGGAAGAGCTTTCGGCTCATCCGATAACGGCACCGAAATGTTCTCTCGCCATGAAGTGGAGCATCGGCGAAGTAGTCGGAGTAGAGCATGCAGTGGCCTTGGAGACGATGCCGGTTCTTTGCTTTCACCCGCCCCGGCGCCGAGCCACCTCGCCACGGCTTTTCATTGCTCGCCAGCAGCTGGGCGAGGGCGCGCGAGCACCATGAGATGCTCTTCTTCCTGGACGTCGGCCGCGGCTTCCTCCTCCAGCAGCGCGGCGAGCTCTTCCTCCTCATCCGAGTCCATCGCCGAGACAGGCAAAACGCCGAACACCTTGCGCTCGGTGGGCGTGTACCCGCCGTTAAACCGCGCCTCCGCGGCCGGAAACGGCGGCCGGAAACGCCCAACTGCTGTGGGAGGGGCTGCCGCGGCGAAGCGCTGCTATTTTCCGGCGGGGAATGGCTATCTAGCGGAGTAGGGCGGCGGCCGTCGCCGGGATATAGCTAGTGGTGACCGAGGGCGCGAGGGGTGCGAGGTGAGTAGGGGGAAGAAAACCTTGACTTTTCCCCTGTCGGTGTGGGCCAGGCGTGCTTTTCCCTAGCGCCGGAGCCCCCAACTACTCCCCAGTGTGCCGGGTTCGGCCTGTGGCCGCCGAGCGGAAAAAAGGTCCGAACCGGCGATTTTCTGCGTCCTGGGGGCGCGACTGGGCCGTTTTTTTGGCGCCGGCGCCGAAAAAGTGGCCTGGGGGGGCTTGTTGGGGGCGCGGCTGGAGATGCCCTAACTACCCACTAACTGGACAAAATTATGGACTTGAGTAAAAAATGCATTGAAAAGGTGCAAGCCACCATCTCTCTCATCTTTAATTACTTAACCCTCAATGAGCTAAGTGTGTGTAGAAATTAAGAAGACCATTCGTAGATTGCTATTGGTCTTGATTACCGTGTGAAGAGAGAGAAGTATTTTTCCTACTTTAAAGTGCATTGGAAAGATATAGTAGTAAGTACACTCTTTTGTAAACAAATTTTGAAGCTAGATGTACATTCTTCACCGGACGGAGGGAGTATGCCATGCAAGTCACAAGTTACATTGTTTTTGCATTAGTGTATGCATGCATGCATGCATCACATCATCAATTCATGCATGTTATCATAAGTTAGTTTTTTCATTAGATTTTGTTTTGAGAATATATGTGTTGATCGTTTGCATCATACCTATGTAGTTCACATTCATATTATTTTTTGTTACAAATGATATTCTTCTAATTAAAATTCATTTTTTCTCTTTGTATACCCTTTGTGTTTCACTTTCATTTTTAAGCTTAGATTTGCTTCTCATTAGTCATAGATGTTTTTGTAGCAACTTTTATGCATTCTTTTAGCAAATTTCCCACAGCAACGCGTTGAGGCATCATCTAGTTTGTAAAGCTATCCGGTGAAAACAAATGCTCGCTCGACTAGTCCTACTAATTCCGTTGCCTGGATAACTGGATCCTATCGGTTTCGTGAGCACCCTTGTTCGATCGAACATGAATTCTGTAGTATGAGTTTTCTGCTTTTATGCCTCCCGTGTCAACAGAGTACTAAAAATGTGAAACGGTGCTTACATATATTTGCGTAAAATCATTGTTACTCTCTCCATTCGAAAATTTATCCATTTCTCCGACAAGTATTTTCGGAGGGAGTATTTAACGAACAGTTGTGCAACTAAATTTATGTAAATGCATGTGTATTCTAGAAGGCGCATCATGTAGCCAGGAGATTTTGCAATTTGGAGCTCTCCTTCGTAAGCGCGAAGGTAGGGCTTACGGTGTTTCCGGCATGCATGGCAGGAGTACTCTTTCTATTGAAATTGATATGTAAATCAGACACTTCGTTCGTGTTATCCGATAGAATTCAAACAAGGCAATGCTAGTGTGGAAATGTTACTCGCAACACACACTCAGTCTATTCATCATGTTTTTATCGCTGAAATGACGCTATGCAAGTAAATTCCCACGCACTGAAGTTTTTCATCAATGTCGATAACTCCTGCCCATAGCCCCCTTGATAATTGGAGCAATGCCTTTGAGCTCGTCTTGTTGGAAGTGTTCGACAAATATCTTTTAGCTTCGTTGGATTTCTACCGGGTTATGCTTTTTTAATCGTATAGATGTGGGATAGGACATCTTGCTAGTTTTCTTTTCACTTTCATGTGTGGGAGGTTTTATTTTTTTAGTTCTTGAAGTGTGCCATTGATTTTTTGAGTCGGATGCATATATTATTGCATTATGAGTATGCTTTCACTGGGCGGCAGGTCCGGATAGCTATATTGAACCTGGTTACTTGGAATGTGCTTTCACGGAGCCTATGCAAACTTGGGTAAGTTATAGGTGTTGGTATCATAATATTTTCTATGAGTGAGACGCTTGAATCATGTTAGTTTTATTTATTTAGGGACGGCGATAACTATTTGCCTCATCTATTAGTTAAGAAGAAAAGATTTGTCTGGTTAATTAACGAAAAGTCAGGCAAAAACTGGCATAACCCGCTGATTTGGCATACTTAAACACACACACACACACACACACACACACACACACAAACACACACACACACACATACAAACAAAAAAGTCTTGTTGAGGTTGCACATTGATGTCATCGTCAACACTTCTCCCTGAGCAAGCGACTCCAACTTCATGCAAATGACCGTCGACCAAACCCACATCGCAAAGTGTAGGATCAAAATTATCGACCAAAGGAGTGGCGATGAATGAGAGATTTTAATTAATTCTTTATAAATACAAAATAATTCGGTAAAACAAAAGAATAACATGATACTCCCTCCGGTCCTTTTTACTCTGCATATTAGGTTTGTCTGAAGTCAAACTTTTTAAAGTTTGACCAAGTTTATAGATAAAAATATATTAACATTCACATAACAACACCAATATCAATAGATCCATCTTTGAATATATTTTTATATTATATTTATTAGGTATTTTAGATGTTAATAGTTTCTATTATAAATTTGGCCAAAGTTAGCAAAGTTTGACTTCGGACAAATCTAATATGCGAAGTAAAAAGGACCGGAGGGAGTACAAATATAGCAGTTCTAGAAAAATCTACTAGTAGAACTAGATAAACTTAGAGGCATGCAACAAAACTACTAAGTAAGCATAACAACAAAAACTAGTAGTAGGACTAGAGAAACTCGCTCTCGCCCTCCCTTGTTTCATATAGTGACCACGATGATGAGAGCTCTGACGACATCCCGGTGGGTGCATGGGCTGCAAAAGGATGAGGACGACCAGAAGCAGAGGTGGTCCTAGCCATGGCGGGGGCTTATGGAGAACAAACACATAGGTTGTGCTGCAGGTTAATTTGAGCGGTTTTTTGGTGGCTTATAGTCGGTTTCCTTGAAAAAATGTGTCACGGTAAGAGTTTTCGAAACATGACTTCGATCATCATACTAGAAGAGAACACGTATGCCACAAAATAACACAACATGCCGACCCATGTCACACCATCTTTTCCTAAGATCGATTGTCCTTGGGCAACCGTGTCAATACTTGAGGCCAAAAATGTTCAAAGGGGAAGCTAGGTCCAATCAACGAGCACACTGGCCATGCATGCATGCCCTTTCAATCGTTCAAAGCATCTAAAGCGAAGGAAAGTTGCCCAGGTCACGACCAATCCACAATCATCCTCACTAGCGAAGTTGTGTGCATGCCAAGGGGGGAACTGCCCCCCTCCTCAAGATTTGGAAACAAATGCGAATGGTAAATATATCAGGGTGGCCTAAATGGGAAAACGCATCTCCCCGTCGGATCCTCATATTTCTTTTAGCCCCCCGGGCCTAGAAAGTATTTATCTAGCTCAACCGCTTCCCTCAAATCCTCGGCTGTCTATTATGCTTTGTTCACTTTCATAATCTAGAAAAAATATTCTTGATTGGGTTGTTTCAACACTATTCTTCTTTCCTCCCACTAATTATACCGAACATATCCTGTCAAAACTACGCAAATGGTACCGACAAAGCTCTATGCTTCTTACTCCCTCTGTCTCCCAATGGGGATCATTAAATTTTGTTTGAAGTAAAATGGCTCAAAGTTTGACGAAGCTTGTTAGAAAAACAATCAATAACTATAATACTACAAGCTATTTTTTTACTAAATATACATAATATAAATTTTTACTATACTACTAACTATATGTAATATAAACATTTACTTTATTAGTGTATTTAGTGATACCATTTTTATAGTAGTTTTTGCCTCTGTTTGTTATAAACTTTGTCAAACAATGAACCGTTTGACTTTAAACATAATTTATACTAGATGGTACCCCGTGGGTTATTGAGGATATTGTCAGCAACATATTTCAATGACATTTGATTGTATTAACATGAATATATGGATCAATAATATATAAACTAAATATTAAAATACTTATTATATATTGTATTTGATTATTCGTATAGGTAGCATAATGATGGAAACATTTTCCATGCATGTTGTGGTGGCCCTTTTATGAGTTGGCATGTGTCATGAAGTGGAATGTGTGCATATTGAGAGAAGTAGTGGGATCAACTAATAATGAAAAAACTTTTCACATGTATGTTGAGATGGGCCTTTGATGATATGACTGAAGGAAATATGCCCTAGAGGCAATAATAAAGTTATTATTTTATTTCCTTATATCATGATAAATGTTTATTATTCATGCTAGAATTGTATTATCCGGAAACATAATACTTGTGTGAATACATAGACAAACTAAACGTCACTAGTGTGCCTCTACTTGACTAGCTTGTTAATCAAAGATGGTTATGTTTCCTAACCATAGACATGTGTTGTCATTTGATTAACGGGATCACATCATTAGGAGAATGATGTGATTGACATGACCCATTCCATTAGCTTAGCACTCGATCGTTTAGTATGTTGCTATTGCTTTCTTCATGACTTATACATGTTCCTATGACTATGAGATTATGCAACTCCCGTTTGCCGGAGGAACACTTTGTGTGCTACCAAACATCACAACGTAACTGGGTGATTATAAAGGAGCTCTACAGGTGTCTCCAAAGGTACATGTTGGGTTGGCGTATTTCGAGATTAGGATTTGTCACTCTGATTGTCGGAGAGGTATCTCTGGGCCCTCTCGGTAATGCACATCACATAAGCCTTGCAAGCATTGCAACTAATGAGTTAGTTGCGAGATGATGTATTACGAAACAAGTAAAGAGACTTGCTGGTAACGAGATTGAACTATGTATTGAGATACCGATGATCGAATCTCGGGCAAGTAACATACCGATGACAAAGGGAACAAAGTATGTTGTTATGCGGTCTGACCGATAAAGATCTTCGTAGAATATGTGGGAGCCAATATGAGCATCCAGGTTCCGCTATTGGTTATTGACCGGAGACATGTCTTGGTCATGTCTACATTGTTCTCGAACCCGTAGGGTCCGCACGCTTAACATTACGATGACAGTTTCATTATGAGTTTATATATTTTGATGTACCGAAGTTTGTTCGGAGTCCCGGATGTGATCACGGGCATGACGAGGAGTCTCGAAATGGTCGAGACATAAAGATTGATATATTGGACGGCTATATTCGGACACCGGAAGTGTTCCGGGTGATGTCGGAGAAAACCGGAGTG
>NC_041384.1:649440644-649506554 GCF_002162155.2 Triticum dicoccoides | reverse complement strand
GGAGAAGGGGGGCAGCGCCCCCCCTTTCCTTCTCCCTCTCCCCCTTCCTTTCCCCTCCTAGTAGGAGTAGGAAAGAGGGGAGTCCTACTCCTACTAGGAGGACTCCTCCTCCTTGGCGTGCCCTAGGGCCGGCCGGCCTCCCCCCTTGCTCCTTTATATACGGGGGCAGGGGGGCACCTCTAGACACACAAGTTGATCCTCGTGATCGTTTTCTTAGCCGTGTGCGGTGCCCCCTTCCACCATACTCCTCGATAATATTGTAGCGGTGCTTAGGCGAAGCCCTGCGATGGTAGAACATCAAGATCGTCACCACGCCGTCGTGCTGACGGAACTCTTTCCCGACACTTTGCTGGATCAGAGTCCGGGGATCATCATCGAGCTGAATGTGTGCAGAACTCGGAGGTGCCGTACGTTCGATACTTGGATTGGTCGGATCGGGAAGACATACGACTACTTCCTCTATGTTGTGTCAACACTTCCGTTGCCGGTCTACGAGGGTACATAGACAATACTCTCCCCTCTCGTTGCTATGCATCACCATGATCTTGCGTGTGCGTAGGAATTTTTTTGAAATTACTACATTCCCCAACAATGGTATCAGAGTCTAGGTTTTATGTGTTGATGTTGTGCACGAGTAGAACACAAGTGAGTTGTGGGCAATATAAGTCATACTGCTTACCAGCATGTCATACTTTGGTTCGGCGGTATTGTTGGATGAAGCGGCCCGGACCGACATTACGCGTACGCTTACGCGAGACTGGTTCTACCGACGTGCTTTGCACACAGGTGGCTGGCGGGTGTCAGTTTCTCCAACTTTAGTTGAACCGACTGTGGCTACGCCCGGTCCTTGCGAAGGTTGAAACATCACCAACTTGACAAACTATCATTGTGATTTTGATGCGTAGGTAAGATTGGTTCTTTCTTAAACCCGTAGCAGCCACGTAAAACTTGCAACAAACAAAGTAGAGGACGTCTAACTTGTTTTTGCAGGGCATGTTGTGATGTGATATGGTCAAGACATGATGCTAAATTTTATTGTATGAGATAACCATGTTTTGTAACCGAGTTATCGGCAACTGGCAGGAGCCATATGGTTGTCGCTTTATTGTATGCAATGCAATTGCATTGTAATGCTTTACTTTATCACTAAGCGGTAGCGATAGTCGTGGAAGCATAAAATTGGCGAGACGACAACGATGCTACGATAATGATCAAGGTGTTGCACCGGTGACGATGGTGATCATGACGGTGCTTCGAAGATGAAGATCACAAGCACAAGATGATGATGGCCATATCATATCACTTATATTGATTGCATGTGATGTTTATCTTTTATGCATCTTATCTTGCTTTGATTGACGGTAGCATTTTAAGATGATCTCTCACTAATTATCAAGAAGTGTTCTCCCTGAGTATGCACCGTTGCGAAAGTTCTTCGTGCTGAGACACCACGTGATGATCGGGTGTGATAGGCTCTACGTTCAAATACAACGGGTGCAAAATAGTTGCACGCGCGGAATACTCAAGTTATACTTGACGAGCCAAGCATATACAGATATGGCCTCGAAACACGGAGATCGAAAGGTCGAGCGTGAATCATATAGTAGATATGATCAACATAGTGATGTTCACCAATGAAACTACTCCATCTCACGTGATGATCGGACATGGTTTAGTTGATTTGGATCACGTGATCACTTAGAGGATTAGAGGGATGTCTATCTAAGTGGGAGTTCTTTAGTAATATGATTAATCGAACTTAAATTTATCATGAACTTAGTACCTGATAGTATCTTGCTTGTTTATGTTTGATTGTAGATAGATGGCCCGTGTTGTTGTTCCGTTGAATTTTAATGCGTTCCTTCAGAAAGCAAAGTTGAAAGATGATGGTAGCAATTACACGGACTGGGTCCGTAACTTGAGGATTATCCTCATTGCTGCATAGAAGAATTACGTCCTGGAAGCACCGCTGGGTGCCAGGCCTGCTGCTGGAGCAACACCAGATGTTATGAACGTCTGGCAGAGCAAAGTTGATGACTACTCGATAGTTCAGTGTGCCATGCTTTACGGCTTAGAATCGGGACTTCAACGACGTTTTGAACGTCATGGAGCATATGAGATGTTCCAGGAGTTGAAGTTAAATATTTTAAGCAAATGCCCGGATTGAGAGATATGAAGTCTCCAATAAGTTCTACAGCTGCAAGATGGAGGAGAACAGTTCTGTCAGTGAGCATATACTCAAAATGTCTGGGTATAATAATCACTTGATTCAATTGGGAGTTAATCTTCCAGATGATTGCGTCATTGACAGAATTCTTCAATCACTTCCACCTAGCTACAAGAGCTTCGTGATGAACTATAATATGCAAGGGATGAATAAGACAATTCCCGAGCTCTTCGCAATGCTGAAAGCTGTGGAGGTAGAAATCAAAAAGGAGCATCAAGTGTTGATGGTCAACAAGACCACTAGTTTTAAGAAAAAGGGCAAAGGAAAGAAGAAGGGAACTTCAAAAAGAACAGCAAGCAAGTTGCTGCTCAGGAGAAGAAACCCAAATCTGGACCTAAGCCTGAAACTGAGTGCTTCTACTGCAAGCAGACTGGTCACTGGAAGCGGAACTGCCCCAAGTATTTGGCGGATAAGAAGGATGGCAAGGTGAACAAAGGTATATGTGATATACATGTTATTGATGTGTACCTTACTAATGCTCGCAGTAGCACCTGCATATTTGATACTGGTTCTGTTGCTAATATTTGCAAATCGAAACAGGGACTACAGATTAAGAGAAGATTGGCTAAGGACGAGGTGACGATGCGCGTGGGAAATGGTTCCAAAGTCGATGTGATCGCAGTCGGCACGCTACCTCTACATCTACCTTCGGGATTAGTATTAGACCTAAATAATTGTTATTTGGTGCCAGCGTTAAGCATGAACATTATATCTGGATCTTGTTTGATGCGAGATGGTTATTCATTTAAATGAGAGAATAATGGTTGTTCTATTTATATGAGTAATATATTTTATGGTCATGCACCCTTGAAGAGTGGTCTATTCTTATTAAATCTCGATAGTAGTAACACACATATTCATAATGTTGAAGCCAAAAGATGCAGAGTTGATAATGATAGTGCAACTTATTTGTGGCACTGCCGTTTATGTCATATCGGTGTAAAGCGCATGAAGAAACTCCATACTGATGGACTTTTGGAACCACTTGATTATGAATCACTTGGTACTTGCGAACCGTGCCTCATGGGCAAGATGACTAAAACGCCGTTCTCCAGTACTATGGAGAGAGCAACAGATTTGTTGGAAACCATATATACAGATGTATGTGGTCCGATGAATATTGAGGCTCGTGGCAGATATCGTTATTTTCTCACCTTCACAAATGACTTAAGCAGATATGGGTATATCTACTTAATGAAACATAAGTCTGAAACATTTGAAAAGTTCAAAGAATTTCTGAGTGAAGTTGAAAATCATCGTAACAAGAAAATAAAATTCCTACGATCTGATCGTGGAGGAGAATATTTGAGTTACGAGTTTGGTGTACATTTGAAACAATGGAATAGTTTCGCAACTCACGCCACCCGGAACACCACAGCGTAATGGTGTGTCCGAACGTCGTAATCGTACTTTACTAGATATGGTGCGATCTATGATGTCTCTTACTGATTTACCGCTATCATTTTGGGGTTATGCTTTAGAGACGGCCGCATTCACGTTAAATAGGGCACCATTAAAATCCGTTGAGACGACGCCTTATGAACTGTGGTTTGGCAAGAAACCAAAGTTGTCGTTTCTGAAAGTTTGGGGCTGCGATGCTTATGTGAAAAATCTTCAACCTGATAAGCTTGAACTCAAATCGGAGTAATGTGTCTTCATAGGATATCCAAAGGAAACTATTGGATACACCTTCTATCACAGATCCGAAGGCAAGACTTTTGTTGCTAAATTCGGAAACTTTCTAGAGAAGGAGTTTCTCTCGAAAGAAGTGAGTGGGAGGAAAGTAGAATTTGATGAGGTAACTGTACCTGCTCCCTTATTGGAAAGTAATACATCACAGAAACCGGTTTCTGTGACACCTACACCAATTAGTGAGGAAGCTAATGATGATGATCATGAAACTTCAGAACAAGATACTACTGAACCTCGTAGATCAACCAGAGTAAGATCCGCACCAGAGTGGTACGATAATCCTGTTCTGGAAGTCATGCTACTAGATCATGATGAACCTACGAACTATGGAGAAGCGATGGTGAGCCCAGATTCCGCAAAATGGCTTGAAGCCATGAAATCTGAGATGGGATCCATGTATGAGAACAAAGTGTGGACTTTGGTTGACTTCCCCAAAGATCGGCAAGCAATTGAGAATAAATGGATCTTCAAGAAGAAGACTGACGCTGACGGTAATGTTACTGTCTACAAAGCTAGACTTGTCGCAAAAGGTTTTCGACAAGTTCAAGGGATTGACTACGATGAGACCTTCTTACCCGTAGCGATGCTTAAGTCTGTCCGAATCATGTTAGTAATTGCCGCATTTTATGATTATGAAATTTGGCAGATGGATGTCAAAACTGCATTCCTGAATGGATTTCTGGAAGAAGAGTTGTATATGATGCAACTAGAAGGTTTTGTCGATCCAAAGGGAGCTAACAAAGTGTGCAAGCCTCTCGGAGTTGGAATAAATGCTTTGATAGTGTGATCAAAGCATTTGGTTTTGTACAGACTTTTGGAGAAGCCTGTATTTACAAGAAAGTGAGTGGGAGCTTTGTAGCATTTCTGATATTATATGTAGATGACATATTACTAATCGAAAATGATATAGAATTTCTGGATAGCATAAAGGGATACTTGAATAAGAGTTTTTCAATGAAAGACCTCGGCGAAGCTGCTTACATATTGGGCATTAAGATCTATAGAGATAGATCAAGACGCTTAATTGGACTTTCACAAAGCACATACCTTGACAAAATTTTGAAGAAGTTCAAAATGGATCAAGCAAAGAAAGGATTCTTGCCTGTGTTACAAGGTGTGAAATTGAGTAAGACTCAATGCCCGACCAATGCAGAAGATTGGGAGAAAATGAAAGATGTTCCCTATGCTTCAGCCATAGGCTCTATCATGTATGCAATGCTGTGTACCAGACCTGATGTGTGTCTTGCTATAAGTCTAGCAGGGAGGTACCAAAGTAATCCAGGAGTGGATCACTGGACAGCGGTCAAAAACATCCTGAAATACCTGAAAAGGACTAAGGATATGTTTCTCGTATATGGAGGTGACAAAGAGCTCATCGTAAATGGTTATGTTGATGCAAGCTTTGACACTGATCCGGACGATTCTAAATCACAAACCAGATACGTGTTTACATTAAACGGTGGAGCTGTCAGTTGGTGCAGTTATAAACAAAGCGTTGTGGCGGGATCTACATGTGAAGTGGAGTACATAGCTGCTTCGGAAGCAGCAAACGAAGGAGTCTGGATGAAGGAGTTCATATCTGATCTAGGTGTCATACCTAGTGCATCGGGACCAATGAAAATCTTTTGTGACAATACTGGTGCAATTGCCTTGGCAAAGGAATCCAGATTTCACAAGAGAACCAAGCACATCAAGAGACGCTTCAATTCCATCCGGGATCTAGTCCAGGTGGAATACATAGAGATTTGCAAGATACATACGGATCTGAATGTAGCAGACCCGTTGACTAAGCCTCTTCCACGAGCAAAACATGATCAACACCAAAGCTCCATGGGTGTTAGAATCATTACTGTGTAATCTAGATTATTGACTCTAGTGCAAGTGGGAGACTGAAGGAAATATGCCCTAGAGGCAATAATAAAGTTATTATTTTATTTCCTTATATCATGATAAATGTTTATTATTCATGCTAGAATTGTATTATCCGGAAACATAATACTTGTGTGAATACATAGACAAACTAAACGTCACTAGTGTGCCTCTACTTGACTAGCTTGTTAATCAAAGATGGTTATGTTTCCTAACCATAGACATGTGTTGTCATTTGATTAACGGGATCACGTCATTAGGAGAATGATGTGATTGACATGACCCATTCCATTAGCTTAGCACCCGATCGTTTAGTATGTTGCTATTGCTTTCTTCATGACTTATACATGTTCCTATGACTATGAGATTATGCAACTCCCGTTTGCCGGAGGAACACTTTGTGTGCTACCAAACTTCACAACGTAACTGGGTGATTATAAAGGAGCTCTACAGGTGTCTCCAAAGGTACATGTTGGGTTGGCGTATTTCGAGATTAGGATTTGTCACTCCGATTGTCGGAGAGGTATCTCTGGGCCCTCTCGGTAATGCACATCACATAAGCCTTGCAAGCATTGCAACTAATGAGTTAGTTGCGAGATGATGTATTACGAAACGAATAAAGAGACTTGCCCGTAACGAGATTGAACTATGTATTGAGATACCGACGATCGAATCTCGGGCAAGTAACATACCGATGACAAAGGGAACAAAGTATGTTGTTATGCGGTCAGACCGATAAAGATCTTCGTAGAATATGTGGGATCCAATATGAGCATCTAGGTTCTGCTATTGGTTATTGACCGGAGACATGTCTCGGTCATGTCTACATTGTTCTCGAACCTGTAGGGTCCGCACGCTTAACGTTACGATGACAGTTTCATTATGAGTTTATATATTTTGATGTACCGAAGTTTGTTTGGAGTCCCGGATGTGATCACGGACATGACGAGGAGTCTCAAAATGGTCGAGACATAAAGATTGATATATTGGACGGCTATATTCGGACACCAGAAGTGTTCCGGGTGATTTCGGAGAAAACCGAAGTGCCGGAGGGTTACCGGAACCCCCCCCCCCGGAGAAGTAATGGGCCTTATGGGCCCTAGTGGAGAGAGAGGGGCGGCCAGGGTGGGCCGCGCGCCCCCTCCCCCTCTGGTCCGAATTGGACTAGGAGAAGGGGGGCATCGCCCCCCTTTCCTTCTCCCTCTCCCCCTTCCTTTCCCCTCCTAGTAGGAGTAGGAAAGAGGAGGACTCCTCCTCCTTGGCGCGCCCTAGGGCCGGCCGGCCTCCCCCCCTTGCTCCTTTATATACGGGGGCAGGGGGCACCTCTAGACACACAAGTTGATCCTCGTGATCGTTTTCTTAGCCGTGTGCGGTGCCCCCTTCCACCATACTCATCGATAATATTGTAGCGGTGCTTAGGCGAAGCCCTGCAACGGTAGAACATCAAGATCATCACCACGTCATCGTGCTGACGGAACTCTTCCCCGACACTTTGCTGGATCAGAGTCCGGGGATCGTCATCGAGCTAAACGTGTGCAGAACTCGGAGGTGCCGTACGTTCGGTACTTATATTGGTCGGATCGGGAAGACGTACGACTACTTCATCTACGTTGTGTCCACACTTCCGTTGCCGGTCTACGAGGGTACGTAGACAATACTCTCCCCTCTCGTTGCTATGCATCACCATGATCTTGCGTGTGCGTAGGATTTTTTTTGAAATTACTACGTTCCCCAACAATGGCATGTGTGCATATTGAGATAAAATAGAACTTAGTGAGGATCAACTACTTAGGTATACTATAAGATACTCCATACGTTATTGCGATATTTTGCAGTATTTTGAATGGGATTTAATTATATGAAACATGAATAATACAAGAATAGAATCTGGAAAATACAAAAATAATTTATTGTGTTTGATTTTGTATATTCGTCAATATTTGTTAAGTATAAATAGCATAATAGAATGAAAAATTTAATGCATGTTTTCATATGGAGGTGAGATTTTTCCTATTTATGATTGCATGTTAAAGTGTGCCTTTTTATATGGATGATGCATGATGAGGTGTCATGGTTTTTTTGCGAAGGATGAGGTGACATGCTTGCAAGTTAAAAAATAGGTTAGTAGCAACTGCTCCCTTCGTCCCATAATATAAAAGAATTTTTCACACTACAACCATTTAAATATAGAAATTTGGATCACCTCCATTTTAGGGTGGTATCAAAATAACTTTTTTTTAGACAATGATATAAATTAACTCTTTTTTCAAAGGCCACATTAAGGCCGTCATATACTAGGCCTAAAGTAAACTGGACCCAGATGTCCAGGACACGTTTAGTTGCGTCCCAGTCCAACTTTCTGTAATAAAAGCCCAGTTCTGCCGCCATCAACTGGTTCATGACCCAAAACCCACCGTCTCTTCCGAGCTCGCAATTGTTTCGCCTCACGAGTGCTATTTCTCGCTTTACGCGAGTTCGAAGGGATAGTTTATGGCGACGCTAGCCACTGCGCTATGTGTGGAGTTCGTGATGAACTGTAGGGCGCGACCTACTTGAGGTCAAAGAGCTTTTTTCTCTCCTCCGTTTTTTCTATTTTATTCAGTTTTCTTTTGGTTTTCTTTGTTTTTTGTTTGCTTTTTCATTTTTCTTCTCCATTTTCTATTTGGTTTTCTTTTTTCTTCTCTATTTTTGGGTTTTCATTTATTTGGTTTTTCTTGTTTCCTTTTCTTTTTCATTCTACATTCTTATATACATGATTAACATTTTTTCAAATACTTGTACAACATTTTTCAAATACTTTAAAAAAATTAAATGCATGATTGCCATTTTTCTAAATATTATGGAAAGTATATTTTTGTAATATACTCCCTCTGTTTCAAAATAGATGACTCAATTTTGTATAAAGTTAATACAAAGTTGAATCATCTATTTTGGAATGAAGGGAGTATATGTTTATACTACTCCCTCCGTCCGGAAAAAGTTGTCCACAACTTAGTGTACTGCGAATTTTGCAAAAACGCCATCATAACTTAAAATCTGTTACAAACAGGTCGCCTTTTCCTTCATTCTTCCTTTGTCCGTCACCCGCGCGCGTCGCCAGGGCAAGTCGCCGCCGGGGGCCTACGACGGCGCTGCCCAGGGCTTGCTCCTCCGCCGCCCAGGACCCGCGCCGCCCAATTTCTTGCTCCGTCGCCGCCCAGGACGTGCTCCTCCGACACCCAGGTCCTGTGCCGCCGAATTGCTTGCTCCGCCGCCGCCAAGTACGTGGTCCTCCGCCACCCAGGACCTGCACCACCCAATTGCTTGCTCCGCCGCTACGCAGGACGTGCTCCTCCGCCACCCAGGACCTGGGCCGCCGCCGCCAGGCCTGCGCGGCCGATATCCCCTCCGCCACCCAGGATCTGTGCCGCCGTCGGCCAGGACCTGTGCGCGCCTGGGTCTCGAGCGCCTCAACCGCGAGTTCCGGCCGCGCCTGGACCTCGAGCTCCCTCAAGCTCGTCCTGGACCTCAAGCTCGAGCTCTTTCCCCTCCTGCTCTGCAAGTTCCTACTGGTCCCTTGCTCGTGTAGCCGCCCGGAGGTCACCTGCTGGTGTGCTGTCGCCGGAGGTCCCCTGCTCGTGCTGCTGTCGGTGAGAAGAAGTACAAGGCTCCTTGCTTTTTCATCTCCAGTGCCGGACCTTTCTTGCTCTGTAATTTGAAACACAATTGATCATGTCCTCTGAAGAAATGTTACAAAAAAAGAAGTTCAGTTAACTGTTACTATTGCTATCTGAATTCCAACCAGATCAATTTGCTGTCAATTGCTCTGTAATACTCAACCAAGTTATGCAAATGAAGATCAACCAGGTTTAACTTCAGTAAATAATGGTTTATTTCCAGTAAATAGTGCAAGCACAAACCAGGTTTATGCAAATGAAGGTCAACCAGGTTTATCTTCAGTAAATAATGGTTTATTTTCAGTAAATAGTGCAAGCACCAACCAGGTTTATGCAAATGAAGATCAAATTGATAACCAGGAGTAGCTGTCAATTGATTCGGTAATTTGCAGTAGATCAAACTGCAGTAGATTATTTGCTTCATTGTTGTACAACTGTAGTTTAAATGAAATAGAGTATTTGCAAAGTTAAAAAATAACAGATCAGGAATTTGTCTTGTAACTAGTCAAAGATTCTTCTAACAACAAATAAACATATCTAAATTTGCTAAAAAAATCAATCAATTTTTAGTGCACAATCAATCAATTTATTTTGGAAACAAGCAATATGATTCCACCTGATTCCTCAAGACTAACTAGGGTATGTCTTGGTGATTAGTTAAATAAGAAGATCATATTGGCCTTTGCACTATCCATTATCACCATTAGTGATTCTACTGAAAATATCCAATACCACTGTTTATCTCACCATTGATGAGGCAATGTTACTCCTCTAGAGAAGAAAATGATTGATAAAGACATGCTTCTATATATTCAGATTATATGTAGAAGGTCTATAGTACTTACATGAACCAATGATTGATAAAGAAAATGCTAGCACATGTCCACACAAATTCAGTATCCACATGTCCTCAAATTCATTGTTAACACAAATTCATTATTCAGTGCTACCACATGTCCACACGACGGCATCAGGATGATTGATAAAGAAATGCATAACACTACATTAATACCACATCCTGCATGTTTCAGTTTTGACAGTGAATTTTTTTATTAAATTTTCCTTTACTTGCACTGAATCTAAATAACACTAAAGTTTTCTTTATCAATCATAACAGTAAAATTTATCTTGCTCAAATCTAGTCTGAATTTACAAAACACTACACTATATAACTTGCAATTTTCAGTACACCATTGTGAGCAAACGTACAAATATACTCACAAGCTCAAGATAGCTCCCAAGCTCAAGCTCAAGATAGGCTAAAGAAGCTCCAGCGGAGTACACTGCATTCAGTGATCTTGCTAAAGAAGCTCTCAAGCCCAAGCTCAAGATAGGCTAAATTTGACAGCTACTGTACTCAAAAGAAGCATTTCGGATTATCACAGCAAACGAAGCATTTTATGCAGTCTGAAGCATTTTGGATTATCACTAGAAACTGAATCTAGCAGTCTGAAGCATTTTGGATTATCACTAGAAACTGAATCTAGCAGTCTGAAGCATTTTGGATTATCACAGCAAAAAAAACTTAATCATGTTTGATGCACATTGATGCAGCACCCCAAAGTCCCAAACATAAGCGGCAGCAGATCGGTATGCATTGTTTGATTAAGTAGCAGCAATAAAAAAAAAGGGGCAGCCCGGTGCATGTAGCTCCCGCTTGCGCAGGGTCCGGGGAAGGGTCCGACCACAACAACAATAGCTCAACAAATTAAACAAAAAGAAAGTTTCATATCGGTATGCATTGGAAGGAGAATGCTAGAACACGCAGATGTATCAGCTAGAGCACAATATGTGTGAAAATACAAGCTTCTGAAATTTGTTACAGAAATTTTCCTACTAAAAAGATAACTGAATTTTGTGTACTGGAAGTTTACAGTGAAATTTCAGTAACTACAGTAACTGAATTTACAGTAAGATTTCTCACTCCATTACACTGCTATTAACTGTATTATTCTACTATTAACAATCAGAATTAACACTATATTATTCAGTCAAGTTGATGTTCAGAACCTGTCATTTTCTTCCAAAACCTGTCAATTTCTGTCTGGTTTTGATCTGTCAAGTTGATGTCAAACTTGACACATAAATAAAATTTGACATCAATGAAATTTAGACAGTGAATACAGTTTGAACAGTACTCCACTGTCATATTTTCAGTGACTAAAATTCAGTTCTGACAAATTGAAGCCTACTCTATTCTACTCCTAAATTCTGAGCTTGAGTCAAGCAGGGAATACTAAATGGTGGATGAGGCAACAATTACACTTGAGTAAGAAACACTTTGATCATCATAAATACTCCAAATATTGTTATACATTTTTTTAATGGTAATTTCACCCATAGTAACATTTCCAGGTGTATGAACAGCTATTTCAGTCAAGCATATTGTATGTTCATCTTAAGCATATGTTCAGGCAAATTTACAGTTATACAGTCAAGCATACTGTATGTTCATCTCAAGCTAATAGTAGTTGAACATTGGAGATCAAAGCATACTGTATGCCCAATGTTGTTTCAATGTGTGGTTGCTCTCTCAAATTCCATGGCTAACAGTAGTTTTAAAATCACCAAGGACGCATCTGTACTCGTCTAGCAAGCTCACCTGAGATCAACGGAAGCAGCATCTGTACTCGTACTCCATTCCTCTGCAGCAAGTCCTCCTCCAATCGCTGCACAATCCAAGGCGACAAGAACAAAACCAGCTCAGCTGCTTGCTTCACCAAACAATGTTCGAGCTAGCCTTCTTCCTGGTGCACACGGTTCGAGCTGGCCCTACTGAATACAGCAATGCAGAGAGCATCAAGAAAAATGAACTTCAGTCCATGAAAGTGCAGAGTTTAAGCTCTATTCAGCAAATGAAAGCAGCAATACAAGGGTCTGGGCCGGCTAAAGTAAACATTCGACCTCTCTTGCTCGATGGTCTCGACGGGGGTGGGCAGGAGCGCGAGCCTCCAGAGCGCTGTGGCGTCGCGCACCTCCTCGAACACCTCTGGCATCTTGACCAGCCGGCCCGCGGTGGAGGCGAGCGAGA
Source organism: Triticum dicoccoides (assembly GCF_002162155.2). NCBI lineage: Eukaryota > Viridiplantae > Streptophyta > Magnoliopsida > Poales > Poaceae > Triticum > Triticum dicoccoides. The sequence goes on along the minus strand of NC_041384.1, from coordinate 649,494,079 downwards.
TGACGGCGTTGGCGTCGACGACGGGTGGACGGGGCCAGGCCGGTCGAGTTGGTGCAGCTGGACACGATCCGGCTCACCGCCTGCACGGACGACTCCTTGGCCACCGTCTCCCGGCGCGCCATCATGGCCGCACCCCACACCACGGGTGCGGGGGCGGCGGCGCCGGGGGGAGGCGGGGGCGGAAGGTAGCGTAGCCGACCGCCGAGCCAAGGGCCCGCCACGCTTCTTCCATCAACGCTAGGACGGACGGGGTGGGCACGAGCAGGAGATGCGGCGGGAGGAAGAAGAAACGATTTTTGGGGAGAAAGAGGAGAGATTCGGGAGGCAGGCAAGGGAGGCAGGGATTCTGCGCGAGGCAGAAGGGAGCGGCGGAAGAGGCAGCTGCGGCGGTGGTGGAGGACACACGGGAGAGCAGGAGAGCAGCGCGGCGCAGGGCAGCTCCGGCGTCCATGCGCCTGTGTCGGAGCGGCGGAGTGTCGACCGGAGAAGACGAGGAGTGCGGGTTATGTCGGAAGTCTGGGGAGGAGTTTTTTGCAAAAACGTCACGGAGACAACTTTTTCTGGACGGAGGGAGTATTTGACAGTGTAAACAAACTTAAAAATGGAATAAAAAACGGAATAAAAATGTGAAAAAAAGAAAAGAAAACGAGGCAGTGTAGTACACGCGAACCTGGGCCAGCCCATATGCTCGCGCGCTTGAGCGAGTCGGCACGAGCGATGCCCGTCTCGCCTGGCCTCCCTCTTCCAGAGTCCCGTCCTCCCCGCTACACGAGTCCCCCGCGTCCTCCCGCCAAAACCAAAACCCTAGCCCAACCCCACCAATGGCGGAGACCGACGCTAGCGCCAGGACAAGCGAGCCCCCGCAAGCGACAGCGCCGGTCACGGCTACGGAAACGGCGGCCGGGACCGTGCCGACGCCGATGGCGGAGGAGGGGGCGGTGCCTCCACCCGGTCTCGATTATAAGAGGAAGCTTGGCGAGACAGGAGGGGAGGAGGCGATGCTGCCGATGGACGCGGAGCAGGGTGGTGGCGGCGCCGAGGATCGGGCGGGGGTGGGAGGAGAAGGGGAGGAGGAGATGGCGGAGACAGGGTCCAAGCGGCCGCACGGGGACGGCGAGGGCAACGGGTCAGGTATATTTTTCGCCGTTTTTGTTTTTTACATCGTCTCGGTTTGATGCGCGTAGTATTTTTGCAATATGCCTAGGCGTGATAGATTTTGCGTTGTCTCTAGGCTGATTCGCTATTTTTTTCGGAGCAATGCCAATGAGGGTCGAGTTGGTATGGGCAAGGATTGCATATGGTGCTGTTGCTCAATTTTGCAAGCAATCAAAGGGGTTAAAAAATAATTTTGCCATCGAGTTGTTTGTGTAATTGCCATAATTGTTGACTTGTAGCGAATATGAGTTACAATTGTCGTATTACATTACATTGTTATCATGAATAAGATTGTTTAATTTTTCTTATCTGCACCAGGTATTACTCAAACTGAAGTGCATGGACCTGAAACATCAGAAGTGGTGAATGGGGAGGTTCCTGTCGATGAAAGCATGCTGTGCAGCTCTGAAGTAGATGGTCCAAAAGAATGTTCAGAACTTCCTCAAGAAGATGATGAGCCCTCACCAGAACAGCAGAGTGCCGAGGCGCTTACCCAAGAAGTGACGCGAAAAATTGAAATTCCTCAAAGCAAGGTACTGTCTACTTATCCTAGTTATGCTGTTCAGTGCTTATTTCTGTGTGAATATACATATTTTAGTTGCTGGTTGGGCCCAAAATACTCGAAACATATTTTAGTTGCTGCATTGGGCCCAAAATTTCTGAAAAAATCATTTAACGGGCATTGGGTCCAATAGGCAAGAATTCGGTCATATAAGTTGAGATGGTATTTCTATGCATGTATTCCCCAGAAGCTTTAATTGACATTCACTTTCAGACCAGTTCTGCATTTGGTTAAGCTAAGCTGGTAGCTGAATGTGGAAGATAAATCTGCGGAAACTATCAGATGCCTGCAGATCACCTCAAATGCTAAAATCCAGATTGTGTAGTATGACGAAGCTGATCCAAATTAAATTATATCCTTTCTCAGGTTGATGTAGGTGATTCATCTACACTCGCTGCTAGAAGTTTTGGGACTCCACAATCTGGTGCTGAGCAAGTGGACATCCATGTCCCAAATGACAAGGTGAGCCTTAACAAAATATCTCGGCTATAAAATTTACTTAAGAGCCCTGATATATTTCCTTTTATCATAATATGTAGGCTGAGTTGGTCATTGGGGAGGGAGGTGAGACCATTAAGGCTCTAAAAACTAAGTCCGGGGCTGACATTCAGGTTAGTGCTATAACTATATGCATGGATGTTTTTTATTCACTTCAAAATGAAAACTAATCTCGTTTTTTGTAGTTAATCCCGGAACATCTCCCTGAAGGCGATCTTTTCACAGAAAGAAAAATACGACTTACTGGGAATTGGAATCAAATAGAGATTGCAAGAACAATGGTCCTAGAACTCATCAGTCAGGTGCTTCTGATACTTACCTATATCTGTATCTATAATCTATTACATTGCTCTGTATGCTATTTGAAGATTTTAAGGGAAACTGCATATTTTTTTAGTCTTATACATGTAGGATCTGCATGAAGTTAAAAACCATGTTTGCTACTCCCTCCGTTCCTAAATATAGGTCTTTCTAGAGATTTCAACAAGTGACTGCATACGGAGTAAAATGAGTGAATCTACACTCTAAAATATGTCTATAAGCATCCGTATGTGGTAGTCCATTTGAAATCTCTAAAAAGACTTGTATTTAGGAACGGAGGGAGTAGATGCACTTTATGTTTTGAAATGTTGCTTGCACTTTTTATGTTACCATGATTGAGCAAATATTTGAGTTTTATTAGACCGTGGCATTAGCTATCCAACTTGATTGTAAGGCATAATAAGTTTAACTTGTAACTTATCATGTATGTTGATCGTATGATATCTCCATGACAGTTTTGCATCTGACTGTTGTAACCTTCATTGATATCCCTGGTAGCTATGAACCATATGATAGGTATTATTTATTTTTTCCATCCATCGGTGCAGAAAGTTGTATGCTCTTCAACTATGTGATCACAATGTCAAGGCCTTATCGTTTTTGGTTGTTCATGACATGGGATCTTAGAAAGATAAATTCCAAAACTAAATTGCTTTATTTTAAGAGTTCTTTTTTGGCTAGATGATGGTTCACATTGCTGATACAGCTCTATAATATGTTTGGGTTCAGTAATTCATTATTCTCCATCACCCACTGTTGTACAGAAGATGGTAGTCGGGCTTTGTTCTTCAGCAGTGGTAAGACCTAAGCCACGTACGTCTGTGATATATGCCTTGTGACATTAGTGGCATATCACTTTGATAATCATTTTTAACCCGACAATTGGCATCCTTATGTTTGCAGAGTTCTGTGTCATGTTTGGAAGTACACATGACATTCTACGTGTCTCCATTATGCATCAGATAAAGTGAATCTAAGCCAACCTTCTTTTTTCCTGTGTAAACTTCTTGCCAGTTCTTGCCTTTTGGAGTATTCACCATGGAAACTTTACATGCCCATCTATTGGGTTTTCTATATTGGCTTATTATATATTTATTATTTTTTAGAGGAATGATATCTATTCTGTCAGCTCAGTAACACTTCATGTTTTATCGTGGTTATTTTGTGCCTGTAGAGGTTTTACTACATCTCTTGAGTTTGTCATGCATGATAACTTGTTGTGTAAATCTTGTAAATGTTTGTTCATTTTTAATCTTTGCAAGTTATCAAAGTAGATTCATGTAGTCTATAATCGCGAGTCCTGCTCATTCAAGTATATCTCCTTCTAGTTACAGCAGATTAGTTTGGTGTATTTCAGTTCCCTTGCTTATGTTTAAATCTGTCTTCTCTATCTGATAATCTTGTGGTTTTGTGTGTTCAGTTTCCAATATCCTGTTCACAGATGGGTGGGCATGAGCCTGGTAGAACGCCTCAATGGGGTTCTAACAATGGTCATAACTACCCGGGAGGTATGCATTGTCAGAACCCACAGTACCATCTTGATGGTGTATATTCTGAGCAGACTGCATCAAGAGGTGGCATGGATACTGGCTGGAACCAAATGTCAGGCGGCGGTACAGGTCAGGCACCTTATCAGGGTGGTTGTTACGAATATCATGCCTCTTACAACACATACTCAGCTAGAGGTCCTCCCAGTGTCGTTCAAGCTCCAATGTACGACTCGGCTAGAGGTCCTACTGGTGCTCAAGCTCCAATAAACTACCGCAACTGGAGCCCGCAAGTACCCGTTGGTTATACTAGCAGTTACCAACACTCTGCCCCGGGCCAACTTACATATGTGCAATGGTATAATGGGCAGTGCCACGGGCAGCAGTCAATGAATTTTCAGCAAGCATACCAGTCTTACCCTCCACAGCAACATCCCTATGGAAAGTCTGCTTTTGGTGGAGCTCAGCAAGGCTATGGTATTCCTATGCCAGGCACAAACCACCAAGGATCAGCTCCAGCCCAGCAGCCATATGCATTACAGAGCTCAACCGTGCCACCTCAACCAGGACTTTGTTATGGTCAGCCCTATGGTGCAACTGCTGGTGCTACTCATGGGTACGTGCAGTCTTCAAGTGGTCATCAGCAGCCAGCGAGCCAGGTCACTTCGGTCTACACCCAGCAAGTGACGCAGTATCCATCGACTCAGCCAGGTTACATTGATCAGGCGTTTGCTAACAATGCGAACTATCATCAACAGCCAGCCATTCATGTTGCATCGGCTTACCCGCAGCAAGGAATGCAGCCCGGTGTCTATTGCCAGTATCCATCTACTCAGCCTGCGTATACTGATCATGTGGTTGCTAACAATGCAAACTATCAACAGCCAGCGAGTCATGTCGCTTTGGCCTACCCACAGCAAGGAATGCTGCCTGCCGTCTATGGGCAATATCCATCGACTCAGCCAGCGTATACCAATCAGGCTGTTGCTAACAATGCAAACTATCAGCGGCCAGCGAGCCATGGCGGTCCAGGCTACCCGCAGCAAGGAACGCAGCCTGCTGTATATGGGAAGTATCCATCGACCCGGCCAGCGTACACAGGTCAGACGGTTGCTAACAATGCAAACTATCAGCAACTTGCAAGCCATGCCGCTGCGGCCTACCCACAGCAAGGGTTGCATCCCGGAGTTTATGGGCAGCGTCCATTGTACACTGGTCAGGCGGTCGCTAACAATCTGATGAATGCAGCCCGGTCCGTCGACCCAGCGGGTGTACACTAATCAAGACTGGTGCAACGGGGGCTCAACTGAAGCTACTGCAAATGTCAACAAGTCTGCGGCAGGACATGATTCGGTTCCAGAAGGCGAGCCTCATGAAACTGGCGATGAGCATGCAGCCTGATGCATCTTCCACCTCGCAGGCCAATTGAGTCAGCTAGATAAGACTCTGGTTAGCTCTATAGGGTTTTTGGCACAGGAGGAAATGTTTTTCTGACGGAGAAACAAGTCGGGTCATCTGAATTTTGGTTGTGGTGTATTGACTTGATGATCTGTTTAGCATCAGTCTTGTAACGTTTTTGCCGTTTGGATCACTCCCATCTCCCAAGATTTAGTTCGTACTGTTCATGGATGGGTGCGCTTGTGATTGATTGACGCTAGGTCGTGTGGTTTATGCTTCCTCGATGGTAAGCAGCTCTGCAGATTAGACAATAAAAGCATTTCATCTCTATAGAACAATTTTTTTTTCTTTCGAACCAACCATGCAAGAGGACTGCATGTTATACATACAACATTAGATAATGAAAAGCATCTTGGTTCACACAAAATTCAATTTATTAAAGCAACTCCAATGGGGCGACCCATTTTGTCCGTCCGCGTCCGTTTGGATCGGTGTGGGCAAAAGTGACGGCCCAACGCGCCGACCTAAACGGACGCGCGTCCGTTTTTCGTCCGCGGGCGACCAATTCCAGGCTCAATTTTGAGCCGGATTTGCGTCGGCGCGGACACAAGACGGACGCGCGCGCACGCTTACTCCTCTTCCCCGGCCCGCCGGTCAGTGGCAACCACCATCATTTTCCCCCAAAACGCTCCCGCCCGCCCGCGCGCGCCCCCGCCCCCCAACCAGTCATGGAGGACGCCATCGACCTCGACCTCGACGCCGCCGCCGGCCTCGTCTCCCTCGCCTCGTCCGGCGCCGTCGCCCCCTCCGGGAAAGGCAAGCCTCGTGCCCCGCGCAAGACCGCCGCCGCAACCAAGCCGAAGAAGACGCTGACGCCCGAACAGCAGACAAGGGAGTCGGCCAAGAGGGATGAGGCCGCCGCGCAGGCCGCCGCCGTCGCCGCCGCGCAACAGGAGTTCACCAACTCCCGCGTCGCCGCGGCAACGAGGGAGGCGCTCTACATGCTAGGGGTAAACCCTAACCAGCACAGCGTCCTCCAAGCCGCCGTCACCGCGGCCAGCACCGGCTCGTCGGCGTTTCCTCGGATGGTGATGCCCGACTCACCCCGCGCGTCGGCTTGCAACCCGGTCCCCGGCTTCCACGTCTACCCGCAGGCCTCCCGCCTCTCCGGGAAGTGCTCACCCTTTTTTGTGTGCTGCCATGTGTATCGGCCGGCTGGCGAGTGCGCCAGCATGAACTGTGGTATTTTTTGAAGCCAGCATTGTATGCCGGCGCTGGCATGGTGCCGGCATGAGACATGGCCGCTGGCATAATTGGCCGCAGGCCTTTTTTATTTAAAAGTTGAATGCGGACATGGGTCGGCGCGTTGGGCGCACTGCCGACCCAAATGCAAAACTAGGCGGGCGCCGGGCAGGCGATCGACCGAAACAAACAAAAAGCGGACAAATACGCCGTCCGTTTGGGTTACCCCATTAAAATTGCTCTTACTACCTCTGTTCCAAAATAAGTGACTCAACTTTGGTGACTCAACTTTGTACTAAAGTTAAGTCACTTATTTTGGAACAGAGGGAGTACATCCAAACCAACGCTCAAGGAAGAACACGTCTGCGCGAACCATTCGATCACCGGAGAATGGCGCAACTCAACGTTCAGCACTGGGTCGTCCTCACCGCGAGATGCCGGCATGGATCATCATCAAAGCAGTGGCAACTGGACGGTCCCGGAGTGTGAAGAGTAGGCAGGTGTCGTCGACGCAGAAGTGGTGCCACCCGTAGCGTTGCCCCGCCGCCGGTGCACGGGCCACTGCTCCCCGCACATCTGCAACTAAATAATGTGTCGGATAACCAGACGCCCTGACCAAATCAGGTCTCGTCACCATTTTGTTGCAACGCCCAGCGATCGTTAACAAACCTACCCCATACACAATAGAGAAAATTCCTTATTTGATACTATCTTAAAATCTGTTTCCTTATTTGACATTGAAAAAAAATTCTTCCCTATTTGACGCAAGTTCTAAATTTTATTTTCTATATGACATTTTCATTCATTTTGAGCCTAAATGGCACCTGAAAAGACTCTTTTGCCCCTCATGTTATATGTGTGTAGGGGGCAATAGCATACACAAGCAGCACCAGTGCGAGGACAGAAGCACACACAACAACATATACACATGCACCAACACACACGCACGTGCGCACACACGCAACAACACGCACGCGCACGTGCACACACACACAACAACACACATGCACGCGCACGCACACACGCAGCAACACACACGCACGCAGCACACACACACATACACAAACACGCATCAGCAGCACACACGCAGGCAGTACATAGGCACGCAACAGCACACACACACGCACGTACACACGCAGCAGCACACATGCACACACACATGCAGCAGCAGCACACATGTGCGTGTGCACCCACACATGCAACAGCACACACGCGCGCACACACATACCGCATGAGGGGCAAAATCATCTTTTCAGGTGTCATTTAGGCTCAAAATGGACGGAAGTGTCGTATAGGGAATAAAATTTAGGACTAATATCAAATAGGAAAGAAAAACTTTTCCAGTGTTAAATAAGGAATCAGATTTTAAGACATTGTCAAATAAGGATCCACCTTTTAACTCCAGAAAACTGTCTTACACCGTACAGATCAAAACATGCGTCATTCAACCGCTAGCACTACCGTCCCGCATTACAGACTGACAGTCTATGTTTTGCCAGAAACAACGAACAGAACTCTAAGCTCAGTCGGAGGAAACGCTCATAATATATGGAGGGCTACGACGGTTTCATGGAAACATTTCCCGTTGCAGAGTTTAGAAGACAGACACGAAGGGGAATCACCATGGACACAGCAGAATTCCTTGCGTGCAGACTGCAGGGTGGGCGGATGAAACACGACAGAAGCCACAGCGATATAACAGAATGAAATTTGGAACTAGGTTGCGCGGGTCGGGCTGTTTGGGACGAGATGATCCGTCTTCTCGGACATCACATCCATGCCGTCCACGTTAACCGGGTTGTCATCCTCAGCGCTGAGTGCTCTGCTCATCAGCTCCTCCCAGAAATCATCATGCAACACCCCCTGGGCTCCGTTCTGCTGCACTTCACAGGTACCGAGACCAAAATCCTGTGGCTTTACACCGTTAGTGTCAACGCCTGAGTCGTTGATATCAGATGGAATCACATCAACAAGGAGTTCCGCCGCACCTTCCAGGTCAGGTGGGATCCCATCAGCAAGGAGTGCCACCGAACTTTCCAGCTCAGATGGGACGCCGTCAGCAAGGAGTTCCACCGACACCTCTCCAAGAAGCTCCACTGACTCATGTGGATCAGACAGAACAGGTGAGTCTTGCTCCAGGCTGCCACTGGCACCCATGTCATCAGCTTCAGGACCCTGATCGATGCTACGCCTCCTTTTCTTTGACATAGCGTCATGGAGCTCCTTCCTCACCCCATTCAGGGAAACCAGTTGCTTCAATAATTCAGGGTTCCGGAAGACACGTGCCAGGAATGCTGTCATTTGCTGCTGCTTCCGCTCGGTTCCATGTAGCCTCTCCTCCATGCCTTTCAGGTGCGTTTTCATGCTCTGCTGTTCCTGCCTTAGCTTCACCACTTCTGCCATCAATAGTTGCTTGTCCCTTTTCAGCTGGTCGGTATCTGTATGATTTCCAAAGTGTCCCACCTCAAGGTATGATCCAAGAGATTGCTGATTTGGAGCAGTATTAGCGGGAGGTCTTCGACGTCTGATGTTCTTCAGAAGGTGCCTCTGTCCCCGTAGAAAACCCTCATTGGCAAACTCCCATCGATCAGGATCCACCTTTCTGAAACCCTGACAAGCCAACAAACAACATACCACGGAAAAATTACTTCCAGGAGATTTCTAATGCAAGTGTGTAGCAACATGTTAATTCTTTCTCAACATGGAAAAAACAACACGCTATATTTACATTTTACTTCTTTCTAGAACGTAAGCCGCAAGCGCAACAGTACCAAGAGATGGAACCGCAACAGGGTATCTGTTTAAGTGCATCATTTCAGTTGTTTCTTCGCTACATTCATTCAAAACTCTTCTTTAATCTTCATCTTTTTTTTCTCTCGAAGGAGAATTTTTTTTATAAATACTCAAAAAGAAAGAAATATCAACTCTTATAGAAGAATAAAAGATGTTGAACTAATTTTAGAATACAACCTTTATTCGGTGAAAAGGTCCCAAAATGAGAGGGGGAATGCACATTAACCACTAAACGGGGACAGCGGTAACAACAGTACCGCACAGTGCAACGGCTATACGAAATATGAAGTGGGGGCACATACTGCAGCTTTCATCAGAGGCAACGAAGGACAAAAGAGGTGGTGCAAGGTGCAATATTTTGGCCCTATCATGGTTCAAACTGCTTGTTGTTGCAAAAGTGGTCCAATGTGCAGTAAGCATCAGTTTACCTAACGTCAAGTGAATTTCTCATAAATATAACACTAGCAGGGTAAAGAAAAATGAATGTGAACACATGGCTTTAACATTTTGTTCACCAGAATGTTGATTTCCTTTTTATGGTAACATGAGGAAAAAGGAACTTAGGAAAGTAATTCACTAGATATTGTTAAAATACAGCTTTACTTATATCTCAGCGAAGCTCCATTCAATTAAAGCGTGGCAATATGCTGCTTTATTAACTTAAGTTTTTCTGCTTGGCATTCCCTATGCTTTTCTGCAGAATAGTATGTCATAGGACATTATACCATTCCTATTCACCTCTGGAAGTTAGCTCTGCTTGTTTTAGTGTAATACCACGATGTTCTTAAGTAGTACAGATCACCCTAATCATAAAGGAGAGCTGATATCCACACTATCTACCAGACTAATTAATACTCCATCCATATCACAAATAAGTGACACTAGACACTGACATGGTCTTCAAATATGTAACTTTGACCACTGAGTTATAATACAATATATGTGCAAGCCTTACAAAATATAATATTCCAGAAATACCTTCCGAGACAACTATATAATATATGAATTTGAAATTTTCAAATGGAATAATCAGAATCTATTCATCAAAGTTTTAAAAGTTTGACAGAAGGTGTGTCTAAAATGTCACTAATTTGTGATATGGAGCGAGTGAAATACAACAATCTTCAACCTCCAACTTTTTTTATGTACTTTGCCAAATTGCAGAAAAAGGGAAAGAGACTGCAAACATAACCACTGCATTGTGAAAGTAGGTAACAGCACAGTGCAACAGCCATGTAAATTATGAAGATAAACATTTCACAGTGACATATGACCTGAGATGGCACCATGGACATGCTCATAAAGAAATCCAAATAATGTGGTAGTCCATGAATATATTCAAACTGCTATTAATTTGGCAAGAGGAAGCTCTAATACGAAGGCATGCAGTACACAACTGTACAACACATGCAAGACAATGTTGCAGTTGATTATGTCACGAAAAATTATCTTTGGAAAAATATACACTAGCAGGGTAAGGATAAATGCACGTGAAACAGGCAGAATAACCCTTTTTCTCAACAAGTTCTTTCGTCTTAATGATGACATAAGATATATAGTACTCCCTCTGTTCCTAAATATAAGACGTAATTGAACTGCCAAAACGTCTTGTATTTAGGAACAGGGGGAGTACGTTGGAGCAGTAGTCAACAAGAACAGTTAAAGTCCAAAGTTTTACCCAGCACATCCAACCAAACAAGTAAAAGTTTTGTGAATGTGTTGCCTTCTTATTAACTGAAGTTTACTAGCGAGGGATTCCTGTGCATTTTCTACATAAATATTATGTAACTGGCTAGGTACATAAATTCCTATGCACTTCTAGGATTTTGTTTGTTTGTTTTGAAGTCATTATGCACTTCTAGGATTCAGGTCTACTTGTTTAGTGTAATACCACCGATTTTCTGAAGTACAAGATGTCCCGCTCATATATTAAACAAGAGATGATATCCCCACTGTTGAACCAAAATAGTCAATGGTATTCTGCAGTTGTAACTGGCTCTCTTTTTCTGTACTTCTCTTCACCAAATTTGGCAACACAATCTCAATGGCTAAATCACATCAATTTCACAGGTAACAATCACAGCATTGCATTTGGGAGCATCAAGAACATGCAAAAGGGACAACATTTACTCGCATCGAGGCATAACAAATCAGTTGCATAGGGGTCAAGGGAATCGGGCTTGGTAGCTTACATAGGTGTTGAGCTGCCTGACAAAGGTGGAGAAGTTGCTGTGCTTGAAGTGCCTCGGCAGCAGCACTGCGGAGAAGCGGTGCAGATCCCAGACGACGAGGCTGTTGTTGCCAGCGCTCCACGACACGACGTTGTCGGTGCTCCGGTCATCGACCATGTCGTACGTCTTTGTCAGGAAAAGCGACGGCTTGGCATCGCGCAGCCCCTCCAGCGGCCTCGGTGCCGCCGTGGCCCCCGGCGAATCGCCTGTCCCATGGCCATCCTCCTCCTCCACCTTGACCAGACTCGGCATTGGGTCCATACACCCAAACCCCAAGAACCCTCCCAACCAAGCGACCACACCAAAACCCTCCTCGCCGTACCTCTGTTCGCGGGCCCTACTGGAGAAGATTGCGGTGGAGCGTCTGCCGTGACGGGACCGAACTCTCCTCTCGGCGGCTGGAGCGGCGGCGAGGGAGCGAGGAGCGGCGGGGAGCGGGGAGGAGAGAGACGGCCATTTGGGGAATGGAAGGTTCTGGAAGGCGTGGAGGGTTTGGAGGAGGATGAACGGCGGGGCGGGCCCGTGTCGGGAACTGGGCCTCGTATGGGCCGGCGCGACAAGTGCCAGCGTGACTGCTGGCTGTGCACACCTTGTGAAAATGAGAGGGTCTTCTAAAAAAACTAAATTCTAAAAGGGTGTGCTACGCGTCGGCCGGCGGATCTATTAAAAAGATCCACCGCCTCATGAGCCGTTAGATCTGCCTCAATCAAGTGGCAAAGGCGTCGTCCTCTACTTCCGCAACAAAAGTCTTGTTGCACAAACATTTGCAACAAAAGTTGTGTTGCAGAAACATTTTCAGATTTGTTTTGCAACAGAGCAGAGATAATGTTGCAGAACCGTTGTTGCGGCAACACCAGCGGTTGTGGCTGAAACTCGAGGAGGCGACATCCATGGACGTCGGTGCTCCTCCAGGGCGGTGGTGATGTGTAATGAGGGGCGATGATAGACGAGGCTCCAACGATGGCGTGCCTCGCAGAGGCAGGTGATGGCAGGACGGTGCTGCTCGATCTAGAGGCCGACACCACTTGAATCTATGTGGAGAGGGAGAGAGAGAGAGGGAGAGAGAGAGGCGGTGCTGCTTGATCTAGAGGCCAACACCAATTGAATCTGTGTGAAGAGATAGAGAGAGAGGGTAGCAGGGACGCGGGTGGACGGAGCACTTGCTCGCCGACACCATCCCTAATCCCGGCCCCCGTCGCCCCTGGTCTGTGCCCTGCGTTTGGCTTGTAACAAAAGGCTAGTTACAGACTGATATTCTGAAACAGACGACGAGTTGCAGAAAGCGTGGACACAGAGGGGGTTGCTTTCAACCGTCCGATCAAGAGTCCATCTGATGGATACAAAGATGACGGACGCTCATACGTGATCAGGCGGTTGAAGGCAAGCATTTCCCATTCTAAAAAGTGCATCTGCACTTTTTGGAGCTGCTGGGCACACACCCTTCTGCGTCGTCCGATGGCGATCGCATTGTCCAGGTGTCGTGCGGTCGGGCTCAAGACAGTTCGCGACGCGCTTCAGGTGCCGCGCGGTCAGGGTGGGGTGCCGTTGGTGAGCACACCAATTTCAGACGAAGCGGCTGACTAAGCGCCCGCCACTTCTCTTCTCCGTCGCTCCACCCCGCCGCTCCCATTTCGAAAATGCAGTTCGTTCTCTCCCCATTTCCTCTGAGAGTTCCTTCCGCCATCTCAAATCTCCGCAGTTCGTGCTAGTCCCCCAAATCCCGCAAGGAGTCGTCGTGTTCGTCGAATATGTGCAAAAATCCTAAGGGAGTGTGTCAAATGCATAGCCCACCTTCCCTTGCCAGATTGAGCTTTTGAGGTGAACTAGCTGGTGCGTTCAATCTTTTTCTTCTACATGAAGATGATGGTGGTCAATTGAAGCTACTGCATATGCCGACAACAAGCCTGCGGCAGGACATGGTTCTGTTCCAGAAGGCGACGATGTCAACCAGGCACATGGAGGAAATGCACAGCCTCATGCAACTGGCGATGAGCAGCAAGATGTGCCACCAGCATTGGCAACCTCGCAGGCCAGTTGAGTGAGTGTAGATAGGACTCTGATTAGTTGTATAGTGTTTTTGGCACCGACGAAGAAACAAGTTGGGTCGTCTGAACTTTGGTTAGCAGTAAACGTTCGAGTTGTATTCTTGTGTATCGACTGGGTGAGGCAAAATTCCGTGTTTCGAGAAAGTTAATCGAGATCTGACCCCAGTTTATAAAAATTTCGGGATCTGACCCTTTTGTTACCGTCAGGGTCTATGATGATAGGAAACACCCCTACCGCTGAATAGGCTGGCGGTAGCCTGCACAACTCTACCGCCAAGGTGCCCGGCGATAGGTGCGAGCATGCACTATGTTTCATACTTAGGAAGATTTTTCGGTTGGGCATGCAACCCCACCGTCAGAGACCTTGGCGGTAGGCTGTTATACCCTACCGCCATGGACCCTGGCGGTAAGAAAAGGGTAAGATCCCAAAATTTTTGCAAGCCAGGGTCAGATCTCGATCAAGTTTCAAAAAAGGGTCAAAACACGAAATTTCGGGATCTGACCCTTTTGCTACCGCCAGGGTCTATGCCGATAGAAAACACCCCTACCACCGAGCAGGCTGGCGGTAGCCTGTACAACTCTACCGCCAAGGTGTCCGGCAATAGATGCGAGCATGCACTATGTTTCATACTTAGAAGATTTTTCGGTTGGACGTGCAACCCTACCGTCAGGGACCTTGGCGGTAAGCTGTTATACCCTGCCGCCATGGACCCCGGCGGTAAGAAAATAATAAGATCCCAAAATTTTTGCAAGGCGGGGTCAGATCTTGATCAAGTTTCAGAAAGGGTCAAAACACGAAATTTAGCCACCGGCTTATCTGTTATCCTGAGTCCTCGTGCAACAATCGTTTCTATTGTTTGGATCACTGCCATCTCCCATGATTTGTTCATCTGTCCATACTCGATAATCCTACATCTATATAACACACTACGAAGATTTACGAAAGCTTCCTAACTAAAACTCTCTGGCCCACTGATTTTAACGGGGTGGGCCCTTGCTGCATCTATCCATCCAATCCCACCTCACCACGTTCCCTTTTACAGAAAATATTTACTAACCTTACCTAGGTCTAGCATTACTCGTTCATAGTTGGGTGGCGCTTGGTGGGTTGCCTAGGTCAAGTGGTTTTTGTTTCCTCGATGGTTAGCAGCTCATCGCAGATTATATATACTAGTATAATAAATAATAAAAGCAGTTCATTCATCCAACATCCAGATCGTGGTTCATCATACAGTCCATTCCTTGCTTATTTGCCATCACATCAAGCTCAAGGCACAAATTAACACGAATCAGTAGTCTAGTCACTGGACGATGGTGCCGTCCGCCTTGCGCACCTCGACGCTGAGCACCGGGTCGTCGCCGCCGGCGTCCTGCAGCAGCTGGAAGAAGCAGATGTCGCCGACGCGGAGGCCGTTGTCGACGCGGAACTGGTTCCACCCGTACCTCAGCGCCGTGCGGGTCCTGGCGTTGCCCTTCCGCCGGTTGCTGTGCTTGAGGCAGACGCTCCACTGCTGCCCGCGCATCCGCAGCACCACCCTGCCCTTCTCCGTGAACCCGTGCGACTGGCTGAACTCCACAGGCACGTTCTGCTTAACCGGCAAACAGTCAGAAACCAAAGATGCGGGGAGGGGCGCACGTTTACAGGTTACAGCCACGGCTCACCAGGTACTGCTTCTTCTTGGTGCCCAGGTGGCACTGCCCCAGCGTCACGGTGAACCGACTCGGCGCGGCGCCGCCTCCGCCGCCATGGACGACGCCGTCGCTGCTGCTGCTTCCACTCCCTGGCAACGCCGGTGGCGGAGACTCCTCCTCTTCTGCTCAACTCACCCGCGCACTGTCAGTTCCAGGATATATATATACTGCAAGGGAAGATACTACAAGGGAAGGGAACGTACCGGCGCTGTCGTCTTCCTCCTCGCGCTGGCAGCAGTGTCTCCCGCACTCGGAGTCGTCGAACACCTTGACGGTGAGCAGGGCGGCGCCGTCGTAGCAGAAGACGAGGAGCTGCCCCAGCTCTATGCCGTTGGCGCGGACGAACTCCTTCCAGCCCCTGCCGAGGTGCATGTCGCCGTGCTCGTTGGCGACGACCTCCACGTCCCACGCGCGCGCCCCTCCGCCGTCGACCCGCAGCTTCACGCCCCGGAGCTCAAGGCCGCTGAGCTCGCTCACGAACTTGTCAGGCAGCACCTGCAGTTCAGACGGGCGGCAAGAAACAGTAAGCAAGCAGAGAGATGAGAGAGAGACGAGCTCGTGCTTGGTGAACTAGCTAGCAGAGCATGCGGAACTAAGTACCAGCTTCTCCCAGGACATTCCGGCAGCCATGAGCTTGTAGAACTGGAAACCAGCCAGGTCCGGGCTGCCCTGCGCCATCTCCGCCGGCTCCGTGTCCCTGTGCTCGGAAAATCAGACCGGTGAAACAGCCAAGAAGACGGCCGAAAGTCGACACGTCAAAGCAAGCAGATCGAGCCGGTGGTGCTCCCTTCCGGTCGCCGCACCGGCCGCCTACCTGTGAGAGCGCAGGATCACCATGGAGCACGGGCGAGGCCACCGGCTGGTCTAAGTCTCACTCTCACTGGTGGGAGGAGGAGGAGGAGGCTGGAATCTTGTGCTGGAGTGGGGTGGGAGGAGGCGAGGAATCTCTTGTAGAACGCTGGGATCGATGTAACTGCGCAGCACCAACACATACGCACCCATCACGTACGTCTCGTTTGCCACTTCTTAGCAAGAAGCGGCACGCAGGACACACACGAGATGGGCCTCGCTTTACTGGCAGCGAACACCGAAAGGGCGTCAAGCTGCGCGGCGTGTGTGCTGTAGCCTTTGGAGCTCACATGGCTCTATCCATGCATGCTCGGTTGTGTCGTGTGCGGGCCAAGCGCTTGGTGGTTTAGACGCCTACAGGCTACACTCTCTTCTACACGCCTACAGCTACTCTTCCCCGCGCATTATCGTGGTGTACGTAACTGGATATTTTCCGTGTTCTAAGGCTGCTTACCGAGGAAGTAATTATATTTGATGTGTAAGTATCTGTTTATGGGTCATCACTTTCTCTACGCAGAGCCAAACCAGAGTAACTGAAGAAGAAACAGGTTAAGATGCTGGTAAATGCCCAACCCCTGGCTGCCATGGAGGGATATGGGGTACACTACCACTTTTTTTTAGAATTTTATCATTTATATCACGAATCAGTACAAAGTAGTTGATCCTTACAAGCACACTGAAATCCAAACACAAAGGACCATGAACACCTAGAGTACCCTAAGACAACCATAACGCAAGAAGATCTCCGGAGCCCTGTGTCATCATCCCTGAATCTTAAGAGAAGACCCCTGCAGCAGAAGGATCTGCAACCAATCGCAAGCAGGTCATCATCTTCGACCTCGGTACAATTGCCGCCACGCTGCTTCCTTCTTTTTTGACACCAGTGCTGAGAGAGCATGGACATCAATCCAACACACCTGCAACAGCCATCGCCATCTTTGGCTTTGAGTACCGCGAAAAGTGTCCCTTCCGGAAGGAAGAGAACTCGAGTCATCCGACCAGTCCAGCACCTCGGCCGGGCCATCCGCCCGGACAAAGCAGGATCTCCCACCAACAAGGAAGAAGAAGGGTCTTCGTCTCCCTGCATCCATCGCCCATCTGAGGACCCAAATGGCCATTGCCGATGGACCTCCAGCCACCATAGACCGCGACCTCGACGAGATCCGGGGATCCCCAACCCCGCTGGCTCCTAGACGAAGGCAAAAGCCTCGCCTGACCGCGAACGAAGCCCGGAGAAACTTATTCCGACGCTACACCACCGCAACGACCTCGGTAGGGTCTCCCTCAACCCTAACCCTACCACACACACCCACCTAGCGAACAGACCCGAGGTTCCCCCTCCCTCCCGCCGCCGGAGCGGCCGACGGAAAGAGAGGGAACCGGCGGCATCACCGGCGGCGCGCAGGGAACCCTCGTCGCCTCACTAGATCGCCTCGTGCGATCCTAGTTTTGCGGGGGCCGTTGTTGGAAAAGGAACTGTTGTACACTACCACCTTTGAGGTGTAGTGGTACACTAAACCCTTAGTTCAGCACTCAAAGCGCCTTGGAAAGATATTTATTAAGAAAAATCACGCTCATACACCATACTTATACAACGTGTACTATATACCATGTCGCACAGTCCAAGATCAAAATTCAACACAGCTCAAGGAACAGAAGGATAAGTTTCACTGTGAGAGCATCTCCAACGCCCGCACAAAAAATTCGCGCCTAATAAAAGTTTTAGCGCGACACTGTAGCATTTTTAATGCGCCAGGACCAACATTGCTTTAGCAGGTGCCCAAAAACGCACGCCCAAAAAGCAGACTGTGCAAATTGTGAAGCGCGCGCAATCCAAAGCCCAAAATATGTTGCGCGCGATAGCATTTTTCAGCGCGCACCCTATATCTTTTAGCGCTACAGCGTCTCCTGGAGCTATTCGGCACCAAAAAAATAAATTTTTAGTGCGCGGAGCTCTTTTTGGGCGCCTGTTGGAGATGCTCTGAACAGAACAACATGGGACTATTCACTTCAGGTTCAGGTTTTGACTTTTGTTTGAGAGCTTATTGTGCTGTGCCTTTTGAATTGACAGGACACCAAGCCCATCTGTATGGCAGACAAGTGCTTTGCTTGTGATTTCTGATCTTAATTCACGCCTTGATGCTTCCCCGGAAAATGTTTTAGAGGAATATTTTAAGGTAGTATAAGTTTCTGTGTCTAAGACTCTAAGTGCTGCTCTGCCAAGAAATTAACTATGTTTAAAATGTATACCTGCCTACTGATGGCGCATCATTTTCCCTGTGATGCAGAATGAGGGCAATTTGAAATTGCGGAAAGAGGGTAATTTGAAATGTGTAGAGGACAAGGCAGAATGACTGAATGAAGTAGCATCAAAGGTCAACAGAAAACAGGAATAAAACATGCAACACATCCCATAATAGCAAGCTAAAACGCTGGAAGGCTTCTCTGTACTTTGAGCAAAACAGGGTCGCGCTATATCAAAGGTCACATCCTATTGATAGCTTGTTCCTGACGCAGTTCTTTTACTGTTAGTTGTTACTTGTACATTTATTTGAAATTGCCCTCATTCTACACTGCAGGTGGAAGATGCAAGGTGCATGTTATAAGCCAACTAGTCCTGACTGCCTTAAACTTTCAGCCTCAAATGAAAATATCTACTCCCTCCGTTCCTAAATATTTGTCTTTCTAGAGATTTCAATAAGTGACTACATACGGAGCAAAATGAGTGAATCTACACTCTAAAATATGTCTATATACATCCGTATGTGGTAGTCCATTTGAAATCTCTAAAAGACAAATATTTAGGAACGGAGGGAGTATATATGTAGACCATGATGATAATTGTGGGACGAATGGAGGATAACATGCTCATGATGATGGCTGTGGTTTCTGGCCCATGTCACAGGGGAAGATGATGGTGAGCTGTTGCAATATTGCGCTGGTTTCCTTTCCCTGCATTCTGCACTCACATGGCTGATGGGGTGGCTATGGCTGAATCTTACACCAGAATTGGAAACTTCAGACCCAGGAACGCATCTACACCACATCACTGCCCCTGCTTGCCCCTGTCCGGTTCTGCAGGGTCTTAAATTTACCCCATCCACCATGTACCATTTCATTGTCTGAGTTGGTGTTCGTTCGTAGTACGAGCTAGTATGTGCGTACAATCCATAGGTATTTGTATTCGTGCCAAAAAAAAGTACTCCCTCCGTCCCAAAATAAGTGACTTAACTTTGTATTAACTTCGGTACAAAGTTAGTACAAAGTTGATCACTTAATTTGGGACGGAGGGAGTATAGAGTATGTGGTGCACTAGATACTTGAGATCTACTGCCCAAACAAACGATCATCGCCAACAACAACAGGCCTGAGAAACGGCCATTATAGCAGTGCATTTTGCTGAAGAAAACAAACCATCGTAAGAAGAAATGCTAGTACCAAAGTCTTTAAATGTCCCGGCGATGCACCCCGTTAAACCAGAGTGACACCGTGGCGATATCTATATTTATTATCTTTTTAGGACAATGGCAGCAAAGCAAGGCCCTTTCAAGCTGTGGCACTCTTCAGGTATGCGATGAGGTCAGCACGCTCCTGGGGCTTCTTCAGTCCAGGGAACACCATCTTAGTTCCAGGGATGTACTGCACATAAGAGAATAGTAATTGGAATTTTATCAGAAGATCATACAAAACCAATGAATGCCATTCTACGAGTCTAAGAAACAATCATGGCTAACATATCCAGGACATGAATAAGGTTCGAGAGGTAGTGTTAAGAGGGAAATGTTGCTCCCAGTCCAGGGTTGCAAAAATCCTTTCAATGGTAGCAAGTACTACCAGGGAATCCTGGTTATTCCCCCAAGTAAAGCTCCTATTAAAAATCTTAAATTTCAATAGGCCATGCCTATTAATCCAATTATTACATAAAAAGGCCTAGTGAGAATTAAAGTTACCAGTGTTCTTACCTTGAGAAAAATCTAATAATGTTAAAAGTCACCACCCGCAAGGGTAGGACTATCAACCAGATTTATGGCATCCTCTGATATCAAATCAGGTTTATACAGTTCATTATTTAGCCGAATGCACTTTTGGCTCTTAGTAAAAAGCATAAACATTGTCCCTGCTAATATGAACAGAATGAATGATAGGAAGTAATAGACAGTTCTAAAGAAACGAACATCTCCACGCAGAGGACAAGGAGTTCCAGGTACATATAACTATAACCCGGCTAAACAGAGATATCAAATAATCAGGTAAATTCAAGAGCAACTAGATTAAACTAGAAGAGCACAAAATGAAGAAATGTGTGACCTTGGGAATAGAGATTATCAACAATTTAGCTCTACGAAGCAATTATAATCAATCCTCTCAAAAGAACTGACAACAATTCCTAAAAAAGAAAATCACTCTCTAACAGGGAATGCTAGAACACTGCCCAAGTATCTGATTACAAATGCACAGCACAAGGCAGCGGCTCTCACATACCCACAGACCACTGATGACAAAATATAGAAGTAGACATTAACCATACCTTCTTCGGATTAAGCAGGTAGTCATACAGTGTTTTCTCCTCCCAAACCACAGCCATGCTCTTGTTGGCCGTAGAGTAAGAGTATCCAGCAGTTGTGCCAGACTTCCTCCCAAACAGACCATTCAGGTTAGGCCCTGCAAATCAGCATGACTGGCATTAACTTGGCATTTGGTTAAACAAGATCTGGCTTTGCACAGGGGCGACACGTGGCAAACGAATTTAGTTCCAACAGTGTATCGTCAGTTCAAAAGTAAAAACTGGTATGTAGCCTGCAGGTATTACTAGAGATGTTTTCTCAGAAAATTACACAAAACTGAAAGCCTACAGAAGACTACAAACAAATAAACATTGAATAATGTATGTAAACACTCTTATTTCTCCTTAATGAATTGACAGTTCTCCTTTGAATTAGGGTGATAGGATGATCCCCCCCACCTCCCTCTTTCTCTCTATCATGTTTTCTTTCTCTCTCGCTGTGTAAACTCTCGTTCTCTTGTGACTGTTAATTAATAGTAGAAAAGAAAAAATATTCAGGTAGAGGGCTCTGCTTGTTTGTCAAAAAGAAACATAAATACAGGCCGAACTGTCAGCAAGGCTAGTCACTGAATTATAACACTGAACACACATACATTCAGTGCCGTGTTTTTGAATTGTTCTATTAAATCATACGATTAACACCAGTAAGAAATTGCATATTTTTGGATTGTTCTTTTTTCTTGACGAAATACAGCAAGACTTGAATTGTTCATTTCAAGTGCCTCTTTCAGATCACTTGCTATCGGTAGAAAATCATCATGGTCATGAATCTAATGCGCCTTAGCATCTACTACGTTGAAAGAAAAGCATACCATCCGGCAATTCACGGATCCAATAACATAGCCCAGACAGACGCATTCACCCATTTCACGAACCAACCAACACTCGTTCGGGACCAACCAATTTCACGAACCGCACGGCAGCCGACCGAACAACCGGGATCCAAACGCGAAGAACGCGCAGGTACGATCAATCGATGTGATTCATCCCTCCCAGATTCCCGTCCAAGTTGAACCACAACCCCAACGAAACACAGGACCTCGCGTCAGGGCAGAACACCGGCCGCCGACGCCAACCGCAAAACCGATCCCGGAATGGGACTCCACGGTCGACACGGGGCTACAGGAACGAGGCGCGATCGACGTCGGCGGGCCGGGTCGGGGCGCTCACCTTGCTTGTGGCCGGCGCCCTTGTCGACGGTGTGGCACTGGGCGCACTTGGTCTTGAAGATCTTCTCGCCGGCCGCGGGGTTCCCGGGGGGCGCCTCCGAGAACGACGCCATCGCCGCTGCCGCCGCTGATCCCGCGCGGACGGTCGCCGGGCTAGGGTTGGGGATCCCTCGGCTGGAGGAACGCGATGCGAGAGGCAAGAGGCTGGAGGAGGCGGGGAATGGCGATCGGGCTCGTTCTGGTCTGCTCTGTCTCTGCCTGTTTTAAAGCGGTGCCGCGAGATTACGAGAGACCGACAGCCGTTGAGGTGTTGAGGTCGAGGGGCTGCGAAAGTACCGTACTGCCCCTGAGGCTTCCACTATTGGCTGCGGGCCTGTGGCGGAGCTTGGCCAATATTGTTCGAGGTGGCGCAATGGGCGGGGGCGACCAAAACCAAGTTTTCGGCTGATTTTTCTTGACCGCTGCCAAAGCTCCGTCCTTGAGTTGAGGGCAATTAGTTGGCGAGGGCTCCATCGAGAGCCTCCCAACAATCACTTGAGGGTGAGCCGACGTTACGTATCACGCTCTGAGTGCTTTTTTAATAATTTTTTTTATTTTTTTGCACGCGTTTTCGGTTTTTTAGATTGTTTTTTTAGTTTTTTTGGGTTTTTAATGGTCTTTTCTAGCTTTTCGAAAAAAACAATTTATGGATTTTTTTGCAGGAAAAAATACGTTTTTTTCTTTCGTGAAAGACACGGTTTTGCTTTTGTAAGAGACACGATTTTGCTTTCGTGAGAGGTACGGCCGTGCCTCTTGAAAGTGGAAAAAAGAACGTGTTTTTTCCTTCCATCAGAGGGATGGTTTTGCTTCCATCAGACGCACGGCCGTGCCTTTCGGAAACGAAAAAAACGTGTTTCCTTTTTTCCATGAGAGGCACAGTTTTGGCTTTCAGAAAGGGAAAAAATGTGCTCCCGGTTCATGTTCGTTTTTTTCATTCGACTTCTTTTTTTAAAGAAAGTTCACTCAAACCTATGAACATGAGATCTAGTTTTGAAGATCTCAACGCAAGAAATCCAACAGTGAACGGTTCAAGATTTGGACGCATGATTTTAGAGATAAAACATTTTGAATAAACAGATCTACGAAAAAAGAGAAAGCTCACAGGTTGCGAGTGCGCCACTTGTCGTAACATGAGGAGGTGAGAGTGATCTTTCGAAGGAGTACTCCTCAATTAATGATTTCGTCCGTCCCTTGTACCGCCGATTCATCATATACTTCTCGCCTACATGGCAGCGTTATTGCACAGGCCCAATACAATAGTTTTCTATTTTTATTTTTATTTATTTATTTCCAAAACACTAACTATTTCATACACATTGTACATCTTTTTATACATTAGGAATATTTTTATACACGTTTAACATTTTTCAAGTACACGATCAATATTGTTTTTCAAATATATGTTTTGATGTCAAATTTTATTACACACATTGTACATTTTTCAACACATGATTAACATCTTTGCAATCACATGCTTTGAACATTTTTTCGAGTACGTGTTAAACATTTCTCTAATACACATTGTACATTTTTCATATATATCTAAAACTTTTCTTATATACACTTAAGATTTTTCAACACATGATTAACATCTTTAAAACCACATGCTTTGAACACTTTTTCATGTGCGTGTTAAACATTCTGAAACACGCATTGAAACATTTTCTAATCATATGAACATTTTTTAAAATTTAAAAACTACACAAAAATCATTTTTATATTGTATTGTTTTTACAATATGTCACGGACATATTTCTTGGAATGCCTGAACATTTTTCAAAATTTAATGTAAATTATTTTGAATGGTAAAAAAAGTTAATCACGCAAGCATTTACTTACAATGTATAAATATGTTTAAAAAATGCCACATGAATTATTTTTCAACATGTGAACATTTTTAAGTGCTGTAAATATTTTTTTGAAACCAATCAAAAATTTTGAATTTTTTAATACGTGTAATTTTTAAAAATTAATGGTTGTTGACTTTTTTAAGTATTTAAGCTTTGAAATATATGCATAACAGTTGTCTAAAAATATAAACAAAAGTGAATAAAATAAAATAAAAAGAAGAAAAGAAAGAAACAAAAGGGGAAAACAAATATACTTTGAATGATCCACTAAAAATATAGAAGTGAAAGTAAATAAACATTGTGACTTATGCTTTGACTTCTGTACTCTGGTACGCTGTCATTCCGTCCACCCTATGTATAATCTCATCTCATCATATTTAATTATTATTTTTAGTGGAAGAACAACTTATAGTTACCCTGAAACAGAAGTCCAATACGTAGCCAACAACTCACACAAGCACAAAGGCACGTCTGCTATCAATTCCTGGTCTCCCTGTCTCCTAGTAAGGGCTGCTAGTTCATGTGCCATAACATTTTGGTTCCTACTAGAAGTAATCTGAAAGACTCTTTCTTCCAAGAGCTTGTGAGCATAAAACCTCCTCAGGGCACTAGATGGCTCGTGACGGGAGACTTCAACCAAGTTTATTGTACCCGAGATAAAAACCGTGCAAATGTCGATCGATCTCGCTTGGTGCGCTTTCGGAATGCCCTTAACTCCTGTGAGCTAAAAGAAATCCATCTACAGAACATAAAGTTCACTTGGAGCAACGAGCAGACTAACCCAACCTGGAGCAAATTAGACTCTTTTTTCTGCAATGAGGATTGGGATCTCGATTTCGACACACACATTCTCCATGCGCTCTCATCCTCACTCTCGGACCATTGTCCACTCCTCTTGGCTAGTGACAAGGGACCAAAACGACCAAGATCCTTCCGGTTCGAGAACTTCTGGATTAAAATGCCCAACTTCAAGAAAATCGTCCAGGACGCCTGGGCTGAGGAAACCAGCCACTCCGAGCCCTATCAGGTGCTTTTCCACAAAAGCTTAAGAGGACGAGCCAATGCCTTCGCAAGTGGAGCAGGTCCATCTTCTCGAACCACAAAATCCAACTTCACATGGCCCTTGAGATCATCCTCTGTCTTGACATCGTGCAAGAACATAGGGCACTGTCGACGGGCGAATGGAATCTGAGAAAGGATCTTAAGAGAAAGGTTGTGGCCCTGGCAGTTCTTGAGAGGGCAAGGAAACGACAAAGCTCAAGAATTAAGTTGCTCAAAGAAGGGGATGCAAATACTCATTTCTTTCACCTTCGAATCAACCACCAACGGAGAAAGAACTTCATCCACCGCATCAAGCACAATAATGGTTGGGTCACAAGCCATGATCAGAAAAAAGACATTATTCAGTGTCACTTTAGAAAACCCATTGGGAAAGCCCCCCCGCGCTCCAAAGACTTCAACTGGGGCTGCATCCCGCCGTCTTCCTGTGACCTCTCAGACCTTGGATTGCCATTCAGCGAGGAGGAGGTCCGTGCTGCGATTCATGAGCTTCCAGGAGACAAAGCTCCGGGCCCTGACGGATTCACGTGCATTTTCTTCAAAGAATTTAGGATATCATTAAGCTGGAGATAATGCTTGCGGTCAATAATTTCTCCAATCTTCATGTCAACAACCTCCACTGGTTCAACTCGGCTAACATTGTCCTCATCCCTAAAAAAGATGGGGCGGAGGACATATCCAACTTCCGGCCTATCAGTCTCATCCACGCGGTTGCCAAGATCATTACTAAGATGATGGCTACTCGACTAGCCCCTCACATGCATGCGCTTGTCTCCAACACACAAAGCACCTTCATTAAGAAAAGAAGTATTCATGACAACTTCATGTACGTTCGCAACTTGGCCCGCCGTCTACACCGCACCAAATCACCAACCTTGCTTCTCAAGCTGGACATCAAGAAAGCCTTTGACTCGGTTAGATGGGATTACCTTATGGACTTGCTGCGCCACCACCACTTCCCGAGCCGGTTCTGCGATTGGATATCTGCTCTCCTGTCCATAGCCTCCTCTAGAGTGCTACTTAATGGTGTTGCAGGCGACCTAATCAAGCATGGTTGTGGGCTTCGACAAGGGGATCCGCTCTCCCCCTGCTCTTTGTCCTCGCCATTGATCCTCTACACCACATCCTAGCCAAGGCTACTGCGCAAGGCAACCTCCATCCCATCCGTGGCAACCCCATTCGAGCTTTCCTATATGCGGACGATGCGGCCATCTTTGTTGCTCCAATCAAAGAAGATATACAGTTTCTTGCTTCAACGCTCTCTGCCTTTGGTGATGTCACGGGGTTAGTCACCAACTGCAACAAGAGCTTGGTCGCGCCCATTCATTGTGCCAACGTTGACCTTGACGACGTTCTTCAAGCCTTCCCGGCGGTTCAGACCTCTTTCCCCTTGCGATACCTTGGCCTTCCCCTGTCGGTGACTAGACTTAAGCGCATACATTTTCAATACCTCGAGGACAAGATTGTGGGCAAATTGCCGCCTTGGTCGGCTATGCATGTTGCTACCCTCGGGTGCATTGTCTTGGTCAAAGCGGTCCTCACGGTCATTGCGATCTACCATCTCACGCCGCTGGAGCTGCCTGTTGAGGTCTGGAAAAAGATTGACAGCCTGCGACGTGCCTACCTTTGGGCTGGTTGTGATAAGGTGTCGGGCGGAAAGTGCAAGGTTAACTGGGATCTTGTTTGCAAGCCTAAGATTTTTGGCGGCTTGGGTGTGCGTAATCTAGAGAAGTTTGCGACCGCCTTTCGTCTTTGCTGGCTTTGGTTTGAATGGGCAGACCCTCCTAAGACTTGGTTGGGGATGGAAACGCCCTGTTCAAACAGTGACAGAGATTTGTTCTCGGCTTCCACAATAGTGACTATTGGGGATGGCAAAAAGGCTAAATTCTAGGAATCCCCATGGCTAAATGGTCTCCGGCCTAAAGACATCGCGCCAAAGATCTTTGAAGTATCCAAGAAGAAGGCATGTTTGGTTAACAAGGCCCTTGACAACAACTTCTGGATCCAGCAAATCGTCACTACTCAGGGACTGACATTGCCACACATCCAGGAGTTTGTGGTTTTGTGCGAGATGATTGATGGTGTTGCTCTCAATCCTGATAGGAGGGACACTATATCTTGGAAATTCACTTCCAGTGGCGACTATTCGGCGGCTACGGCGTACACGGCGCAGTTCGAGGGCCAAGTTCTCAGCTCAACCTCTCCCACAATCTGGAGGAATTGGGCTCCCCCGAAATGCAAATTCTTCACTTGGCTTATCATCCAAAACCGTGTGTGGACGGCAGATCGGTTACAGCGGCGAGGTTGGCCAAACTGCGGACTTTGCCTCCTATGCAAACAAGTCCAAGAATCTGCCGCCCATCTTCTTTTCCAATGTAGATTCACTGCCCGCGTCTGGACCGAGGTGGTCACCTGGCTTGGCATTCAGGACCACTCACCGCTGACCTGGCGCCATGAGGACACGCACTTTTGAGGACACGGTTCAAGATTGGTGGCTGAAGACGATCAACACGGGAGGGCATATCAAGAAAGATGTTGGCTCTGTTCTGATGATTGTCATGTGGGAAATCTGGAAGGAGCGAAACGCGAGAGTTTTTCGCAACATGGCTTCACCGACCACTATTATCACTGCCAAGATCAAAGAGGAGGCCTATCTTTAGGCGTTGGCGGAAGCCAAACACATGAGTGCAATTATGTCGCGAGAGTAGCCTTTTATTTTGCCACTTTGCGGCTTTTGTCTAAACCTTCCTTCTTAATTAATGAAAATGGCAAGTCTTTTGCCTCGTTTCAAAAAAATAAATATTTTTGGTTCCTTCCAATAGCCTGAAGCCCTGAACCTGATACGAAGCGAACTCAAACGGAACAATTGGGTGACACTCTGATCAAACAACGTTCTTCATATTCAATTCTTTCACTGCCACAGAGCAGTCCATCTCCAGGATCGGCGGCACCCTGTACAACCATGCATCACTATTCATGGTACTATTTGATTCCGTGTTAGCAAATACACTATTCAAGATTAGACTGTAACCTCGTTCCGGGTCAGTGGATCACTGCTAGTTTGAACTGTGTGCGCGCGCGCGCTTGTGTGTGTGTTTGTTCATTGTTCGTGGTTGTTGTGTGTGCATGTGTTAGTGTGAGTGTGTGCCCACACGCGTGCGTGACATAAGTGCAATTTAGTTTCGAGGTAAGAGGTGATTAATTTAGTTTCGTGCGTGACATAAGTGCAATTTAGTTTTGGACTACTTGAATTTTATTTTTGGTTCAGTAAAATTCTTTTTCCTTTTTCATGTGTATTTACTTTCCTTTCTGAGTCAGTTTTTTATTTGCTACATTGTTATATGCTTATTCTTGTACTATTAGAAGTTTTAAATGTGCAAATTGTGTGCAAGCTTTTGTTATCATTTCTTTTATGTTTCTTTTTCAATTTTGAGCCATTTTTTAATTTCCTTTCTCCTTTTAAGGTAATACAAATGCTACTAATTCATTCATTCTTAGAAAGCTCTATTTTCTATTTTGATTTAGTTTTTATTCTAGTTTTAGCATACAGAAGACTCGAGGAAGCCTTTGGATCTCGATCGGGTGATGGAAGCGATATGACTGAACAAAAAAAAAAGGTGCCCTATTTAATAGCTGGCCCTTATTTCTAATGTTGCTCTAAGTATTATATGGATGTAGACATACGAGTTGTATGTAACCTATGTACATAATCGTATTATTGTATGAAATTTAGAGTTCTTATATGTTTGTATTTCATCTTCTGAAACAATACAAGTTTTATGAAAATTTGGTCATTGATTGCTTTGAGCTTTTCTTTATTTTCTTTCTTCTTACTTATGGGTAATATCAATGGCTATGATTCAATCCACCAAATAATTACTTTTAGTTATTTTATTTTTACAATGTTGTTGTTTATTGATGCTTGGTCTTTTTTTGGTGTTGGATTTTCTCCTATATTTATGCATGCTACAATTATATATGCCTCCAGTCGCCGCCATGGTGATATCTGTCTCCATATCGCCGGGCCGAGTATGGGACATCCCTCGGAGGGCTCATCCGACCATGGTAACGATCATCTTGCTGCCGACTGGGTGATCCCCATCCATGGAACTGATCATCGTGCCGCACAGGGCGTTCAGGTTGCCAAGTGTGTGCCCCATCTCTCAGAGGAGGTGATTCCCTGCGCCGCCGAGGCATTATGGGACTGTGAGCCGACTGGGTGGTGTCTGCCCCAGCCAACTTGCCGTGAATATGATTTTCTGACTGGGATACAGCAGAGCGTTGTGCCAATGCAGCCTTCAGGAGCGCCTGAATTTGCCTAATCCCTTCACCTGCTGTCGAACCGGACGGCTGAATGGAATCGGCAATCCGTCTAGCGGCCGCCAAGTTTTGGACCAGAGTGCACAGTACTTGGTAGTTGTCGACATTGTTGCCTAGAAACAATTGCCTCCTACTCCGACTGGAACTGGGGTTATTCCGGATCCGATCTTCCAAAGACGACTTCTCTACCTGCTCCAAGACGGCCTGCTCGGCCAGAGTAGCCAAGCCCAAGCGTGCCCACTCCAAGGCGTGCGCAAACTGCGCAGAGTTTGCTCGGCTTCTCTATTGATTTCATCAGCTTGCTCCTGGGTGAGTGGTGCTGCCGACCCATGGACTCAGGCGCCATCGGCTGCTGCGCAAACCCTGCGACCATTACCATCTGGGCTATCAAGGAACCCAGGTGGGCCGTTATCGGTGTCGGCCATCAAAACCTCTGCTGAGTATTCAACGCTCTCGCAGCTGTCTTTCCCTTCTTTCCTGAAATCACTAGTTGATTGTAATGCATAGTGGGAGTAATATAAGACTGCTTGTAATGGGTAGTATCATAAGTTAATATCATGCATATGATACTAGTGTATGATACTACCTCCCTAATACATAGTATCATATAATAGTATCATAGATGACTTTATTTATTGTCATGCATGACACATAGTACTGTAGCATTTATTATGATACGGTATCATAATATGATACTCAACCTTCTCTTTCTTCATTTAATTCTATACCACATCATCTAAATTGCCTACTAGTTATGATACTCTCATTACGACCAGCCTAAGACTAGTTATAGTGGGAGTAACTTAGCTAGTAACATAACACATTCCGAGACAAGTTTGCTTATGTGGCACCTAGTTAATGAGGAGAAAGGTGTGTGGAGTAACATACTCCCTCCGTTTTTCTTTTGTTTGCGTATAACTTTTTGCTGTTTTTTCGCTTTTAGTCTGCGTCTAGGCTTTTTTCTCCCAATCTTTCCAATACTACCCCTCTCGTTCGTCTTCCCACGCAGCCGCTGCATTAACTAGGCGCAACCCTCTCTTCCGCTTCGCCTTCTCGTCTCACTACGCTCCCCTCCACAAATCGCCCCCTCCACTCTCCCAGTCTGCTCGTTCCCATGGCCAACGATGGATTCAACCCGTGCTTGTGGGGGGAGAGCCAACCAATCGAAGAAGATGAAGTAGGCAGGCCACGACGAGGCAGGCGATGGCCACCTGCAGGCGCTCGCGGAGGATGGCCACGAGTCGGCCATGCCATCCCGGAGGATGGCCAGAACGTGCAGGCGGACAATGGCGACCATGTGGCGCACGGGGGCGTCCAAGCTCTCGCAGGTATTGTCCACTCGCTGGCTGATACTGTGCAGTCGCTCGCCGGGACGTTGCATGCACTCGCCGACGGTGGCGACAGCGGCAACAAGCGAGCGAAGTACGGCGGCGATATGGTGGTGTGGGTCTGTGGGAGCGAAGTACGTCGTCCGCATCATCGCATGGGGCGCTGCCACTGCCACCACTCTCGTTTCCACCAGGGGCACCGCCGTCATGCGCACCATCGTGCTCTATGAAACAATGGGACACTGGTCATTGCGATCAAAAGGGCGGACGGACTGGTACAAAACGAAGCTTACCGTCGTCGCTCTCTTCGAAGACGTACACATACTGCAGGTCAGCCGCATCACCATCGTACTGCCCGTCGACCTCATCCCAGTTTATGGGCACGT
Organism: Triticum dicoccoides; assembly: GCF_002162155.2. Lineage (NCBI taxonomy): Eukaryota > Viridiplantae > Streptophyta > Magnoliopsida > Poales > Poaceae > Triticum > Triticum dicoccoides. The sequence goes on along the minus strand of NC_041384.1, from coordinate 649,463,091 downwards.
TGAGGTCCAGATTAGCCATCGGATACTCAGAGAAGGGAACCGGGGAGGTGAGAAACAGAGGAAAAAAGTGCAGAGTTCTTCCATGGCGTGGACGAATTTATAAGCATGCTACTCTCGGTTTCAAAGGTCCATGGCGCTATAGCTGAAATTCCATGGCGCCAAGACAGTTTTGGAGGGAATGGAAATTGGCGCACAGCTAAAATTTGCGTTTTCGTTGAACCAGAAAAATGGCGCTCTACGGGTGCAGGGAAGCGATGCTTCATGATTCAAGAGTTGTGCATGCGGGGGAGAGAACGAGGAGAAACGAAACGGCAGCCAATCAGCAGCCACAACGCATTAGAAGGCGCGGACTCGACTGCATGCAGCATTTATACTCCTTCATGCAGCGCATGCTAAGTCAGGGGCAAAATAGTCCAGAATTTTACTCCAGCAGCTGTCCTTGGTATGCGGTATTCCTCTTATACGCAAACAAAAGAAAAACGAAGGGAGTATTATGTTACCATCACATAGCGCTTCTCAAAAAATATTGAGTCTATAAGCTAATAAATGCAACCATATATGATACTACTTTTATGACACTTTGCACTATGAAAGTAGTAACATAGACTAGTGTCATATGTATGACACTAGTCTAAGTTACTCCCCACTATGACCAGCCTAATGCACCCCAGGATAAATTTGCTTATGTGGCATGTAGTTAATGAGGAGAGAGGTGTTTAGAGTAACATAATATGTTATCATCACATAACACTTTCAAGGCAAGATGAGTCTACAAGCTAATAAATACAACCACCTATGACACTACTTTTATGTTACTTTTCACTATGAAAATAGTAACATCTCATATGTTTCGCGACGTTTCAAAACGTTTTCGGTGCCTCAACTCTAAACCGTTTAACTGAACTATCACGTAATTATCAAAACGTGTATGTCAGATGTTCGCAACATTCACAGACGACGTTCGAGGTTCAGCATACTGAGCGGTGCATTAAGGACATAAGCCTTCTAAGAAGCAATGAGGACAATCCTCAATTTACGGACCTAGTCCGCATAATTGCTACTATCAACTTTCAACTAATTTTTCTCTAGGAACATATCTAAACAGTAGAACTAAAGCGCGAGCTACGACATAATTTGCAAACCCCTTTTTGACTATGTTCAGGATAATTAAGTTCATCTTATGAACTCCCACTCAGATAGACATCCCTCTAGTCATCTAAGTGATTACATGATCCGAGTCAACTAGGCCGTGTCCGATCATCACGTGAGACGGACTAGTCGTTATCGGTGAACATCTTCATGTTGATCGTATCTACCATATGACTCATGCTCAACCTTTCGGTCTCTTGTGTTCCGAGGCCATGTCTGTACATGCTAGGCTCGTCAAGTTAACCCTAAGTGTTTTGCATGTGTAAAACTGTCTTACACCCGTTGTATGTGAACGTACGGATCTATCACACCCGATCATCACGTGGTGCTTCAAAACGATGAACTTTAGCAACGGTGCACAGTTAGGGGAGAACACATTCTTGAAATTGTAATGAGGGATCATCCTATTTACTACCGTCGTTCTAAGCAAATAAGATGTATAAACATGATAAACATCACATGCAATCAAATAATAGTGACATGATATGGCCAATATCATATAGCTCCTTTGATCTCCATCTTGAGGCTCCATGATCATCTTGTCACCGGCATGACACCATGATCTCCATCATCATGATCTCCATCATCGTGTCTTCTTGAAGTTGTCTCGTCATCTATTACTTCTACTACTATGGCTAACGCTTTAGCAATAAAGTAAAGTAATTACATGACGTTTAAGTTGACACGCAGGTCATAAATAAATAAAGACAACTCCTATGGCTCCTGCCGGTTGTCATACTCATCGACATGCAAGTCGTGATACCTATTACAAGAACATGATCAATCTCATACATCACATATATCATTCATTACATCCTTTTGGCCATATCACATCACATAGCATACCCTGCAAAAACAAGTTAGACGTCCTCTAATTGTTGTTTGCATGTTTTACGTGGCTGCTATGGGTTTCTAGCAAGAACGTTTATTATCTACGCAAAACCACAACGTGATATGCCAATCGCTATTTACCCTTCATAAGGACTCTTTTCATCGAATCCGACCCGACTAAAGCGGGAGAGATAGACACCCGCCAGCCACCTTATGCAACTAGTGCATGTTTGTCGGTGAAACCGGTCTCACGTAAGCATACGTGTAAGGTTGGTCCGGGCCGCTTCATCCCACAATACCGTCGAATCAAGATAAGACTAGTAACGGCAAGCATATTGAACAAAATCAACGCCCACAACTTCTTTGTGTTCTACTCGTGCATAGAATCTACGCATAGACCTAGCTCTGATACCACTGTTGGGGAACGTAGCAGAAATTCAAAATTTTCCTTCATGTCACCAAGATCTATCTATGGAGAGACTAGCAACGAGGGGAAGGAGAGTGCATCTACATACCCTTGTAGATCGCTAAGCGGAAGCGTTCAAGTGAACGGGGTTGATGGAGTCGTACCTCGTCGTGATCCAAATCACCGATGACCAAGTGCCGAACGGACGGCACCTCCGCGTTCAACACACGTACAGCCCGGTGACGTCTCCCATGCCTTGATCCAGCAAGGAGAGAGGGAGAGGTCGAGGAAGACTCCATCCAGCAGCAGCACAACGGCGTGGTGGTGATGGAGGAGCGTGGCAATCCTGCAGGGCTTCGCCAAGCACCGTGAGATATGAGGAGAAAGAGAGGGAGGGCTGCACCAACAGGCAGAGATCAGATCGCGTGTTATGGGCAGCCCCAGGCCTCACTATATATAGGGGAGAGGGAGGAGGGTGCGCCCCCTCTAGGGTTCCCACCCCTAGGGGGGGCAGCCCTAGATGGGAAAGGGGAGGCGGCCAAGAGGGGGAGAGAGGGGCGCCCCCTAGGGTGGGCCTTAGGCCCATCTAAGCCTAGGGTTTCCCCTCTCTCCTCCTTTGCTGCGCCTTGGGCCTTGTGGGAGGCGCACCAGCCCACTTAGGGGCTGGTCCCTCACCACCCTTGGCCCATGCAAGCCTCCGGGGCATGTGGCCCCACTTGGTGGACCCCCGGGACCCTCCCGGTGGTCCCGGTACGTTACCGATAAACCCCGAAACTCTCCCGGTGACCAAAACAGGACTTCCCATATATAAATCTTTACCTCCGGACCATTCCGGAACTCCTCGTGACGTCCGGGATCTCATCCGGGACTGCGAACAACATTCGGTAACCACATACAAACTTCCTTTATAACCCTAGCGTCATCGAACCTTAAGTGTGTAGACCCTACGGGTTCGGGAGACATGCAGACATGACCGAGACGTTCTCCGGTCAATAACCAACAGCGGGATCTGGATACCCATGTTGGCTCCCACATGTTCCATGATGATCTCATCGGATGAACCACGATGTCAAGGACTTAATCAATCCCGTATACAATTCCCTTTGTCTATCGGTACGATACTTGCCCGAGATTCGATCGTCGGTATCCCGATACCTTGTTCAATCTCGTTACCGGCAAGTCTCTTTACTCGTTCGTAACACATCATCCCGTGATCAACTCCTTGATCACATTGTGCACATTATGATGATGTCCTACCGAGTGGGCCCAGAGACACCTCTCCGTCACACGGAGTGACAAATCCCAGTCTCGATTCGTGCCAACCCAACAGACACTTTCGGAGATACCCGTAGTGTACCTTTATAGCCACCCAGTTACGTTGTGACGTTTGGCACACCCAAAGCACTCCTATGGTATCCGGGAGTTGCACAATCTCATGGTCTAAGGAAATGATACTTGACATTAGAAAAGCTTTAGCATACGAACTACACGATCTAGTGCTATGCTTAGGATTGGGTCTTGTCCATCACATCATTCTCCTAATGATGTGATCCCGTTATCAACGACATCCAATGTCCGTGGTCAGGAAACCGTAACCATCTATTGATCAACGAGCTAGTCAACTAGAGGCTTACTAGGGACATGGTGTTGTCTATGTATCCACACATGTATCTGAGTTTCCTATCAATACAATTCTAGCATGGATAATAAACGATTATCATGAACAAGGAAATATAATAATAACCAATTTATTATTGCCTCTAGGGCATATTTCCAACAGTCTCCCACTTGCACTAGAGTCAATAATCTAGTTCACATCACTATGTGATTAACACTCAATGAGTTCTGGGTTTGATCATGTTGCTTGTGAGAGAGGTTTTAGTCAACCTGTCTGAACCTTTCAGATCCGTGTGTGCTTTACAAATCTTTATGTCATCTCCTAGATGCAGCTACCACGCTCTATTTGGAGCCATTTCAAATAACTGTTCTACTTGGAGTTATTCTAAATTGTTGCTCCATTATACGTATCCGGTATCTCTACTCAGAGCTATCCGGATAGGTGTTAAGCTTGCATCGTCGTAACTCTTTACGTCGAACTCTTTATCACCTCCATAACCGAGATAATTCCTTAGTCCACTAGTTACTAAGGATAACTTTGACCGCTGTACTGTGATCCATTCTTGGATCACTCTTGTACCCCTTGACTGACTCATGGCAAGGCACACTTCAGGTGCGGTACACAGCATAGCATACTGTAGAGCCTATGTCTTAAGCATAGGGGACGACCTTCGTCCTTTCTCTCTATTCTGCCGTGGTCGAGCTTTAAGTCTTAACTTCATACCTTACAACTCAGGCAAGAACTCCTTCTTTGACTGATCCATCTTGAACACCTTCAAGATCATGTCAAGGAATGTGCTCATTTGAAAGTACCATTAAGCGTTTTGATCTATCCTTATAGATCTTGATGCTCAATGCTCAAGTAGCTTAATCCAGGCTTTCCATTGAAAAACACTTTCCAAATAACCCTATATGCTTTCCAGAAATTCTACGTCATTTCTGATCAACAATATGTCAACAACATATATTCATCAGAAATTCTATAGTGCTCCCACTCACTTCTTTGGAAACACAAGTTTCTCATAAACTTTGTATACACCAAAATCTTTGATCATCATCAAAGCATACATTCCAACTCCGAGATGCTTACTCCAGTCCTTAGAAGGATTGCTGGAGCTTTGCATACTTATTAGCATCTTTTAGGATTGACAAAACCTTCCGTTTGTATCACATACAACCTTTCCTCAAGAAAATCATCGAGGAAACAATGTTTTGACATCCTATCTGCAAGATTTCATAAATAATGCAGTAATCGCTAATATAATTCCAACAGACTCTTAGCATCGCTACGAGTGAGAAAGTCTCACCGTATTCAACTCCTTGAACTTGTCAGAAAACATCTTAATGACAAGTCGAGCTTTCTTAATGGTGACATTTACCATCATTGTCCGTCTTCCTTTTAAAATCCATCTGTACTCAACAGCCTCACGACCATCGAGCTGTTCTGTCAAAGTCTACACTTTGTTTCCATACATGGATCCTCTCTCGGATTTTATGGCCTCGAGCCATTTATCGGAATCCGGGCCCACCATCGCTTCTCCATGGCTCGTAGGTTCATTGTTGTCTAGCAACATGACTTCCAAGACAAGATCACATACCACTCTGAAGTAGTACGCATCCTTGTCATCCCACGAGGTTTGCTAGTGACTTGATCTGAAGTTTCATGATCACTATCATAAGCTTCCACTTCAATTGTTGTAGGTGCCACAGGAACAACTTCCTGTGCCCTGCCACACACTAGTTGAAGAGACGGTTCAATAACCTCATCAAGTCTCCACCATCCTCCCACTCAATTCTTTCGAGAGAAACTTTTCCTCGAGAAAGGACCCGATTCTAGAAACAATTCCTTATTGCTTTCGAATCTGAGACAGGAGGTATACCCAACTGTTTTGGGTGTCCTATGAAGATGCATTTATCCGCTTTGGGTTCGAGCTTATCAGCCTGAAACTTTTTCACATAAGCGTCGCAACCCCAAACTTTTAAGGAATGACAGCTTAGGTTTCCCTAAACCATAGTTCACACGGTGTCATCTCATCGGAATTACGTGGTGCCCTATTTAAAGTGAATGTGATTGTCTTTAATGCCTAACCCATAAACTATCATGGTAATTCGATAAGAGACATCATGGTATGCATCATATCCAATAGGGTGCAGTTATGATGTTCGGACACACCATCACACTATGGTGTTCCAGGCTGTATTAGTTGTGAAATAATTTCCACAATGTCTTAATTTTGTGCCAAACTCGTAATTCAGATATTCATCTCTATGATCATATCATAGATCTTTTATCCTCTTGTCACGACGATCTTTCAACTTCACCCTGAAATTACTTGAACCTTTCAATAATTCATACTCGTGATTCATCAAGTAAATGTACTCAACATCTACTCAAACCATCTGTGAAGTAAGAACATAACGATGTCCACTACACGCCTCAGCACTCATTGGACTGCATACATCAAAATGTATTACTTCCAACAAGTTGTTTTCTAGTTCCATTTTACTGAAAACGAGGCTTTCAGTCATCTTGCCCATGTGGCATGATTTGCATGTCTCAAGTGATTCAAAATCAAGTGAGTCCAAACGGTCCATTTGCATGGAGTTTCTTCATGCATATACACCAATAGACATGGTTCGCATGCCTCAAACTTTTCAAAAACGAGTGAGCCCAAAGATCCATCAACATGGAGCCTCTTCATGTGTTTTATATCGATATGACTTAAGTGGCAGTGCCACAAGTAGGTGGTACTATCATTACTATCTTTTGGCATGAACATGTGTATCACTACGATCGAGATTCAATAAACCATTCATTTTAGGTGTAAGACCATTGAAGGTATTATTCAAATAAACAGAGTAACCATTATTCTCCTTAAATGAATAACCGTATTGCGATAGACATAATCCAATCATGTCTATGCTCAACGCAAACACCAATCTCGATGGTAGAGGGAGTGTACGATATTTGATCAACCTTGGAAATACTTCCAACACATATCGTCATCTCACCTTTAGCTAGTCTTCGTTTATTCCGTAGCTTTTATTTCGAGTTACTAACACTTAGCAACCGAACCGGTATGTAATACCCTGGTGCTACTAGCAGTACTAGTAAAGTACACATTAACACAATGTATATCCAATATACTTCTATCGACCTTGCCAGCCTTCTCATCTACCAAGTATCTAGGGTAATTCTGCTCCAGTGGCTGTTCCCTTTATTACAGAAGCACTTAGTCTTGGGTTTGGGTTCAACCTTGGGTTTCTTCACTAGAGCAGCAGCTGATTTGCCGTTTCATGAAGTTTCCCTTCTTGCCCTTGCCCTTCTTGAAACTAGTGGTTTCACCAACCATCAACAATTGATTCTCCTTCTTGATTTCTACTTTTGTGGTGTCAAACATCGCGAATATCTCAAGGATCATCATATATGTCCCTGATATATTATAGTTCATCACGAAGCTCTAGCAGCTTGGTGGTAATGACTTCGGAGAACCATCACTATTTCATCTGGAAGATCAACTCCCACTCGATTCAAGCAATTGTTGTACTCAGACAATCTAAGCACATGCTCAATGATTGAGCTTTTCTCCTTAGTTTGTAGGCTAAGAAAATCGTCGGAGGTCTTATACCTCTTGACTTGGGCACGGGCCTGAAGTCCCAATTTCAGCCCTCGAAACATCTCATATGTTTCGCGACGTTTCAAAACGTCTTCGGTGCCTCAACTCTAAACCGTTTAACTGAACTATCACGTAGTTATCAAAACGTGTATGTCAGATGTTCGCAACATCCACAGACGACGTTCGAGGTTCAGCACACTGAGCGGTGCATTAAGGAAATAAGCCTTCTGAGAAGCAATGAGGACAATCCTCAGTTTACGGACCTAGTCCGCATAATTGCTACTATCAACTTTCAACTAATTTTTCTCTAGGAACATATCTAAATAGTAGAACTAAAGCGCGAGCTACGACATAATTTGCAAAACCCCTTTTTGACTATGTTCAGGATAATTAAGTTCATCTTATGAACTCCCACTCAGATAGACATCCCTCTAGTCATCTAAGTGATTACATGATCCGAGTCAACTAGGCCGTGTCCGATCATCACGTGAGACGGACTAGTCGTCATCGGTGAACATCTTCATGTTGATCGTATCTATCATACGACTCATGCTCGACCTTTCGGTCTCTTGTGTTTCGAGGCCATGTCTGTACATGCTAGGCTCGTCAAGTAAACCCTAAGTGTTTTGCATGTGTAAAACTGTCTTACACCCGTTGTATGTGAACGTAAGGATCTATCACACCCGATCATCACGTGGTGCTTCGAAACGACGAACTTTAGCAACGGTGCACAGTTAGGGGAGAACACATTCTTGAAATTGTAATGAGGGATCATCTTATTTACTACCGTCGTTCTAAGCAAATAAGATGTATAAACATGATAAACATCACATGCAATCAAATAATAGTGACATGATATGGCCAATATCATATAGCTCCTTTGATCTCCATCTTGAGGCTCCATGATCATCTTGTCACCGGCATGACACCATGATCTCCATCATCATGATCTCCATCATCGTGTCTTCTTGAAGTTGTCTCGTCATCTATTACTTCTACTACTATGGCTAACGCTTTAGCAATAAAGTAAAGTAATTACATGACGTTTAAGTTGACACGCAGGTCATAAATAAATAAAGACAACTCCTATGGCTCCTGCCGGTTGTCATACTCATCGACATGCAAGTCGTGATACCTATTACAAGAACATGATCAATCTCATACATCACATATATCATTCATCACATCCTTTTGGCCATATCACATCACATAGCATACCCTGCAAAAACAAGTTAGACGTCCTCTAATTGTTGTTTGCATGTTTTACGTGGCTGCTATGGGTTTCTAGCAAGAACGTTTCTTATCTACGCAAAACCACAACGTGATATGCCAATTGCTATTTACCCTTCATCAGGACCCTTTTCATCGAATCCGACCCGACTAAAGCGGGAGAGACAGACACCCGCCAGCCAGCTTATGCAACTAGTGCATGTTTGTCGGTGGAACCGGTCTCACGTAAGCATACGTGTAAGGTTGGTCCGGGCCGCTTCATCCCACAATACCGTGGAATCAAGATAAGACTAGTAACGGCAAGCATATTGAACAAAATCAACGCCCATAACTTCTTTGTGTTCTACTCGTGCATAGAATCTACGCATACACCTAGCTCTGATACCACTGTTGGGGAACGTAGCAGAAATTCAAAATTTTCCTACGTGTCACCAAGATCTATCTATGGAGAGACTAGCAACGAGGGGAAGGAGAATGCATCTACATACCCTTGTAGATCGCTAAGCGGAAGCGTTCAAGTGAACGGGGTTGATGGAGTCGTACTCGTCGTGATCCAAATCATCGATGACCAAGTGCCGAACGGACGGCACCTCCGCGTTCAACACACGTACAGCCCGGTGACGTCTCCCATGCCTTGATCCAGCAAGGATAGAGGGAGAGGTCGAGGAAGACTCCATCCAGCAGCAGCACAACGGCGTGGTGGTGATGGAGGAGCGTGGCAATCCTGCAGGGCTTCGCCAAGCACCGTGAGATATGAGGAGAAAGAGAGGGAGGGCTGCACCAACAGGCAGAGATCAGATCGCGTGTTATGGGCAGCCCCAGGCCTCACTATATATAGGGGAGAGGGAGGAGGGTGCGCCCCCTCTAGGGTTCACACCCCTAGGGGGGCAGCCCTAGATGGGAAAGGGGAGGCGGCCAAGAGGGGGAGAGAGGGGCGCCCCCTAGGGTGGGCCTTAGGCCCATCTAAGCCTAGGGTTTCCCCTCTCTCCTCCTTTGCTGCGCCTTGGGCCTTGTGGGAGGCGCACCAGCCCACTTAGGGGCTGGTCCCTCACCACCCTTGGCCCATGCAAGCCTTCGGGGCATGTGGCCCCACTTGGTGGACCCCCGGGACCCTCCCGGTGGTCCCGGTACGTTACCGATAAACCCCGAAACTCTTCCGGTGACCAAAACAGGACTTCCCATATATAAATCTTTACCTCCGGACCATTCCGGAACTCCTCGTGACGTCCGGGATCTCATCCGGGACTGCGAACAACATTCGGTAACCACATACAAACTTCCTTTATAACCCTAGCGTCATCGAACCTTAAGTGTGTAGACCCTACGGGTTCGGGAGACATGCAGACATGACCGAGACGTTCTCCGGTCAATAACCAACAGCGGGATCTGGATACCCATGTTGGCTCCCACATGTTCCATGATGATCTCATCGGATGAACCACGATGTCAAGGACTTAATCAATCCCGTATACAATTCCCTTTGTCTATCGGTACGATACTTGCCCGAGATTCGATCGTCGGTATCCCGATACCTTGTTCAATCTCGTTACCGGCAAGTCTCTTTACTCGTTCGTAACACATCATCCCGTGATCAACTCCTTGATCACATTGTGCACATTATGATGATGTCCTACCGAGTGGGCCCAGAGACACCTCTCCGTCACACGGAGTGACAAATCCCAGTCTCGATTCGTGCCAACCCAACAGACACTTTCGGAGATACCCGTAGTGTACCTTTATAGCCACCCAGTTACGTTGTGACGTTTGGCACACCCAAAGCACTCCTATGGTATCCGGGAGTTGCACAATCTCATGGTCTAAGGAAATGATACTTGACATTAGAAAAGCTTTAGCATACGAACTACACGATCTAGTGCTATGCTTAGGATTGGGTCTTGTCCATCACATCATTCTCCTAATGATGTGATCCCGTTATCAACGACATCCAATGTCCGTGGTCAGGAAACCGTAACCATCTATTGATTAACGAGCTAGTCAACTAGAGGCTTACTAGGGACATGGTGTTGTCTATGTATCCACACATGTATCTGAGTTTCCTATCAATACAATTCTAGCATGGATAATAAACGATTATCATGAACAAGGAAATATAATAATAACCAATTTATTATTGCCTCTAGGGCATATTTCCAACAGTCTCCCACTTGCACTAGAGTCAATAATCTAGTTCACATCACTATGTGATTAACACTCAATGAGTTCTGGGTTTGATCATGTTGCTTGTGAGAGAGGTTTTAGTCAACGGGTCTGAACCTTTCAGATCCGTGTGTGCTTTACAAATCTTTATGTCATCTCCTAGATGCAGCTACCACGCTCTATTTGGAGCCATTTCAAATAACTGTTCTACTTGGAGTTATTCTAAATTGTTGCTCCATTATACGTATCCGGTATCTCTACTCAGAGCTATCTGGATAGGTGTTAAGCTTGCATCGTCGTAACTCTTTACGTCGAACTCTTTATCACCTCCATAACCGAGAAAATTCCTTAGTCCACTAGTTACTAAGGATAACTTTGACCGTTGTACTGTGATCCATTCTTGGATCACTCTTGTACCCCTTGACTGACTCATGGCAAGGCACACTTCAGGTGCGGTACACAGCATAGCATACTGTAGAGCCTATGTCTTAAGCATAGGGGACGATCTTCGTCCTTTCTCTCTATTCTGCCGCGGTCGAGCTTTAAGTCTTAACTTCATACCTTACAACTCAGGCAAGAACTCCTTCTTTGACTGATCCATCTTGAACACCTTCAAGATCATGTCAAGGAATGTGCTCATTTGAAAGTACCATTAAGCGTTTTGATCTATCCTTATAGATCTTGATGCTCAATGCTCAAGTAGCTTAATCCAGGCTTTCCATTGAAAAACACTTCCCAAATAACCCTATATGCTTTCCAGAAATTCTACGTCATTTCTGATCAACAATATGTCAACAACATATATTCATCAGAAATTCTATAGTGCTCCCACTCACTTCTTTGGAAACACAAGTTTCTCATAAACTTTGTATACACCAAAATCTTTGATCATCATCAAAGCATACATTCCAACTCCGAGATGCTTACTCCAGTCCTTAGAAGGATTGCTGGAGCTTTGCATACTTATTAGCATCTTTTAGGATTGACAAAACCTTCCGTTTGTATCACATACAACCTTTCCTCAAGAAAATCATCGAGGAAACAATGTTTTGACATCCTATCTGCAAGATTTCATAAATAATGCAGTAATCGCTAATATAGTTCCAACAGACTCTTAGCATCGCTACGAGTGAGAAAGTCTCACCGTATTCAACTCCTTGAACTTGTCAGAAAACATCTTAATGACAAGTCGAGCTTTCTTAATGGTGACATTTACCATCATTGTCCGTCTTCCTTTTAAAATCCATCTGTACTCAACAGCCTCACGACCATCGAGCTGTTCTGTCAAAGTCTACACTTTGTTTCCATACATGGATCCTCTCTCGGATTTTATGGCCTCGAGCCATTTATCGGAATCCGGGCCCACCATCGCTTCTCCATGGCTCGTAGGTTCATTGTTGTCTAGCAACATGACTTCCAAGACAAGATCACATACCACTCTGAAGTAGTACGCATCCTTGTCATCCCATGAGGTTTGCTAGTGACTTGATCTGAAGTTTCATGATCACTATCATAAGCTTCCACTTCAATTGTTGTAGGTGCCACAGGAACAACTTCCTGTGCCCTGCCACACACTAGTTGAAGAGACGGTTCAATAACCTCATCAAGTCTCCACCATCCTCCCACTCAATTCTTTCGAGAGAAACTTTTCCTCGAGAAAGGAGCCGATTCTAGAAACAATCCCTTATTGCTTTCGAATCTGAGACAGGAGGTATACCCAACTGTTTTGGGTGTCCTATGAAGATGCATTTATCCGCTTTGGGTTCGAGCTTATCAGCCTGAAACTTTTTCACATAAGCGTCGCAACCCCAAACTTTTAAGGAATGACAGCTTAGGTTTCCCTAAACCATAGTTCACACGGTGTCATCTCATCGGAATTACGTGGTGCCCTATTTAAAGTGAATGTGGTTGTCTTTAATGCCTAACCCATAAACTATCATGGTAATTCGATAAGAGACATCATGGTATGCATCATATCCAACAGGGTGCAGTTATGATGTTCGGACACACCATCACACTATGGTGTTCCAGGCTGTATTAGTTGTGAAATAATTTCCACAATGTCTTAATTTTGTGCCAAACTCGTAATTCAGATATTCATCTCTATGATCATATCATAGATCTTTTATCCTCTTGTCACGACGATCTTTTAACTTCACCCTGAAATTACTTGAACCTTTCAATAATTCAGACTCGTGATTCATCAAGTAAATGTACTCAACATCTACTCAAACCATCTGTGAAGTAAGAACATAACGATGTCCACTACACGCCTCAGCACTCATTGGACTGCATACATCAAAATGTATTACTTCCAACAAGTTGTTTTCTAGTTCCATTTTACTGAAAACGAGGCTTTCAGTCATCTTGCCCATGTGGCATGATTTGCATGTCTCAAGTGATTCAAAATCAAGTGAGTCCAAACGGTCCATTTGCATGGAGTTTCTTCATGCATATACACCAATAGACATGGTTCGCATGCCTCAAACTTTTCAAAAACGAGTGAGCCCAAAGATCCATCAACATGGAGCCTCTTCATGCGTTTTATATCGATATGACTTAAGTGGCAGTGCCACAAGTAGGTGGTACTATCATTACTATCTTTTGGCATGAACATGTGTATCACTACGATCGAGATTCAATAAACCATTCATTTTAGGTGTAAGACCATTGAAGGTATTATTCAAATAAACAGAGTAACCATTATTCTCCTTAAATGAATAACCGTATTGCGATAGACATAATCCAATCATGTCTATGCTCAACGCAAACACCAATCTCGATGGTAGAGGGAGCGTACGATATTTGATCAACCTTGGAAATACTTCCAACACATATCGTCATCTCACCTTTAGCTAGTCTCCGTTTAGTCCGTAGCTTTTATTTCGAGTTACTAACACTTAGCAACCGAACCGGTATCTAATACCCTGGTGCTACTAGGAGTACTAGTAAAGTACACATTAACACAATGTATATCCAATATACTTCTATCGACCTTGCCAGCCTTCTCATCTACCAAGTATCTAGGGTAATTCTGCTCCAGTGGCTGTTCCCTTTATTATAGAAGCACTTAGTCTTGGGTTTGGGTTCAACCTTGGGTTTCTTCACTAGAGCAGCAGCTGATTTGCCGTTTCATGAAGTTTCCCTTCTTGCCCTTGCCCTTCTTGAAACTAGTGGTTTCACCAACCATCAACAATTGATTCTCCTTCTTGATTTCTACTTTTGTGGTGTCAAACATCGCGAATATCTCAAGGATCATCATATATGTCCCTGATATATTATAGTTCATCACGAAGCTCTAGCAGCTTGGTGGTAATGACTTCGGAGAACCATCACTATTTCATCTGGAAGATCAACTCCCACTCGATTCAAGCGATTGTTGTACTCAGACAATCTAAGCACATGCTCAACGATTGAGCTTTTCTCCTTAGTTTGTAGGCTAAGAAAATCGTCGGAGGTCTTATACCTCTTGACTTGGGCACGGGCCTGAAATCCCAATTTCAGCCCTCGAAACATCTCATATGTTTCGCGACGTTTCAAAACATCTTTGGTGCCTCAGCTCTAAACCGTTTAACTGAACTATCACGTAGTTATCAAAACGTGTATGTCAGATGTTCGCAACATCCACAGACGACGTTCGAGGTTCAGCACACTGAGCGGTGCATTAAGGACATAAGCCTTCTAAGAAGCAATGAGGACAATCCTCAGTTTACGGACCTAGTCTGCATAATTGCTACTATCAACTTTCAACTAATTTTTCTCTAGGAACATATCTAAACAGTAGAACTAAAGCGCGAGCTACGACATAATTTGCAAAACCCCCTTTTGACTATGTTCAGGATAATTAAATTCATCTTATGAACTCCCACTCAGATAGACATCCCTCTAGTCATCTAAGTGATTACATGATCCGAGTCAACTAGGCCGTGTCCGATCATCACGTGAGACGGACTAGTCGTCATCGGTGAACATCTTCATGTTGATCGTATCTACCATACAACTCATGCTCGACCTTTCGGTCTCTTGTGTTCCGAGGCCATGTCTGTACATGCTAGGCTCATCAAGTTAACCCTAAGTGTTTTGCATGTGTAAAACTGTCTTACACCCGTTGTATGTGAACGTAAGGATCTATCACACCCGATCATCACGTGGTGCTTCGAAACGATGAACTTTAGCAACGGTGCACAGTTAGGGGAGAACACATTCTTGAAATTGTAATGAGGGATCATCTTATTTACTACCATCGTTCTAAGCAAATAAGATGTATAAACATGATAAACATCACATGCAATCAAATAATAGTGACATGATATGGCCAATATCATATAGCTCCTTTGATCTCCATCTTGGGGCTCCATGATCATCTTGTCACCGGCATGACACCATGATCTTCATCATCGTGTCTTCTTGAAGTTGTCTCGTCATCTATTACTTCTACTACTATGGCTAACGCTTTAGCAATAAAGTAAAGTAATTACATGATGTTTAAGTTCACATGCAGGTCATAAATAAATAAAGACAACTCCTATGGCTCCTGCCGGTTGTCATACTCATCGACATGCAAGTCGTGATACCTATTACAAGAACATGATCAATCTCATACATCACATATATAATTCATCACATCCTTTTGGCCATATCACATCACATAGCATACCCTGCAAAAACAAGTTAGACGTCCTCTAATTGTTGTTTGCATGTTTTACGTGGCTGCTATGGGTTTCTAGCAAGAACGTTTCTTATCTACGCAAAACCACAACGTGATATGCCAATTGCTATTTACCCTTCATAAGGACCCTTTTCATCGAATCCGACCCGACTAAAGCGGGAGAGACAGACACCCGTCAGCCACCTTATGCAACTAGTGCATGTTTGTCGGTGGAACCGGTCTCACGTAAGCATACGTGTAAGGTTGGTCCGGGCCGCTTCATCCCACAATACCGTCGAATCAAGATAAGACTAGTAACGGCAAGCATATTGAACAAAATCAACGCCCATAACTTCTTTGTGTTCTACTCATGCATAGAATCTACGCATAGACCCAGCTCTGATACCACTGTTGGGGAACGTAGCAGAAATTCAAAATTTTCCTACGTGTCACCAAGATCTATCTATGGAGAGACTAGCAACGAGGGGAAGGAGAGTGCATCTACATACCCTTGTAGATCGCTAAGCGGAAGCGTTCAAGTGAACGGGGTTGATGGAGTCGTACTCGTCGTGATCCAAATCACCGATGACCAAGTGCCGAACGGATGGCACCTCCGCGTTCAACACACGTATAGCCCGGTGACGTCTCCCATGCCTTGATCCAGCAAGGAGAGAGGGAGAGGTCGAGGAAGACTCCATCCAGCAGCAGCACAACGGCGTGGTGGTGATGGAGGAGCGTGGCAATCCTGCAGGGCTTCGCCAAGCACCGCGAGATATGAGGAGAAAGAGAGGGAGGGCTGCACCAACAGGCAGAGATCAGATCGCGTGTTATGGGCAGCCCCAGGCCTCACTATATATAGGGGAGAGGGAGGAGGGTGCGCCCCCTCTAGGGTTCCCACCCCAAGGGGGGCGGCAGCCCTAGATGGGAAAGGGGAGGCGGCCAATAGGGGGAGAGAGGGGCGCCCCCGAGGGTGGGCCTTAGGCCCATCTAAGCCTAGGGTTTCCCCTCTCTCCTCCTTTGTTGCGCCTTGGGCCTTGTGGGAGGCGCACCAGCCCACTTAGGGGCTGGTCCCTCACCACCCTTGGCCCATGCAAGCCTCCGGGGCATGTGGCCCCACTTGGTGGACCCCCGAGACCCTCCCGGTGGTCCCAGTACGTTACCGATAAACCCCGAAACTCTTCCGGTGACCAAAACAGGACTTCCCATATATAAATCTTTACCTTCGGACCATTCCGGAACTCCTCGTGACGTCCGGGATCTCATCCGGGACTGCGAACAACATTCGGTAACCACATACAAACTTCCTTTATAACCCTAGCGTCATCGAACCTTAAGTGTGTAGACCCTACGGGTTCGGGAGACATGCAGACATGACCGAGACGTTCTCCGGTCAATAACCAACAGCGGGATCTGGATACCCATGTTGGCTCCCACATGTTCCACGATGATCTCATCGGATGAACCACGATGTCAAGGACTTAATCAATCCCGTATACAATTCCTTTTGTCTATCGGTACGATACTTGCCCGAGATTCGATCGTCGGTATCCGGATACCTTGTTCAATCTCGTTACCGGCAAGTCTCTTTACTCGTTCCGTAACACATCATCCTGTGATCAACTTCTTGATCACATTGTGCACATTATGATGATGTCCTACCGAGTGGGCCCAGAGACACCTCTCCGTCACATGGAGTGACAAATCCCAGTCTCGATTCGTGCCAACCCAACAGACACTTTCGGAGATACCCGTAGTGTACCTTTATAGCCACCCAGTTACGTTGTGACGTTTGGCACACCCAAAGCACTCCTACGGTATCCGGGAGTTGCACAATCTCATGGTCTAAGGAAATGATACTTGACATTAGAAAAGCTTTAGCATATGAACTACACGATCTAGTGCTATGCTTAGGATTGGGTCTTGTCCATCACATCATTCTCCTAATGATGTGATCCCGTTATCAACGACATCCAATGTCCATGGTCAGGAAACTGTAACCATCTATTGATCAACGAGCTAGTCAACTAGAGGCTTACTAGGGACATGGTGTTGTCTATGTATCCACACATGTATCTGAGTTTCCTATCAATACAATTCTAGCATGGATAATAAACGATTATCATGAACAAGGAAATATAATAATAACCAATTTATTATTGCCTCTAGGGCATATTTCCAACATTCCTATCATGGTTGAGCGTGTTGTGATGTGAGCGGCGTATGGTATCTTGTGACGGGGATGCCGGGGCGGCGGCCCGGATGGCGGTCCGCATGCATGTTTGCTCTTCGGCGGGCATCATTGCGGTGGTGGTGGCTCTCCTCCCGGGTTGTGTGGGCAATAGGAGGTGTTGTGGTGGGTCTCTTGGGCGTGCCCTCTCTCTCTCTCTCTCTCTCTCTCTCTCTCTCTCTCTCTCTCGGAGTGGCAGCGCCCTAATCCGGATCTGGGAATCCGAGAACGTCGCGCTCCTCCTGGCAGCCTCGTGGTGGCATGGGTGAGTTGTCGAGCGATAGCTCCGTGCCTTGGCGCCGATGACCGCAACACCCGTGGTTAGCGTGCTCTTTTTGAAGACGTTGTTGTGGTTATTCTCTCTATGTCAGGACTCCGGGTGAAGACTTTGTCCGCTGTGGACTCGTAGCGTGGGGGTGTTTAGTTCTTCCTGTGCTCGGTGCTAGTAGCGTACTCACATGTGTTCTGCGTGTGCCGCGTTGTACGAGGGCTATCTCACCATCTTATATTGTTCGACCGTGTACTTGTTTGGATGTTGTTATATATAAAGCAAGGCGAAAGTTTGTTTAGTAAGAGATGACGCCAATGAAAGCGGAGAACCCTAATCGTCAGCCGCGAGAGGAGGCGAGTGAGCATAGTATTTCAGATAAACGAACAGTGACAACAACACGGTTGCAAATGCGTTTGTAGCACGTGCCGCATCTGAACACACGGAGAGAGGAATCCGTCCATCACTTCGGTCTACTCTCAAGTCAAGCTGAGTAATTTATCAGGTGGAGCCAGGTTTGGTCATGATACGCACCTGCATATGCAGCTTCCTATATGCAACAAAAGGAAACACGCTCCAGCCACAGAGGATTTCCATATAAATACCACTCCTAGACAGAATCGGCCCACCCACTACCAACTAGAGGCCACTGCGAAGTCCAAACAACCTCCAAATCCAAAACAAAAGCTGAAAGGTTAAACATCCTATTCTTCTTCACTTCCCTCCTCTTCATCTTCTTCTTCTTCTTCTTCTTAGGCCTAGAAAACTCTGATCATGGGATCTGTCTAGAAAGGATATTGGGGATTTTTCCCGTCAGATAACTGGCGGAGCCAGGATTCGAGTATAGGGGAGGCTGAGTACGTATATTGATCTAATCTCGTTGGTAATTACTCATGACTCCTACTAAAATTATCAATCGTTGGAGAGGGCCAGGCCCCTGCTCGTCCCCCCTGGCTCCGCCCCAGATATAAGCCAGCCCGCAAGTAGTGATTACAACGACGCTGTAATCATTGTCATATTGTACGGCTTGTGTACTGATACTACTGAAGCCATGCATGCCCATAAGCATTTTTTCTTAAAACATGTATGAGGAGTATGTATTTTGTCGGGATCGAGTTTGTTTTAGCGTGCGTGTCCGTCTACTTTGATATGATCGATCATGTGGGCGAATCCAAACATATTTCATGAAGCAAATTTTAGTTAGCGGCTGCATCCCAGGCTTGTTTTCTGGGAGCCGATCCTGGTGCAGATTTGTGCATCGAGCGAGCAAGGTGCTTTGCTCTACCTCGGTAGCTCTCCTTTCCCGCGCGCGCCCCGACGCCTCGTCCAGCTTCAGCCCCTGCTCAAACCATAATTGATCCATCTCTCTAACGCACGCGCATGCAGGTCGTTCGTCGCGCCAGCTTCATGCAAGGGCAAGGGCAATTAGCAGGCCGTGGACTGATGGCGCAGGCGCCCTACGGATGGTTCCGGCGCGGCACCAGCCGAAGGAGCTGCAGCCTTGCTCTGCGGTACAGTGAGCAACATATAGTTGGAAGCATCCGCGACGACAACGCGATGCGCAGCAACGGTGCGACATCCAGATACCAGTCGGCGCTGTACCGCGTCCAGCTTCAAGACGCCGGAGCCGGAGGCACTAGCGCAAGGACGGTGCTGGTCAAGAAGCTGTCCCAGAACGAGAACGAGTCGACGGCACGGGGCGTCGTCGATCTCGACGGCCGGTGCCAGTCGGAGGTGAACCTGCTGGGCGGCATCCGTCACGCGAACATCATCAACCTCGTGGGTTCCATCTGGAGGGACACCTTCATCCTGCTCGTCTACGACCACATGGACAACGGCAGCCTCCACCAGTGGCTGCACCCGGGCCCCCTTCCCCTCCCCCTGCCGGAGGCCGAGCGGCGGCAGACGGCGACGTCGCAGTTGGACTGGCCGACGAGGCGGTCCATCGCCATCGGCGTCGCCAGAGGGCTCTGTTACCTGCACCACGGACGCAGCAACTACCACATCGTTCACCACAACATCAACTCTACCAGCATCCTGCTCGACCGTGACCTCAGGCCCAAGATCGCAGGCTTCGGCCTGGCACGGGTCAACCTCGCCGGGCTGGACCACCCGGTGCCTGCCTCGGAGCTCACGGCTGCCAACATATTCGGCTACACGGCTCCAGAGTATGCGACCGTGGTGACGGAGAAGGTGGACGTGTACAGCTTCGGCGTGGTGCTGCTGGAGCTCGTCACCGGTCGGGTGGCCAACGAAGCGGTGCCGGGTGGCCACTTGGCAACCTGGGCACGGAGGCACTGCGAGGAGGAGGACGGTAGAGGTTTCAGCGAAGTCGTCGTGGACATCCGGATCCCAGACCGAGCACGACACGTGAAGGAGATGGCGGCCGTGTTCAGGCTGGGCGTGGAGTGCACCATTCCGGACCCCGGGGAGAGGCCACCCATGCTCAAGGCTCTCTGCCGACTCCGCAGGCGTCGCCGCTGATTCCGTCGCACATGCTGAGTCCCCACTATGTATAATACGTAATCTTTTTCTTCATAGTAACACGTTTCTCATTTATATTTTCTCATTTATATTATAAAAATTATAGTATAAGTCAAGTACATATTAACCTGGCAAAACTAAAAAAACAGTAAAACGCTAGCCTTTACATAAAAAAACATCAGCCAATAACTAAAATTACAAACAAGACTGAAGAGTCATCTAAACTTGACACAAACGCTACTAAGAAATAAGTAGTTTAGACCAGTAACCAGAACAGTTGGATTGAACAAACAATTACATTTGCAAGAAAAGGGTTAAGGGCATCTCCAGTGCTGAACCGCAAATTTGCTCCTGCATTCGTCTGCGGGACAAGGGACGACCAGTCCACGGACACGGATGTGGGAACCGGCCATTTAACGTTGCATGCATACATTTTGATCCAAGTTTTAACTGACCGGAAGAAATTTATACAAATACGGCGGATTTCTATATAAACTGCACGAAATTCATTATAATTTTGAACATTTTTTCATTAAAAAAGCAGCCGGACCCTAAAGCTATTCTACGGGAGCGCCTGTCGTCCACTTCCTTTGTATTCCCATCGATGACCGCTCCTCCATCTGCCGTGTCATGGCAGCCACAGCCTCCTCGTTTGCGCCCTCATCGTAGATTTGGCCCTCCGCCAGCCGGTGCTGCTCGAGGAGCAGAGGTTGGAGGAGTAGGTTGTACCTCTGCTCCTCCAGCGTCTGCCGGAATTTTGACATAGGAGCCAGCGCAGGCTGCTCCTCATCCACCATTATGACGCCCGGATAATTAAGCTACAGTAAACCACTGCTAATGATGCCACGTCACCTCGATTTGCTGTTGCTAATCTCACGTCGGTTCGAAACTTTCAAATTCAAAATTTAAATATTGTCAAACAACAAAAGTTTCCAAACATTAAAACTAAGATGTCCAAAATGTGTCAAATAAATCATGGATAATACCGATGGAGAAACCACACTTTTATAGAACGTTTAAAGACTTTAAAGTAATTAAAACAACAACTATGACAATTAATTAGATGCCTTTAAAAAAATTACAATAATACAAACTATTTTATTTAGGAGTCAAACTTTTTGTGGTAGTAGAATAACTTATAACATTAATTTAGGAGTCGTAGTTATATTTTATAAAACTAAAATTAAAATAGAATAAAATAGAAAAGTAATAAATAGAAAATAAAAATAGAAAACCAAAACAAACAAAGGCAAGAGACAGAAAAAAAGAAAAGAAAAAAAGAACCCCTCCGGGCCACAGCCCAGCAGGCCGGCCCACCAGCCGCGCCCATAACCCCCCACACCCCGTAACCCTAACCGCGCACTACCCCACATCGCCCACTTCCCCCGATCTAGATCGAGATCGGGGACTCGACGCCGACGCCGCCTGGTGCTGCCCCGCCTCACCCCGGTGCCCCGCCACCTCGCCGGCGCCCCGCCACCTCGCCGAACCTCCTCGCCAGCCTGCTTCCTTCTTCGTCGTCGTCCTCGTCTTTCCTCCCCGAGCACCACTGCCCAGACCCCACGATCGCCGGTGAGGCCCCCGGCCTCCTCTCCCCCTGCCCTCGTACACGCGCGCCCCGCCGGCTTCACCTTGCGCCTCCCCTCCCGCGCCCGCTTGCTCGCTTCCACACACCCCGCTTCGCCTGGGCCGCACGCCTCGTCGTCCCGCTCCTCGCGGCCGCAACCGCTGTTGCCGTTGCAGCCCGCTGCGTCGCTGCTCGCCGCGGTCGGCGCCTCCCCTGGCCACGCTCCACCGCCCGCCACTCGCGTGC
>NC_041384.1:649433404-649440299 GCF_002162155.2 Triticum dicoccoides | reverse complement strand
GCCCCTGCCGCCGCTCTCCCTTCGCCGTGCAGCCCTGCTGCTGCTGCTGCTCCGCTGCGGGCGCCGCTCACCGCGCGTCCGCGCCGTTTGGGTCCCGCATCTCCATGCTGCCCCGCACCGGCCCGGTCGCGCCACCCCCCCTCCAGCCTGCGCCGCCCAGCCCTGGTGCTGCCCCGCCGTGGCCTCGCCGGTGACATCTCCGGCGCCCGGCGCCCCTCCGTGCCGCTGGCCCTCGTCCGGGTCGGGCACCTCCAGCGCCCCATCATCCGCACCCGCACGCCCGCGCGACCGCTAGCCCGCATGGACCCCCTGGGCCTATGACACATGGGCCCTGCCCAAAACGTTTTTTAATACAAAATTAATAAGAATAAATAAAAAAATATTAATTAATTAATTAATTAAAGAATTAATTAACTTAATTAATTTTGATTAATTAAACTAATCAAATAACTAAACTAATTAAACTATTAGGTAATTAATTAATTAGTATGACAGTGGGGCCCACCCCTAATTAATTTTGATTAGTTTAATTAAATTGTTTAATTAAAATGTGTCACTGACCAATGGGACCCACTGGTCAGGTTGACCAGTCAACTCTGTTAACTGCTGATGTCATTAATCTATTTTCGAATTTAATTTAAATAATTAATTAAATTCCAGAGATTAATAAAATGTTTAGAAAATCATATCTTTTAATCCTTAACTCGGATTAAAATATTTTCAACATGAAAGTTGCTCAGGACGAAGAGACGAACCCGGATACGCAGCCCGCTCGTCCACCACACCCCCTAACATATCAAACTCGCAACTTTCCCCCTCTGGTTCATCTGTCCGAAAACATGAAACACCGGGAATACTTTCCTGGATGTTTTTCCCCCTTCACCGATACCACCTTGTACCGCATTAGGGCATACCTAGCATCACGCTTTGTCATGTCATGCATCGTCATGCATTTGTTTGCATTATATCTATTGTTTCTTCCCCCTCTTCTCTCACTAGACATCGAGACCGACGCCGCTGCTACCCAGTACGACTACGGTGTTGACGACCCCCTTTCTTGCCAGAGCAACCAGGCAAGCCCCCCCCCCTTGATCACCAGATATCGCCTACTCTCATCTATGCTGCTTGCATTAGAGTAGTGTACCATGTTACTGCTTTCCGTTAATCCTATCCTGATGCATAGCCTGTCATTGTTGCTACAACTGTTGTTACCTTTACCTGCAATCCTAATGCTTAGTATAGGATGCTAGTTTACCATCAGTGGCCCTACATTCTTGTCTGTCTGCCATGCTATACTATCGGGCCGTGATCACTTGGGAGGTGATCACGGGTATATACTTATACATAATATATGATACTTGTGGTGATTAAAGTCGGGTCGGCTCGTAGGAGTACCCGCGAGTGATTTCGATGTTGGGGGCTGAAGGGGCAGGTGGCTCCATCCCGGTAGAGGTGGGCCTGAGTTCCCGAAGGCCCCCGGCGGTTACTTTGTGGCGGAGCGACAGGGCAGGTTGAGACCACGTAGGAGAGAGGTGGGCCTGGCCCTGGTCGCCGTCCGTGGTTATTTCAGAATAACATGCTTAACGAGATCTTAGTATTTGATCCGAGTCTGGCTACTGGCCTATACGCACTAACCATCTACGCGGGGACAGTTATGGGCACTCGACGTCGTGGTATCAGCCGAAGCCCTCGTGACGTCAGCGACTAAGCGGCGCGCGCCGGGTTGGACCGCGTGACGCAACTTCCTTTGTAATGGAGGTTGCTAGGTCTGCTCTCCGGCTGCGTATGCAACATGCAGGTGTGCAATGGGCGATGGGCCCAGACCCCTGCGCCATAGGATTTAGACTGACGTGCTGACCTCTCTGTGGTGCCTAGGTAGGGCTGCGACGTGTTGATCTTCCAAGGCCGGGCATGACCCAGAAAAGTGTGTCCGGCCAAATGGGATCGAGCGTGTTGGGTTATGTGGTGCACCCCTGTAGGGAAGTTAATCTATTCGAATAGCCGTGTCCCTCGGTAAAAGGACGACCCGGAGTTGTACCTTACCTTATGACAACTAGAACTGGATACTTAATAAAACACACCCTTCCAAGTGCCAGATACGACTGGTGATCGCTCTCTCATAGGGCGACAAGGGGAGGATCATCGATTAGGATTATGCTATGCGATGCTACTTGGTGAACTTACCATCTACTCTCTTCTCTTGCTGCAAGATGGAGGTTACCAGAAGCGTAGTCTTCGATAGGACTAGCTATCCCCCTCTTATTCCGGCATTCTGCAGTTCAGTCCACATATGATACCCTTATTCCTTTTGATACCAGTGCATACATATGTAGTGTAGCTCCTTGCTTGTGAGTACTTTGGATGAGTACTCATGGTTGCTTTGCTCCCCCTTTTCCCCTTCCTATACTCGATTGCTGCGACCAGACGATGGAGCCCAGGAGCCAGACGCCATTGTCGATGACGACTACTACTACTCGGGAGGTGCCTACTACTACGTGCAGCCCGCTGATGACGACCAGGAGTAGTTTAGGAGGATCCCAGGCAGGAGGCTTGCGCCTCTTTCGATCTGTATCCCAGTTTGTGCTAGCCTTCTTAAGGCAAACTTGTTTAACTTATGTCTGTACTCAGATATTGTTGCTTCCGCTGACTCATCTATGATCGAGCTCTTGTATTCGAGCCCTCGAGGCCCCTGACTTGTAATATGATGCTTGTATGACTTATTTTTATTTGTAGAGTTGTGTTGTGATATCTTCCCGTGAGTCCCTGATCTTGATCGTACACGTTTGCGTGTATGATTAGTGTACGATTCAATCGGGGCGTCACAAGTTGCTATCAGAGCCGACTGCCTGTAGGAATCCCCCTTCCACACTCCTTGGCCGAAGTCGAGTCTAGACATTGCAAAACCTTTTACTAACTTGGTTGTGCGTCTTACGGGCCCATGTCGCCATTGGGTGGTATTAGGATCTTTTACTCCTCGATCCTTACTCTGGGACTCTGAACTCTCTTCTATTCGGGTTAAATGATTTTACTAAATTTGACTCTAGGTTCTCGTAACTACTTTCTCCCGGAGAGCCCCTTATTACAGATGAACACCTGCTACACCAGAAGATTCAGAAGATACTCTCCGATGTTATCCCGAGAACTTGTGCTCATTGCGTTTGCAATTCCCTTCCACCGTCAACCCCTATAGATAACTACATGCACTTGTCATTCTTACCTTAGTCCCTAGTTGCTCTTGTTATTATCCCGAAATACTCATTGTTCCAAGAATCCATGTGCATACTGCCTTGCAGTTCCTTGTTACATGAATACCCCTACGGATATTTCCTCGCACTTGCCGACTATCCGCTCATCCCCAGTTGTTCAGGTGTTTCACAAAGGTCTTCGAAATACCATTCGATCTCCTGAAAATCATCAACAGCCTATTACTCTCGAAATTCTTACTCGCTTGCATTATGATTGATCCCATAAGTATGGTAATCTTATTGGCATCCTTAGTCATTATCAGTTTGAGTCTGTTGAATCAATATGTTGTGAATGCTCGCAATCCTTAATCAGATCCTTCATTTCGTCCTTCCAGCTCAGACGTCATTTTAAACATGAGCTGGATCTCGACCAATCAAATTGCCTTCGATTGTACCCCTAAGGCTATTCGACTTATCCATCCTTAATCAGAGCATTGCTTCTGATCCCTTGTCTTGGAATTCATAATTCCTTTGCATTTGAACTTTGAATTAGTCAGTTGTTTCTATAATCAGATCTCCTTGCATTTTCTTCCTTTGGTTGAGTACCAATGCTCACATCAGATCCCTTGTGGACCATCGGTTCCTTTGTTGGATTTTATCCGACAGTGTCCTTCATATTGAATAACCTTGTGAGCCTTCCATGGGTATATAATGCCTTTGGTAAATTGTATCATCTACTTTTGAACAATGTTCTACTTTCGAGCTGGTGATGTTTACTATTGAAGCTTGCGGAATATGTTTCCATGATACCCTGATGGGTTGAACCTATGCCTTCCTTATTATGTGTGAACTCGAAAGTCTTCACGAGTCATACTCTTCTGGTATTTTGCTAGATAAAATTTCTACACTATAGCTTCATCAAAAGCGAGAAGTAAAATGAAAGGTTATGCATGGAAGAAGTGGGAGTCGACCTTGAGCCCTTGCGTTCATGCCCATGGACCTGAAGTGAAACTTATCATCGTAGCTTCTTGTAAATGATATTAATCCCCTTTTTATAAGTTCGTCCTGTATCTATGTTGGTCCTTTGCAATCAGGGTTCCGACCATATTTTCTCATTAATACCATTTATCAGACAAGTTGAGTACTTGTCTTGTGCAGATCATTGCACCTGTCCAACCTCTATTATGATCTACCTTCGAGTATTACCCCTGGTATCTCGAGGATATCATGCCATTGCACTACATCTTATGAACTTTTGATGGAGTACTACCTTACCCTGTCTTTGTCACTTCATGGGTTATAGGTTGTTTGTCAACCGAGAACACCGATAAGTGAATTGATTCCGCACTCTGATTCAATAACTCTAAGTAATTTTCATTGCTTACGAGTTTAATAATCCTTCAAGTCATTCCTAGCATGATCGGCTATATCACCATCGTGCCAAATTTTAACTGTGCTACCTGGTTCTTCTTCCCGAAGCACAATTTTTGACGATGAGCTAAGCTTACATCGATCTTCCTTGTCAAATCATTTCTCCTTGAACAACAAGCTTGATTTCAAGTTTGTGTCGTACTCGTGATTCCAATAACCTTTCGCTTCATCATTCCTTTTGCTTGATGTCGTTGCTGCTTGATGGCTTCTTCATAGGGCCTCTCGACAAAATTTGTCGTCATCACCATCAATATACTGCCTTGTTCTATGACATCAATCGTATTCTTGACGAGAAATATCATCCTTGTTCGTCGACGATTCGTGTTGACTTCGACACCATCCTTGACTTCCTGCCAATACAGACTTGGACATGTTTTGGTTATATCTTACATTCCTTGACATTCTTGGAATTGTTCCTTTGTACTTCTTGAGACCTTCAGATTCAATCTTGCTTGAAACACCATGTCCATGCTATCCCGAAGCATGATTGTGGTACTCCGAACATCATTAAGAACATTGGAGGTGCAATACTAACTGTTTCTTGATCACATATTCAAACACCGTTGTTTGGGTAACGTCATGAAATTCCTCTCCCCTTGCCTAAATGGTTTTCTACTTACTACCCTGTCATGGATATCTTGCTTTGCTTGTCCTTGGGAAGGATATACCCTTGAATAATGTGTTTAAACACATTTTCCTTTCCATTGTTCTGTTTAGTCTGATAATCACATTTTCCTTTCCATTGTTTTGTTTAACCTCCTTGAGGTTTATATGATCTATGCAGTAATAAGTCACTGCTTTTGTAAGCACCTCAGTGTACAACTCTGTCAGTAAGAACCTGTTATTATTGTTGATGACATTCTGGTAGCCACCGATGGACGAGAACTTTGCCTATTGGTCTGCCTCGTTCAACGAGCAGGAGAATGGTTCTCTTCGTCCCTCGCCCTTGGTACTGATGTTGTTGTTGACATAATTGATAGGGTACCCTCTGACATGCCTTGCTATCATGACTACGAAAGATGTCACCGCTCCTCCTACTTTTAACCCACATGGTGGGCCCATAACCCACAGTTCCACAGGATAGAAACCTGACTCTTCTATACACCCTGTTTCCAAAGTTATTCCAACCGCTTGGCTTTGTATGTAATTCACGGGCCACCTTCCTAGTGGTCTATTCTGGTATCAGATGCAATACTTTCCCATTGTTCTGAACTCCCTTTCGCATTTCATAATCAGGTAACGAACGATTGCCTATGCGCTTGAAACTTCTATTGTGCACCTTCTTACTTTGCTCTCGATAATTTCTTAAGTTTCAAATCGAGGGTTGCTTCCCGCCACCTTCACTGATGTTATCTACCACACAAGCAACATTGTAGCGGTTCGTTCTTCCGAAGTTACACCTTATCCTTCGTACGTACGATGAAGACTCCGAAGAAAAGATGACGACTTCATCATGACGACCTGAAGTAGAGAAATGAAGACATCAACGCTATGGATCGACCTCTTCAAGAAGAGCAACCAAGACCGAGGGGA
This sequence comes from Triticum dicoccoides, assembly GCF_002162155.2. Taxonomy (NCBI): domain Eukaryota; kingdom Viridiplantae; phylum Streptophyta; class Magnoliopsida; order Poales; family Poaceae; genus Triticum; species Triticum dicoccoides. Next base: position 649,434,150 of record NC_041384.1, on the reverse strand, counting down.
TTCGTTAGAATTTCGTAACCAAACCTTTCCTCCTTAGACCCCCTCTTAAATCTCGGGACAAGATTTCTTGTAGCGGAGGAGAATTGTGACGTCCGGATAATTAAGCTACAGTAAACCTCTGCTAATGATGCCACATCACCTCGATTTGCTGTTGCTAATCTCACGTCGGTTCGGAACTTTCAAATTCAAAATTTAAATATTGTCAAACAACAAAAGTTTCCAAACATTAAAACTAAGATGTCCAAAATGTGTCAAATAAATCATGGATAATACCGATGGAGAAACCACACTTTTATAGAACGTTTAAAGACTCTAAAGTAATTAAAACAACAACTATGACAATTAATTAGATGCCTTTAAAAAATTTATAATAATACAAACTATTTTATCTAGGTGTCAAACTTTTTGTAGTAGTAGAATAAGTTATAACTTTAATTTAGGAGTCGTAGTTATATTTTATAAAACTAAAACTAAAATAGAATAAAATAGAAAACTAATAAACAGAAAATAAAAATAGAAAACCAAAACAAACAAAGGCAAGAGATAGAAAAAAAGAAAAGAAAAGAAGAACCCCCCCGGGCCACGACCCAGCAGGCCGGCCCACCAGCCGCGCCCATAACCCCCCAAACCCCCGTAACCCTAACCGCGCACTACCCCACTTCCCCCCCCCCCACATCGCCCACTTCCCCCGATCTAGATCGAGATCGGGGGCTCGACGCTGACGCCGCCTGGTGCTGCCCCGCCTC
>NC_041384.1:649386795-649433283 GCF_002162155.2 Triticum dicoccoides | reverse complement strand
CTCGTATACGCGCGCCCCGCCGGCTTCGCCTTGCGCCTCCCCTCCCGCGCCCGCTTGCTCGCTTCCACACACCCCGCTTTGCCTGGCCGCGCGCCTCGTCGTCCCGCTCCTCGCGGCCGCAACCGCTGTTGCCGTTGCAGCCCGCTGCATCGCTGCTCGCCGCGGTCGGCGCCTCCCCTGGCCGCGCTCCACCGTCCACCACTCCCGTGCGTGCGCCGGCGCGCACCACGACGCCATGCGCGCCTTCCCCCCGCTCTGGACACCGAGGCCCACGCTCACGGAGTCACGGTGGCCTCGCCCCGCATCGTCGCCTCACTCCCCATGCTCGGTTCGTGCACCGACCTCCCCCTGCACGTCCCGGGCCACGCCCCGACGCCTCCCGTGCGCTCTTGTGATGGCCGCGCCTTGGCCGCCCCTGCCGTCGCTCTCCCTCCGCCGTGCAGCCCTGCTGCTGCTGCTGCTCCGCTGCGGGCGCCGCTCACCGCGCATCCGCGCCGTTCGGGTCCCGCATCTCCGTGCTGCCCCGCACCGGCCCGGTCGCGCCACCCCCTCCAGCCTGCGCCGCCCAGCCCCGGTGCTGCCCCGCCGTGGCCTCATCGGTGCCATCTCCGGCGCCCGGCGCCCCTCCGTGCCGCTGGCCCTCGTCCGGGTCGGGCACCTCGAGCGCCCCATCATCCGCACACGCACGCCCGCGCGCCCGCTAACCCGCATGGACCCCCTGGGCCTATGACACATGGGCCCTGCCCAGAACGTTTTTTTAAAACAAAAATAATAAGAATAAATAAATATTAATTAATTAATTGATTAATTAAAGAATTAATCAACTTCATTAATTTTGATTAATTAAAGTAATCAAATAACTAAACTAATTAAACTATTAGGTAATTAATTAATTAGTATGACAGTGGGCCCACCCCTAATTAATTTTGATTAGTTTAATTAAATTGTTTAATTAAAATGTGTCACTGACCAATGGGACCCACTGGTCAGGTTGACCAGTCAACTCTGTTGACTGCTGACGTCGGCATGACATCATGCTGATGTCATTAATCTATTTTCATATTTAATTTATATAATTAATTAAATTCCAGAGATTAATAAAATCTTTAGAAAATCATATCTTTTAATCCGTAACTTGGATTAAAATATTTTTAACATGAAAGTTGCTCAGGACGAAGAGACGAACACGGATACACAGCCCGCTCGTCCGCCACACCCCCTAAAATATCAAACTCGCAACTTTACCGGATGTTTTCCCCCTTCACCGGTACCACCTCGTACCGCGTTAGGGCACACCTAGCATCATGCTTTGTCATGTCATGCATCGTCATGCATTTGTTTGCATTATATTTATTGTTTCTTCCCCCTCTTCTCTCGCTAGACATCGAGACCGACGCCGCTGCTACCCAGTACGACTACGATATTGACGACCCCCTCTCTTGCTAGAGCAACCAGGCAAGCCCCCCCCTTGATCACCAGATATCGCTTACTCTCATCTACACTGCTTGCATTAGAGTAGTGTAGCATGTTACTGCTTTCCGTTAATCCTATCCGATGCATAGCCTGTCATTGCTGCTACAACTGTTGTTACCTTTACCTGCAATCCTAATGCTTAGTATAGGATGCTAGTTTACCATCAGTGGCCCTACATTCTTGTCTGTCTGCCATGCTATACTATCGGGCCGTGATCACTTGGGAGGTGATCACGGGTATATACTTATACATAATATATGATACTTGTGGTGATTAAAGTCGGGTCGGCTCGTAGGAGTACCCGCGAGTGATTCCGATGTTGGGGGCTGAAGGGGCAGGTGGCTCCATCCCGATAGAGGTGGACCTGAGTTCCCGAAGGCCCCCGACGGTTACTTTCTGGCAGAGCGACAGAGCAGGTTGAGACCACCTAGGAGAGAGGTGGGCCTGGCCCTGGTCGGCGTCCGTGGTTATTTCAGAATAACACGCTTACGAGATCTTGATATTTGATCTAAGTCTGGCTACTGGCCTATACGCACTAACCATCTACGCGGGGACAGTTATGGGCACTCGACGTCGTGGTATCTGCCGAAGCCTTCATGACGTCAGCGACTGAGCGGCGCGCGCCGGGTTGGACCGCGTAACGCAACTTCCTTTGTAATACAGGTTGCTAGGTCTGCTCTCCGGCCGCGTACGCAACGTGCAGGTGTGCAATGGGCGATGGGCTTAGACCCCTGCGCCATAGGATTTAGACCGGCGTGCTGACCTCTTTGTTGTGTCTAGGTAGGGCTGCGACGTGTTGATCTTCCGAGGCCGGGCATGACCCAGAAAAGTGTGTCCGGCCAAATGGGATCGAGCGTGTTGGGTTATGTGGTGCACCCCTGTAGGGAAGTTAACCTATTCGAATAGCCGTGTCCCTCGGTAAAAGGATGACCCGGAGTTGTACCTTGACCTTATGACAACTAGAACTGGATACTTAATAAAACACACCCTTCCAAGTGCCAGATACGACCGGTGATCGCTCTCTCACAGGGCGACGAGGGGAGGATCATCGGTTAGGATTATACTATGCGATGCTACTTGGTGAACTTACCATCTACTCTCTTCTCCTGCTGCAAGATGGAGGTTACCAGAAGCGTAGTCTTCGATAGGACTAGCTATCCCCCTCTTATTCCGGCATTCTGCAGTTCAGTCCACATATGATACCCTTATTCCTTTTGATACCAGTGCATACATATGTAGTGTAGCTCCTTGCTAGTGAGTACTTTGGATGAGTACTCACTGTTGCTTTGCTCCCCCTTTTCCCCTTCCTATACTCGATTGCTGCGACCAGACGATGGAGCCCAGGAGCCAGACGCCACTGTCGACGACAACTACTACTACTTGGGAGGTGCTTACTGTTGGAAATATGCCCTAGAGGCAATAATAAATTGATTATTATTATATTTCCTTGTTCATGATAATCGTTTATTATCCATGCTAGAATTGTATTGATAGGAAACTCAGATACATGTGTGGATACATAGACAACACCATGTCCCTAGTAAGCCTCTAGTTGACTAGCTCGTTAATCAATAGATGGTTACGGTTTCCTGACCATGGACATTTGATGTCGTTGATAACGGGATCACATCATTAGGAGAATGATGTGATGGACAAGACCCAATCCTAAGCCTAGCACAAGATCATGTAGTTCGTGTGCTAAAGCTTTTCTAATGTCAAGTATCATTTCCTTAGACCATGATATTGTGCAACTCCCGGATACCGTAGGAGTGCTTTGGGTGTGCCAAACGTCACAACGTAACTGGGTGGCTATAAAGGTACACTACGGGTATCTCTGAAAGTGTCTGTTGGGTTGGCACGAATCGAGACTGGGATTTGTCACTCCGTGTAAACGGAGAGGTATCTCTGGGCCCACTCGGTAGGACATCATCATAATGTGCACAATGTGACCAAGGAGTTGATCATGGGATGATGTGTTACGGAACGAGTAAAGAGACTTGCCGGTAACGAGATTGAACAAGGTATCGGTATACCGACGATCGAATCTCGGGCAAGTATAATACCGCTAGACAAAGGGAATTGTATACGGGATTGATTGAGTCCTTGACATCGTGGTTCATCCGATGAGATCATCGTGGAACATGTGGGAGCCAACATGGGTATCCAGATCCCGCTGTTGGTTATTAACCGGAGAACATCTCGGTCATGACTACATGTCTCCCGAACCCGTAGGGTCTACACACTTAAGGTTCGGTGACGCTAGGGTTATAAAGGAAGTTTGTATGTGGTTACCGAATGTTGTTCGGAGTCCCAGATGAGATCCCGGACATCACTAGGAGTTCCGGAATGGTCCGGAGGTAAAGATTTATATATAGGAAGTCCTGTTTCGGCCATCGGGACAAGTTTCGGGGTCATCGGTATTGTACCGGGACCACCGGAAGGGTCCCGGGGGCCCACCGGGTGGGGCCACCTACCCCGAGGGGGCACATGGGCTGTAGGGGGTGCGCCTTGGCCTACATGGGCCAAGGGCACCAGCCCCTAGAGGCCCATGCGCCAAGATGTAGGAAAAAGGGGAGAGTCCTAAAGGGGGAAGGCACCTCCGAGGTGCCTTGGGGAGGATGGACTCCTCCCCCCCTCTTAGCCGCACCCCTTCCTTGGAGGAAGGGGCAAGGCTGCGCCTCCCCCCTCTCCCCTGCCCCTATATATAGTGGAGGGGAGGGAGGGCATCCATACCTGAGCCCTTGGCGCCTCCCTCCCTCCCGTGACACCTCCTCCTCTCCCGTAGGTGCTTGGCGAAGCCCTGCAGGATTGCCACGCTCCTCCATCACCACCACGCCGTTGTGCTGCTGCTGGATGGAGTCTTCCTCAACCTCTCCCTCTCTCCTTGCTGGATCAAGGCGTGGGAGACATCATCGAGCTGTACGTGTGTTGAACGCGGAGGTGCCGTCCGTCCGGCACTAGGATCATCGGTGATCTGAATCACGACGAGTACGACTCCATCAACCCCGTTCACTTGAACGCTTCCGTTTAGCGATCTACAAGGGTATGTAGATGCACTCTCCTTCCCCTTGTTGCTAGTCTCTCCATAGATAGATCTTGGTGACACGTAGGAAAATTTTGAATTTCTGCTACGTTCCCCAACAGTGGCATCATGAGCTAGGTCTATTGCGTAGATTCTTTGCACGAGTAGAACACAAAGTAGTTGTGCGCGTCGATATTGTTCAATATGCTTGCCGTTACTAGTCTTATCTTGATTCGGCGGCATCGTGGGATGAAGCGGCCCGGACCAACCTTACACGTACGCTTACGTGAGACCGGTTCCACCGACAAACATGCACTAGTTGCATAAGGTGGCTGGCGGGTGTCTGTCTCTCCCACTTTAGTCGGATCGGATTCGATGAAAAGGGTCCTTATGAAGGGTAAATAGCAATTGGCATATCACGTTGTGGTTCATGCGTAGGTAAGAAACGTTCTTGCTAGAAACCCATAGCAGCCACGTAAAACATGCAAACAACAATTAGAGGACGTCTAACTTGTTTTTGCAGGGTATGCTATGTGATGTGATATGGCCAAAAAGGATGTGATGAATGATATATGTGATGTATGAGATTGATCATGTTCTTGTAATAGGAATCACGACTTGCATGTCGATGAGTATGACAACCGGCAGGAGCCATAGGAGTTGTCTTTATTTATGTGTGACCTGCGTGTCAACTTAAACGTCATGTAATTACTTTACTTTATTGCTAACCGTTAGCCATAGTAGTAGAAGTAATAGTTGGCGAGGCAACTTCATGAAGACACGATGATGGAGATCATGATGATGGAGATCATGGTGTCATGCCGGTGACGATGATGATCATGGAGCCCCGAAGATGGAGATCAAAAGGAGCAAAGTGATGATGGCCATATCATGTCACTATTTGATTGCATGTGATGTTTATCATGTTTATACATCTTATTTGCTTAGAACGACGGTAGTAAATAAGATGATCCCTTACAACAATTTCAAGAAGTGTTCTCCCCTAACTGTGCACCGTTGCGACAGTTCGTGTTTCGAAGCACCACGTGATGATCGGGTGTTAGATTCTAACGTTCACATACAACGGGTGTAAGACAGATTTACACACGCGAAACACTTAGGGTTAACTTGACGAGCCTAGCATGTACAGACATGGCCTCGGAACACGGAGACCGGAAGGTCGAACATGAGTCGTATAGAAGATACGATCAACATGAAGATGTTCACCGATGATGACTAGTCCGTCTCACGTGATGATCGGACACGGCCTAGTTTGACTCGGATCATGTAATCACTTAGATGACTAGAGGGATGTCTATCTGAGTGGGAGTTCATAAGATGAACTTAATTATCCTGAACATAGTCAAAAGGTTTTTGCAAATTATGTCGTAGCTCACGCTATAGTTCTACTGTTTAGATATGTTCCTAGAGAAAAATTAGTTGAAAGTTGATAGTAGCAATTATGCGGACTAGGTCCGTAAACTGAGGATTGTCCTCATTGCTTCATAGAAGGCTTATGTCCTTAATGCACCGCTCAGTGTGCTGAACCTCGAACGTTGTCTGTGGTTGTTGCGAACATCTGACATACACGTTTTGATAACTACGTGATAGTTCAGTTAAATGGTTTAGAGTTGAGGCACCAAAGACGTTTTTGAAACATCGCGAAACATATGAGATGTTTTGAGGGCTGAAATTGGGATTTCAGGCTCGTGCCCATGTCAAGAGGTATAAGACCTCCGATGACTTTCTTAACCTGCAAACTAAGGAGAAAAGCTCAATTGTTGAGCTTGTGCTCAGATTGTCTGAGTACAACAATCATTTGAATCGAGTGGGAGTTGATCTTCCAGATGAGATAGTGATGGTTCTCCAAAGTCATTGCCACCAAGCTGTTAGAGCTTCGTGATGAACTATAACATATCAGGGATAGATATGATGATCCTTGAGGTATTCGTGATGTTTGACACCGCGAAAGTAGAAATCAAGAAGGAGCATCAATTGTTGATGGTTGGTGGAACCACTAGTTTCAAGAAGGGCAAGGGCAAGAAGGGATACTTCATGAAACGGCAAATCAGCTGCTGCTCTAGTGAAGAAACCCAAGGTAAAACCCAAACCCGAGACTAAGTGCTTCTGTAATAAGGGGAACAACCACTAGAGCAGAATTACCCTAGATACTTGGTAGATAAGAAGGCTGGCAAGGTCGATAGAAGTATATTGGATATACATTGTGTTAATGTGTACTTTGCTAGTACTCCTAGTAGCACCAGGGTATTAGATACCGGTTCGGTTGCTAAGTGTTAGTAACTCGAAACAAAAGGCTACGGAATAAACGGAGACTAGCTAAAGGTGAGCTGACGATATGTGTTGGAAGTTTTTCCAAGCTTGATATGATCAAGCATCGCACGCTCCCTCTACCAAAGAGATTGGTGTTAAACCTAAATAATTGTTATTTGGTGTTTGCGTTGAGCATAGACATGATTGGATTACGTCTATCGCAATACGGTTATTCATTTAAGGAGACTAATGGTTACTCTGTTTATTTGAATAATACCTTCAATGGTCTTACACCTAAAATGAATGGTTTATTAAATCTCGATCGTAGTGATACACATGTTCATGCCAAAAGATAGTAATGATAGTACCACCTACTTGTGGCACTGCCACGTAAGTCATATCGGTATAAAACGCATGAAGAAGCTCCATATTGATGGATCTTTGGGCTCACTCGTTTTTGAAAAGTTTGAGACATGCGAACCATGTCTATTGGTGTATATGCATGAAGAAACTCCATGCAAATGGACCGTTTTGACTCACTTGATTTTGAATCACTTGGGACATGCAAATCATACCACATGGGCAAGATGACTGAAAAGCCTCGTTTTCAGTAAGATGGAACAAGATAGCAACTTGTTGGAAGTAACACATTTTGATGTGTGCAGTCCAATGAGTGCTGAGGCATGCAGTGAATATCGTTATGTTCTTACTTCACACATGATTCGAGTAGATGTTGAGTATATTTACTTGATGAATCACGAGTCTGAATTATTGAAAGGTTCAAGTAATTTCAGTGTGAAGTTGAAAGATCGTCGTGACAAGAGGATAAAAGATCTATGATATGATCATAGAGATGAATATCTGAATCACGAGTTTGGCACAGAATTAGGACATTGTGGAAATTGTTTCACAACTGATACAGCCTGGAACACCATAGTGTGATGGTGTGTCCGAACATCATAGTTGCACCCTATTGGATATAATGCATACCATGATGTCTCTTATCGAACTGCCACGATAGTTTATGGGTTAGGCATTAAAGACAACCACATTCACTTTAAATAGGGCACCACGTAATTCCGATGAGATGACACCGTATGAATTATGGTTTAGAGAAACCTAAGTTCTCGTTTCTTAAAAGTTTGGGGCTGTGACGCTTATGTGAAAAAGTTTCAGGATTAAGCTCGAACCAAAGCGGATAAAGTACATCTTCATAGGACACCCAAAACAGTTGGGTATACCTCCTAATTCAGATCCGAAAGCAATATGAATTGTTTCTAGAATTGGGTCCTTTCTCGAGGAAAGGTTTCTCTCGAAAGAATTGAGTGGGAGGATGGTGGAGACTTGATGAGGTTATTGAACCATCACTTCAACCAGTGTGTAGCGGGGCACAGGAAGTTGTTCCTGTGGCACCTACACCAATTGAAGTAGAAGCTTATGATAGTGATCATGAAACTTCAGATCAAGTCACTCCCAAACCTCGTAGGGTGACAAGGATACGTACTACTTCAGAGTGGTACAGTAATCCTGTCTTAGAAGTCATGTTGCTAGACAACAATGAACCTACGAGCTATGTAGAAGCGATGGTGGGCCCGGATTCCGATAAATGGCTCGAGGCCATGTAATCCGAGAGAGGATCCATATATGAAAACAAAGTGTAGACTTTGGAAGAACTACTTGATGGTCGTAAGGCTGTTGAGTACAGATGGATTTTGAAAGGAAGACAGACAATGATGGTAAGTGTCACCATTGAAGAAAGCTCGACTTGTCGTTAAGAAGTTTCCCGACAAGTTCAAGGAGTTGAGTGCGGTGAGACTTTCTCACTCGTAGCGATGCTAAGAGTCTGTTGGAATTATATTAGCAATTACTGCATCATTTATGAAATCTTGCAGATAGGATGTCAAAACATTGTTTCCTCGATGATTTTTGAGGAAAGGTTGTATGTGATACAACCGGAAGGTTTTGTCTATCCTGAAATATGCTAATAAGTATGCAAAGCTCCAGAAATCCTTCTGAGGACTGGAGTGAGCATCTCGGAGTTGGAATGTATGCTTTGATGATGATCAAAGATTTTGGGTGTATACAAAGTTTATGAGTAACTTGTATTTCCAAAGAAGTGAGTGGGAGCACTATAGAATTTCCGATGAGTATATGTTGTTAACATATTGTTGATCGGAAATGACGTAGGATTTCTAGAAAGCATATAGGGTTATTTGGAAAGTATTTTTCAATGGAAAAGCCTGGATTAAGCTACTTGAACATTGAGCATCAAGATCTATAAAGATAGATCAAAACGCTTAATAGTACTTTCAAATGAGCACATACCTTGACATGATCTTGAAGGTGTTCAAGATGGATCAGTCAAAGAAGGAGTTCTTGCCTGAGTTGTAAGGTATGAAGTTAAGACTTAAAGCTCGACCATGGCAGAATAGAGAGAAAGGAACGAAGGTCGTCCCCTATGCTTAAGACATAGGCTCTACAGTATGCTATGCTGTGTACCGCACCTGAAGTGTGCTTTACCATGAGTCAGTCAAGGGGTACAAGAGTGATCCAAGAATGGATCACAAGACAGCGGTCAAAGTTATCCTTAGTAACTAGTGGACTAATGAATTTTCTCAATTATGGAGGTGGTAAAAGAGTTCGTCGTAAAGGGTTACGTCGATGCAAGCTTAACACCTATCCGGATAGCTCTGAGTAGAGATACCGGATACGTATAATGGAGCAACAATTTAGAATAGCTCCAAGTAGAACAGTTATTTGGAATAGCTCCAAATAGAACGTGGTAGCTGCATCTAGGAGATGACATAGAGATTTGTAAAGCACACACGGATCTGAAAGGTTCAGACCCGTTGACTATAACCTCTCTCACAAGCATAACATGATCAAACCCAGAACTCATCGAGTGTTAATCACATGGTAAATGTGAACTAGATTATTGACTCTAGTAAACTCTTTGGGTGTTAGTCACATGGGGATGTGACCTTGAGTGTTAATCACATATCGATGTGAACTAGATTATTGACTCTAGTGCAAGTGGGAGACTGTTGGAAATATGCCCTAGAGGCAATAATAAATTGATTATTATTATATTCCCTTGTTCATGATAATCGTTTATTATCCATGCTAGAATTGTATTGATAGGAAACTCAGATACATGTGTGGATACATAGACAACACCATGTCCCTAGTAAGCCTCTAGTTGACTAGCTCGTTAATCAATAGATGGTTACGGTTTCCTGACCATGGACATTGGATGTCGTTGATAACGGGATCACATCATTAGGAGAATGATGTGATGGACAAGACCCAATCCTAAGCCTAGCACAAGATCATGTAGTTCGTATGCTAAAGCTTTTCTAATGTCAAGTATCATTTCCTTAGACCATGAGATTGTGCAACTCCCGGATACCGTAGGAGTGCTTTGGGTGTGCCAAACGTCACAACGTAACTGGGTGGCTATAAAGGTACACTACGGGTATCTCTGAAAGTGTCTGTTGGGTTGGCACGAATCGAGATTGGGATTTTGTCACTCCGTGTAAACGGAGAGGTATCTCTGGGCCCACTCGGTAGGACATCATCATAATGTGCACAATGTGACCAAGGGGTTGATCACGGGATGATGTGTTACGGAACGAGTAAAGAGACTTGCCGGTAACGAGATTGAACAAGGTATCGGTATACCGACGTGATCTTGACGTGAGCACATGCCTTGACGTGATCTTGAAGGTGTTCAAGATGGATCAGTCAAAGAAGGAGTTCTTGCCTGAGTTGTAAGGTATGAAGTTAAGACTTAAAGCTCGACCATGGCAGAATAGAGAGAAAGGAACGAAGGTCGTCCCCTATGCTTAAGACATAGGCTCTACAGTATGCTATGCTGTGTACCGCACCTGAAGTGTGCTTTACCATGAGTCAGTCAAGGGGTACAAGAGTGATCCAAGAATGGATCACAGGACAGCGGTCAAAGTTATCCTTAGTAACTAGTGGACTAAGGAATTTTCTCAATTATGGAGGTGGTAAAAGAGTTCGTCGTAAAGGGTTACGTCGATGCAAGCTTAACACCTATCCGGATAGCTCTGAGTAGAGATACCGGATACGTATAATGGAGCAACAATTTAGAATAGCTCCAAGTAGAACAGTTATTTGGAATAGCTCCAAATAGAACGTGGTAGCTGCATCTCGGAGATGACATAGAGATTTGTAAACACACACGGATCTGAAAGGTTCAGACTCGTTGACTATAACCTCTCTCACAAGCATAACATGATCAAACCCAGAACTCATCGAGTGTTAATCACATGGTAAATGTGAACTAGATTATTGACTCTAGTAAACTCTTTGGGTGTTAGTCACATGGGGATGTGACCTTGAGTGTTAATCACATATCGATGTGAACTAGATTATTGACTCTAGTGCAAGTGGGAGACTGTTGGAAATATGCCCTAGAGGCAATAATAAATTGATTATTATTATATTTCCTTGTTCATGATAATCGTTTATTATCCATGCTAGAATTGTATTGATAGGAAACTCAGATACATGTGTGGATACATAGACAACACCATGTCCCTAGTAAGCCTCTAGTTGACTAGCTCGTTAATCAATAGATGGTTACGGTTTCCTGACCATGGACATTGGATGTCGTTGATAACGGGATCACATCATTAGGAGAATGATGTGATGGACAAGACCCAATCCTAAGCCTAGCACAAGATCATGTAGTTCTTGTGCTAAAGCTTTTCTAATGTCAAGTATCATTTCCTTAGACCATGAGATTGTGCAACTCTCGGATACCGTAGGAGTGCTTTGGGTGTGCCAAACGTCACAACGTAACTGGGTGGCTATAAAGGTACACTACGGGTATCTCTGAAAGTGTCTGTTGGGTTGGCACGAATCGAGACTGGGATTTGTCACTCCGTGTAAACGGAGAGGTATCTCTGGGCCCACTCGGTAGGACATCATCATAATGTGCACAATGTGACCAAGGAGTTGATCATGGGATGATGTGTTACGGAACGAGTAAAGAGACTTGCCGGTAACGAGATTGAACAAGGTATCAGTATACCGACGATCGAATCTCGGGCAAGTATAATACCGCTAGACAAAGGGAATTGTATACGGGATTGATTGAGTCCTTGACATCGTGGTTCATCCGATGAGATCATCGTGGAACATGTGGGAGCCAACATGGGTATCCAGATCCCGCTGTTGGTTATTGACCGGAGAACATCTCGGTCATGACTACATGTCTCCCGAACCCGTAGGGTCTACACACTTAAGGTTCGATGACGCTAGGGTTATAAAGGAAGTTTGTATGTGGTTACCGAATGTTGTTCGGAGTCCCAGATGAGATCCCGGACGTCACGAGGAGTTCCGGAATGGTCCGGAGGTAAAGATTTATATATAGGAAGTCCTGTTTCGGCCATCGGGACAAGTTTCGGGGTCATCGGTATTGTACCGGGACCACCGGAAGGGTCCCGGGGGCCCACCGGGTGGGGCCACCTGCCCCGGGGGGCCACATGGGCTGTAGGGGGTGCGCCTTGGCCTACATGGGCCAAGGGCACCAGCCCCTAGAGGCCCATGCGCCAAGATATAGGAAAAAGGGGAGAGTCCTAAAGGGGGAAGGCACCTCCGAGGTGCCTTGGGGAGGATGGACTCCTCCCCCCCTCTTAGCCGCACCCCTTCCTTGGAGGAAGGGGCAAGGCTGCGCCTCCCCCCTCTCCCCTGCCCCTATATATAGTGGAGGGGAGGGAGGGCATCCATACCTGAGCCCTTGGCGCCTCCCTCCCTCCCGTGACACCTCCTCCTCTCCCGTAGGTGCTTGGCGAAGCCCTGCAGGATTGCCACGCTCCTCCATCACCACCACGCCGTTGTGTTTCGCTGCTGGATGGAGTCTTCCTCAACCTCTCCCTCTCTCCTTGCTGGATCAAGGCGTGGGAGACATCGTCGAGCTGTACGTGTGTTGAACGCGGAGGTGCCGTCCGTCCGGCACTAGGATCATCGGTGATCTGAATCACGACGAGTACGACTCCATCAACCCCGTTCACTTGAACGCTTCCGCTTAGCGATCTACAAGGGTATGTAGATGCACTCTCCTTCCCCTCGTTGCTAGTCTCTCCATAGATAGATCTTGGTGACACGTAGGAAAATTTTGAATTTCTGCTACGTTCCCCAACACTTACTACTACGTGCAGCCCGCTGACGATGACCAGGAGTAGTTTAGGAGGATCCCAGGCAGGAGGCCTGCGCCTCTTTCGATCTGTATCCCAGTTTGTGCTAGCCTTCTTAAGGCAAACTTGTTTAACTTATGTCTGTACTCAGATATTGTTGCTTCCGCTGACTCGTCTATGATCGAGCTCTTGTATTCGAGCCCTCGAGACCCCTGGCTTGTAATATGATGCTTGTATGACTTATTTTTATTTGTAGAGTTGTGTTGTGATATCTTCCCGTGAGTCCCTGATCTTGATTGTACACGTTTGCGTGTGTGATTAGTGTACGATTGAATCGGGGCGTCACAACCATGGCGGCGGCGTAGTGCACCTGCGCCTATTGCATGGTCAAACCGCCATTCACAGGCATGGGATCTGGTGCGATGTCTTTGTCGGAGCCCGTCTCCATTGAAGGATCATCGTCGGAGACCTCGGGCGAGCTAGCTGACATGCCCTGCTCGATCCGCCTGGCGTGGCGGCTTTGCCAGGAGGCTGCAAGGGAGGCCCGATCGTGCTTCTGCTCCGACAACAGGCTCTCCCACATAGCTGTAGAGCTTGCGGTCATGGTGGGCATGGGGGCAAGGAAGGAGGATATGGAGCGGATGTGTTGTGTTGTGGAGTTTAGTTGGGTGTGGCCGCCTTTAAATGGCATATTCTAGTGAAGCCAAGCGTCCGGCTGTGTCAATGCGCGGCACCGGAGTTAGTTCCTCGGCTGGCGATCCTGCTCAATGGCGACATACAAAGGAATGGGCATTGGACGAGTGTGGTAGATATCTGTCCCATCCCGTATGGTAAATGTCTCTGCAGGATTGAACATGCATAGACAACAGGGACGCAATGCGGGCGACACTCTTGGTCGGCGGGCCACTTCAGTGCCCGGCGCCAATGAGAGGTCGCATCGCTCAGGTTCGGCATCGATGCGGAGCGACCGCTATACAGTGGCATGAATGCGGGAAGTGGCACCGGGTGGGAACGCATGCGGGCGGAGGAGTGGGGTTTTGTTGGGCCAGTGCAGTCAGGAGCGGGTGTGAAGCGGTTTGGACGCCCACAAAACCCCCCTACTTTGTATCTGGTTTACGGGGAACAGTGCGTCTGGACCACCGAGCGAACCGATATAGGACCGTGTTAATGGCAAAACACGTCCAGACTGCACGGTCCAAACGGTTGCGGAGGGGTTGAGGGTCAATGTTGGAGATGTCCTAAACCCAACTTTGCAAGATTGTCATGCAGAGTTACCGACCTATCATAAAAAACATTTGCCAAGCCAAAACTAGGACAAGGCTGAATTGGTTGTTATTGCTCTCTATCCATTTATGTATATATGAAAGATCCAATGGTTGGCTTTGACATGAGATGCACGGCTTGGCACAGAGAGATGGCTATGCAGCAGCGAGGGTCGCATCACATATTCACATGTAGTTGCTGGGATCGCAAAAAGTGATGGCGACAACACTTGAGTGACTCCGATGGTGTTGTTACTCGAGCACTTGGTCTTGAGCTCCAAAGTGAAAACCTAAGTTTGACCCGAACTGGTTATACCTGCCAATGGATGTTCTTGTTTACGTTGTTATCTTGTTGAAAGCATTGCTTGGATATGCTCAGATTGATTCTTCAAGATGAAAACTTAGATTCTGGCCTTGGTGGTTGGATATGGTGACAGTGACGCTTGTCAGTCCATGAAGGCGTTGTTGTTAAAGAATCTCATCGACTATGTTGTCATGAATGGTTCCCGCGGATATGATCATTGTTGTAGTCTGCTAATCACGTATCTGATTGCTTTGGCTTTTTTCCTCGCATATGCACAATTTTCGTCTTATATACTTGCTAGCGTATTTTCGTGTGTTGGTGTTAACTTTGTGCGTCCTATCTATCTAGAGGTCTGATGTGTGTCCATTGTGTTATGTATCCTTTATTCCTTTTAATGTTTCATTTTAAGTTAACAAAATTCATCCATTATAAAAAGGTATATTTATGAAAGAACTTGGAGAAAAGTGAAGAGCAGTATGGAGTCAAGGAGATGAATATATTGGTACCCTTCGGGTTTCGAGCCCATTGCTGCTAAGGGCATCTACAACATAAACCTCTATAGTGGACACAACATTCGTTTGTGGATCGGTCCGGACATTGATACAGAAGCCCCATCGAAAGCTAGCCCCAAACATCCGATCATATTTGATGCAAATTTAAACAAACTGAACAACTTTCATTCAAAGATAAATAATTTTTTACATAAAACCATATGATTTTCATCTAAACTGGAGCACATTTATTATATTTTCGACATATTTCAACTAAGCCCTATTCTCACATAAATGATTGTCGGCGTCCGTTTCTCATGACATGCCTTCCCCATGTCCAGCAACAATCTCATCGGACGACCGTGAGTCCCAGAAAATGAAGCTTCAACGGGAAGGGAAGAGTAGCTAGCTTCTGCCTCTGTGAAGTGGGAAAGCACACCGGTCGGCAATGAGCCCACCAAGTTTAGCTTCAGCGCGAGGATAAGAATAGTGGCCGCTGCCTCCGCGAAGCGGGCAAGCTCACCGGCTATGAGGCCTGGCAAGACGGTGGCGGTGACCTTCCTGGGACCCAAACACCTGCGTCCTGCCATGTTCTACACTTCCTCGCTATGGACGTGTTAGCCTCGTCATCGTGGGGGCGGGGCGTGGCTAACGTGGAGTGGGCGACCATGTCGATGCTTTCATCATGAACAAAAACCCCTTCGTTCAATGACTGATAACGAAACCATGGACGTCCATATCGATTCCTATGAGTACACGAATGGCATTCGAGGGAATTTTTAGTTATCATGTGCTATTCCCTTTTCTTCACGGTACTTTCCAAAACCTGAGGCGAGTTATATAGGTATCCTCTTGAGTCATACACATACTCACTATACCAGTCTCCTCGTTACCGGTTTTGCTCTTCTTTCTTGTTCACATGTTCCGGCATCCCCGTGACCTAGTCACCTGTGTCTGGCCAGACGATGATGGATGTCGTCACGCCGAGAGGTCCCTAAAAATATCTCTCTATCGTCGGAGGAGCAAACCCACTGAAGTGACTACAATACTCTCATGGTCTAAGGAACTAAATCACACGTTAACACTCTGTATTATAACAATTAACTTTTGATGATATAATCTCAAAGTATAACAAACAAAGTTGGGTCGATTCAATATGATCGTTCTTCTAACGTCATACTCTCAATGTTATTTTAGGATTATCGTTACACTTAACGATATCCTAAGATCCAGAAAATATGATCACTAACAACACTTAAGCTAGTCTTGGAGGCGAGACTAGGAATCTTATTGTACCGTTTATCATTCCAAATGTGCATATGGGTTTTCCACTCAATCGCATATTCTATGATCATAACAGTTATATCACATAATATAAACTCTTAATTATGAATATGAAAATATAATAATACAATACTATTGCCTCTAGGGCATATTTCCCACACAGCACAATGGTGGCAACCGCGCCAAGAAGTAGATGATGATCGTTTCCTAGTTTATGTAATTATGCAACAAGATGTGCAATGTAATGTTAAGTCACTTATGTAATAGATGTTTAGTTTAGTTATGCTATAATATTTTATAAGCATATATTATTTTTATGTAGACAAATCAAGTCACAACGCACACGATTCACCTCGAGAACACGTGTGTGATGATTACACCATCACGCGTCGTTCCTAGCAACCGTTTGCCATGTTCCCATTATCGCAGATAAGTGGTTCCTCGCAACTGTTTGCCAGGCAGCACACATGGTTTGTGTGGTGGAATCATATGTGTTATTTCAACTTATTGCACTCAGGTCTTTGATAAAACTGTGTGTCCCATATCATACATGCATCTTTTTTCTAAATCGTGTACGATGGATCGGCCATCGCACACTTTTTTTTTCTGGCAGACGGTTCAATTTTTCTCCCGTTTGTGATGGTTACATCACACACACTTCAGTTTAAGAGTGTGCAATTGGTGTGTCTTCATAGTATGATTGTGCACTAGTAATACCCACGGTAGTTATTGCTAAGGACATCTTCAACAGCAATCCATAAATTTCCTCTCACATCTGTGTACGGATAGGGGAGCGCAGTCTGCACACATGGATGTGGGAGGACGCCATCCAACCTTAGCCGCATATATTTCAAACCATATTTTAACTAAGCGAACGAAACTCATACAAACCGGCCGAATATTCATCGAAGTTCAGATAGAAAAATAGTATAAATCATTTGTACGTAGCATGCAATTAAGTCTCGTACAACAATATCTCAAATTCGACCACATTAACCAGATGGCCAACAAGTTTTCCATCAATGGATCATGTTGTCCCACACATGCTGCCCCTTCGGTTTCATCCAAGAGTGTGTGTACGTATATACCCGTCACACTGTCCTGTGGTACACCACTGCAGCGTATGCCGGCTACATATAATGTGTAGGCCAATATTGAGTGAATGAACCAATCAACAAGTTGGGCAAGAGGAAGTAAAACTTACGATCTCGCTTTCTGCCGCGTGCAATGGCCACCTTGCCTCGAGCTGACGAACCATGTCGCAAAACATGGTGACGCTAATCTGGATAGCGTGCCAGCGATACGACAATGACTTCACGTTGTGTGGTTGACTGATATACATGTCGCAAGGTGCAATGTGCTTTCGTGCGTGAAATTTTTCATGCACTTGCTCCCGGAAGCCCTCCCCCCTCCTCCCCCTCTCTGCTCCTGCCTACGAAATCCGCAGATATGGCAACCATGAATCGCACAACAACTCATCCTCCATGGTTGAGTAGCTCACCATCCTTCGAACTCTAAAAAGCGACATAGCATTTGAAAATAAGCTCAATGGCATTTGACCGAACACCTATCGGGCGTGGTGTCTGCCATGGAGGTCGTCGATTGGGGGCGGAGTGAACCTGGGTAGAAACGGCCCCAGAGTGGACAGTTTCGTCATAAAAGGCGAGCGGGCGTGTAGGTGTTGGTTGCGGGCGTCCGAAAATGTGACCGGAAGGGGGGATTGGGTGGGCTGGAGTTGTCGGAGTCCTACGTTTCGGGTGTGCGGACTCCCACAAACCTCGCCCACTTTGCCTCCAATTTGCGGAAGGAATCACGTCCGGACCGCCCTGTGGATCGATACAAAACCACGTTGAATGTCTTTCATGGTTCGGACATCACAATCTGAATAGATGTGGATGGTTTACAGGTTCGCTTTGGAGATGCGTAGAAGGCGCAAAATAAGTTGGGACGTCCTTTTTCGATCTGAAGGAAGCAGCGTCAGCTATTTCCTTATCCATTCACTGGAAATTCCATTCGGCCATGCTGGCCGTCCAAATCAAAGAACAAGAAATTGCACAGATGTTTGAGGCCGGCAATAGATTGAGACAAGCTTAGCAATCCCACGCACACAGCGTGTCCGGTTCTCCATTTCGAGTCGTCGGGCTGGAGGTAGAGGAGAGGACATATAAACACGTGGATTATCTGCATGTGAACGCTACAATGTCTATTTCGACCTTTTTTTAGGGTTTTCTTCATTCACTTTTTCGATGGTTTAGGATGTGCTTGGCTTAGAATAAAGCTAGAATCTCGAGCAATTTGAAATGGATGCGGTAACATCAGGCTGACTTGCAAGCTGGTGTCAAGTACGCACGAACTGTGCAGCAACAAAATGTCAAGAGTTCTCATTTTGCGGGATAAAATACTCGGAACAGGCTTACGTCTTGCTATATTAATATAGCAACCACACATAAGACATCTACTTGGGTAAACAGCACATCAAACTTAAAAGAAAAAAGAAACTAATGCCAACAACGGCAGCTCAACGAAACACAGATGCCTCGCCACCGCTGCGCCCACCGAAGTCGTCCAACCGTACTCATAGTACTTTGAAACGCCGCGTACCAAGAAACACCTTCAACAAGAGATGTGACGACAACAACACTGGTGCCCGGACATGTCCTAGGATTTCTCCCGGCACGTAAAGGAGAGTGAGGAATGAGTACATTCGACGACCTTCAGGGATTTCTCCCAACCGCAAAAAAACCACTACCCACACGATTCGTAGCCTTCTATCCAGCTTGCCACCCACCAACATGGCCACCATGGTCTTGATGCCACCCTCGTCGTCTCACTGATATCACCATCGCGAGGCCTAGAGGACGGAATATGGGAGCGCAAGGAATCGAGGGCAGCATCGCCGAGCCCGCGCGGGAGGGTACTGCTTCCATCGTCGTCATGCGGGAAGTCACTGCCTCCGGCGTCGTCGCGGTAGCTGGCCGAACGCGGCAGCAGGGGCACACCAGCCCTCCCGGGCCCGGCCAGGCCCAGATCAGGACCGCAAAACCTCCGCCGCCACGCTGCAGCAAGCCGGCGATAGCGCCACCACCACCCAGAATCCTGACCCACCACCTCCACCTCGAGGGGCTACGCCGTCGACAGAAGAGCCGCCAGGGCGCCCTGGCCCAGATGGGGCCCAAGTCTGCGCCGAGCGGGCGCCGCCAGCCCGCGCCTCCGCATAGCCCCGCCGCCAACGGTCGCACTGTAGACCACCCTCGCCAGCGCCAAGACGTCCCACCACCGCGTTGGACCGTCGTCGCCTAGAAGCACCACTCAGAGCCGCGTCGCCCCACGCAGGAGCACCTCCGAGAGGGGAAAAGTAGGGGGCCGCCGCCGCACGTCGGCGACGGTGCGGGAAGAGTGGGGGGGGAGCCCTAGGAAGGGGGACGGTGGCACGGCCGGTCGCCCGAGGGGACGACCCGGTCGCGAGAGGGGGTAGGGGCAGTCACGAGATTACTTGATATGCATATCCAGCGGTCACAATAATATGGGCGGCCTTTTGCGGGGGTAAAATGTCGAGAGTTGGTTGAGATATCGAAAATGCACCAGTTATTTAAAAGAACAGAAAAACAACAACAAAGGAGTCTTATGAGTGTCACCCTTATCGTTGTTTGATCCAACCACGAAGGTTTAGATGATAGGGCATTACCGAAGAGAGTGTGAACAACATCCAGATACCACCTTCATCAAAGGAACGGCAAAAGGACCGCTGTTACCGAAGAGAGTGCGAACAACATCCAGATACCACGAAGGTTTAGATGATAGGGCATTACCGAAGAGAGTACAACCAATGAATATTATATTATGTTTTGTTTCCTAAAATGAAGACCTAGTATTCGACGAGCACCATCAAGTCAAATTCAACTACAAAATCAAATTAGTCGAGCGATTCCAAGAAGAAAGAAAACCAGCCGACTAAGCTAAAGTAAAAGCATAAACTTGAAGCAGTTTGGCATGTTTTCTGAGATGCAGTAAATATAATATTTGTACAGGTACTGTTATTCGAATTGTATCGAGAGTTATGAATAATATTCCCTCCGTTTCTAAATACTCCTTCTCTCCCATAATGTAAGGCGGTCTTTGACACTAAACGTCTTACAATATGCGACGGAGGGGTATAAGGGCATCTTCAGCCGTTGGCCCCCCAGAGGGCGCCTAAAATCACCGCGTGGGGGTGAGCCGGTGCAAAAATTGGGTCTGGGGGCGAGTTGGTCCCCAGCCGCCGGCCGCAGGGCCGCCCCCAGGCACGTTTTAAAATAAAAGAAGTTCGGCGAAGTTCGGCTTAAACACGATAAAATTTGGCCAAACACGATAAATTTCGGCACATTTCAGCGAAGTTCGCGGATTTTCATTACATAGCACATATACATAAACTATTCTAAAGGAAAAACTGGCTGAAGTCGCCGCCGTCGCCGCCATCGTCGTCGTCGGCCTTCTCCTCCTTGACGCGGGCGCCCCTACTGGACCCCTGCCCGGCGTCGCCATGGCGGACTAGTGGCGGCGCATCGTCGTCGTCGTCGTCGCTGTCGCAGATGACGACGACTCCGCCTTCATCGCGGCCGCGTCGACGCTCAGCGAAGCGAAGCAGGGCGGTGCGCTGGCGCTCCTTCGCCTTCTCCAGGCGCTCCTTCTCCATCGCTATGGAGTCCCTGCGCGCCCATTCCAGGGCCGTCGTCGTCGTCGAGCTCCGTCGTCACCGGCGCGGCCGGCTCCTTCACCGGCGCGAGCCCCGGCTCCGCCTTCACCGGCGTGAGCCCCGGCTCCGTCTTTGGCTTGACGAAGCGCGGAGAAGGAGCCGACGAGTAGGCGCACCGGCCGCCCTCGTTGATGACGATGCCGGCGCTGCGAGTGCGCCGGCCGAGCGGCGTCTCCGCCGCGGGCTCGGCCTTGACGCCGAGCAGGGCCGAAGTGCCGGAGGAGTGCGATGAAGATCGGGAGGAGGAAGAAGAGGAGGAGGACCCGAACCTCCTTGGCGCCCATGGCCCGGCGTGTCGGTGCTGCGCCGGGGCGGCCGCCCTCGCCGGGTACGCCAACGGCGGGTCGTTGCCGCCCTCGAGGTACGTCAGCACGCCCTCGAGTGTGCGGCCGGGGACGCAGCACCACAGGTGGCGCCCCTCGCTGTTCTGCCGGCCGCCGACCACCGGCGCGCCGTTGGTGGACGCCAAGCGCTGCTGCTGGCGGCGCTCGAAATACGCCGCCCAAGCCGCGTGGTTGTCGTCGGCGTACTGGGGGAGGGAGAGTTGGGCGTCGGTGAGGGAGGCGCGCACGACCTCGACTTCCTCGGCGAAGTACTTCGGCTTCGCCACGGCGTCGGGCAACGGGGGAATGGGCACTCCCCCGGCGCTGAGCCTTCACCCCATCGGCCCAGCGCGCATGTCCGGCGGCGCCGGGATGTTCGCCTGGAAAGGAGCCAGGACTCCTGTCGGAGCGAACGGCGGCCGAAGCCGTTGGCCGCCGCCTCGTCTCTGGGGTAGCGTTCCGCCATGGCGACGGGCTCGGAAGAGGTAGAGAGATAGAGGAAGGGGCTGGGCGGCGGCGCTCGGGAGAGGTAGGGAGAGGGAGGAGCTGGGCGGCGGCGAGGGGCGGGGCTGGTGTGGGCACAGGCGAGTGCAGGCCACCCGCTATATAACCGCGCCGCACCCGTGTGTACGCGTGCGAGGGAGGGGAGGCGTCGGCGCGTCGTCCCGTGACGCGCCGCCCGTGAGGAATCAATGGTAAGGCTGATCGGCGGTAGCCTTGCCATTGATTCCCCGCGAGAACCGAGGCCGTTGGGGGAAGACGAGGCGCCGTGTCGCTAACGCGGCGGGCCCGCGGCTGTTTCGCGCCAAAACAGTTCGCCCCGGCGCTCCCGGGCGCCCCCCCAGCGCGTCGGGTTCAGCCAGGGTCCGCCGGCACTGTTTTTGGCTCAGGCCAGCGAAAATAGGACTCCTGGGGGCGCGACTGGGCCGTTTTTTTGGCGCCGGCGCGAAAAAATCGCCTGGGGAGGCCTTCTTGGGCGCGGCTGAAGATGCCCTAAGACCTTTTAGAGATGACAATATGGAGTATGGACTACGTATGAAGCAAAACAAGTGAATCTACACTTTAAAAATATGTCTAGATACATCTGTATGTAGTGCATATTGAATCTTCAAAGGGGCTTATATTTAGAAACAAAGGGAGTGATATGCATTTGAGGAGTTCCCGCGAAAAAAATTGCATTTGAGGAGAATCGTGAGGCGCGTTTAACACCTACCTTATGTGTGGTGGTGCTTCAGAAAATATTCCTCAGCATACACAAAGTGCTGACAGAACAGCGAATGATCCAACATTTCATACATTGGGTAATTATTAAAACCTTTTGGATTTTTTTGTGAAACACATTACAAACGCAGACCCGTCCAGACCAAACCTGCTCAGCACTACCCGTTCATACAGGTATTTTCTTTGTTGATCGACAGGCGCTGCGACTATTGCTCTTGACCCGCCCAGACCAAACCTGCAGAGCATTACCCCGTCCCGTTATCCCATTCACACGTCCATATAAAAATCTAGTATAAAAATCTGACTCTAGCGGGCGACGACGTCCTCGTTAGCTAGCGAAGCCACCGCCAAGTGAGCTTGCGGCTTCCTGGTTGCCTTGTTGGTGACCCATGTCAGTTCTAAAAGGAAAAAGTCTAGTCGGCGACACAAATGCAAGGACAACATGTCGTATTCAGGGTATCGTCGTGGGATAAACATTGGATGAACTTTTGGAAGAAAACCGACGAATTAGGGCCTCCTTTGGTTCATAGGGGAGAAATAGAAAAATAGGAAAAAAATAGGGGAGAAATAGAAAAATCATAGAAAATGAGATGATATGTATCTTAAATTCTATGAGTAGGAATAGGAAAGTAGTTGCCCTTTGATTCACGTCATATGATTTTTTTCCATCAAGCCTAGCCTAATGTTAATTTTCCTATGAAATATAAAGGATAGGAAGAATTCCTCCATAAGAATAGGATACACAAGTCTAGGGCTCGAAAGGAATTTTTTCTATAGAAATCATATTCTATGAAATTCCTATAACATTCCTCTAAACCAAAGAAGGCCTAGACTTGTGTATGACATAGAACAAAACGGGCACGACACAATAAAAGTGATACTTAGCTAGTTGGCGTCACCCATTATGTCTAATATGTTACTCACTCTGGTCATTGTATAGAGGCTCCGTCAATTAATTCGTATCGGAGGGAGTATAATATTATAATTTATATGTGAAAACCATCCAAACTCCATTGATTTTTTGTTGTTAAAGGGTAATATATATTAAGCTGATAGCAATTACATGCAGCATATGCAACAACTCGATCCAAAGCGTCAAAACATTGAAGATGCACTAGCCGAAACTTAGAAGAATAGAAAAAAAAGAACAGATAAAGGCGAGGTGAACAACTAGCTCCAGCACAACGTCAACAACTACCACCGCCATTTCGCACCACAAACCTTAGCCGCACCATCCCCGCTCCTCACATTGCACCCCCATTTACCTCAGCCGCCACAATCTCTTTAACCAAGCCTCCTTGGATCCAACTAAATCGCATTGCCATCTTCAGCCGTCTGGACATCAAAGGGCCCAAGGAAGCATATCGCCTCCCAAGCCGCCTTGGACGACGCATCCAAGCCACCAGTGATGCTATCTAGAGGAAAATTGGCCATTGTCGCGCTTTGGGTGACCACATAGCATCAATGCCGCTTTCGTTTCTCCACATAGCCTGTTGCACCCATTCCCAGCAAGGACTAGGGATGATGCCCTATTGTTGCATGTCTGCCGCTTTGGCCCTTCCCACGGTAGAGGCGGTGGAGTTAAATAATGGTTTCTCCGTCTTCTTCTTTGGCCCCAGCGGTGCGTACCTCGCCGGACCTGATTCGATTGGACATGTATGATTGGATGTCCATCACTTTCGCCCTTACGGTGGTGGTGGTATTGCTCAATCAAACCTCATTCGGCTCCTTCATCTTCAGTGGTGCGTGCGCCTTAGAATCTAACAATAAGATCTAGTGTGCATGCTTGCATTTCCATCTATCCTACAGGGAGTTGGATGTGCCTTCATCGGCCATGTGGTGCTTCATCTACAATGATGTCATTTTAGTTATCACATCAACTTGGGCAAACGTCTAGGTGTGATCAACTGAACTTCGTCTTCTTCTCCAAGCTATGGACCCTTTGGGATTGACGTCGTTAACTTTTCCTTACAAAGGTCAATGACTTCCTAGCTTCCTACATGGATGCTAATTTCTTGTTCCGGTGACGGCGCAGAACTCCGATGAGGCAATATAGGTCCTCCATCTACATGTTTGGGATGGAGAAGATGAAGAACTCCCAGGGACTGGATTTTATTCTCCTTTTCTTTTGGGATTTTTTTAATGATGGTGTCTGATTAATATTGATGATGGGATGTGGAGAGTGCAGAGCCACATCTCACTGGAATGGAAGCTAGTTGTATCTGTAGCGCATGCCGACGAGCCATCCCTAGCTTAGGCTTGCTTTGTTAACTATGTACATATGAAAAACATTATAATGGAAAGCCAATCACTAGGTTGATTCCTCGATGAGGAAGAACGCACAAAGGTGAGGATAGAAGAAACAAAGGCCAAATTATTTGTTGGGCTTCATTAGATGTAACATACATTACTCAAGATGGATATGGCAGAAACACAAATTTGGAGAGAATTATGCCACCAAGCCCCCATTGTCCGAAGTTTCAGCGGTTAACTCTCAAGATGTATGTCCTAGGCGAATCTATTTTTTTCATACTATGTTCATATCGCAATTGTATAGTTTTGGCATCTATTTTTATCATTTTTCTGGACCTACCTATTAATTCAGTTCCAAGTGTGAGTTGTTGTTTTTTGCTTTTCTTGGACTTCTCAATGAAATTAATTTTTCGAGGACTAGAAAATCGAAAAAAATGACGAGAAGTTTCTAGACAGGACGAAGCCAGAGGCACCTGAGCCCACCTAGGGGGATTGTGAGCTCCATGTAGCTCGTTAGCTCAGCCCAGGGCGTGTGGTGGGGCCAACTGACCCCCTGCTACGCCTTTCCACTGCCTCCCCGCGCCTTGCCTTATATTTGACCAAAAACATTGATTTTATTTATCAAGGAATTTTTCGTCGCCGCCACCTCTATGTTGAGAGAAAGACCCAATTTGGAGGCCTTTTACAGTACTTTGCAGGAGGAGAAATCCATCACGGAGATCACCTGCAAAAACATTGCTGCCACCATGTCCATGTGTGAGTAGTCCTTCTTGGACTATCCGCCCATAATAGTAGCTAGATGGAAATCTTCCCTTTGTTGTTCAATACAATGATCACATGAGTTTCCCTGCATGATTGTGATCCATGTGATGAAATTTTATGATGTGTTTGTTGCAGTCTGATGAATTATCACTTTATGATCAGACTTGTACATGTTTTATTCACTGATTCTTTTGAGTTCTTTGATGCATAATTTATTGGTATATCTTCTCTCCGGTCTATTGTTCTTGCATTGACCATGTTTAGATGAGCGATCTCCAAGATGGAGTTGTGTATGTTAGATGAGTTTAATCTTGCAAATAATCAACCATGGTGATAGAAAGTGGAAACTACTTGTATTGTATTGTATTATTGCCACTAAGGATAAAAGTAGAGTTGAGTAGTTGTACATGTGAGGAGCTAGGGGTAACAAAATATTATCTATATCATGTCATCATGCTTAAAGCAATGCTTTGTTTTACTTGGTACCTTTGAGATGCATGTTGTATAGTGGTCATGGGTGGCGTATTACCTAAAGATGCAATTATATTATAGTTTATAGATGTACGGACATGCCTATATGTAATTATGTCATGTATAGTCACAGTTATAAAAGCTGCAATTTAATTGACACGCAATTGTAATTTGTTCACCACACTCACGCTATGTTTTATGGAGAGATGCCACTAGTGAAATTATGGATACAGATCCATTCATCCTTATTGCTTTCAACCTCGGTCACTCTTTTTATTTCTTGTTTACAATCTGAACCGTTATTTTTTTCATTGTTGCAATTATCACTTCCTATCACAAGTTATGTTAATCCTTGTAACTAGCAAGGCTAGTGAGACCGACAGTCCTATTAGTTTCATTGGGGACTAAGACAAGTATTGTAGTTGTGTGAAGATATTGATCATTGGCTATTGTCAAGAACTCCTACTAGTTCGATAAATCCTAATGCCATCCACTTGAGGGAAATTGTTGATTGCCTGCAAACCTCTACATTTGGGGGTAATAACTTCGTAGAAGAGAGGAAGCACCATATAGGGTAGAAAACCTGTATAGGAGAAACATTTGGACCTAGAATATTCATTAATTACACTTTTGGGATTTGGATGCCGATTTTCAAAGTTTCAAGATATAATTGTGGCACTATAAACAATTAAACATATGGTCTAAATTCAAGTCCTTTCCTGGTTGGTTATCAAAGATAGAATACCAGTTCATGTTTAACGATGGTCCTATGACTCCAGATGCTAGCTATTCCTACTAGCACCGAAAACTATGGCCCATATTTTCAAGGGCTGCCCCTTCTCTGTGGTCGTCTAAACCCATGTAAAGAACTTTTTGGGTGAGGCTATCCCCTTGTCCATCTACCTTTTGAGCGCACACATAGTCTTGGAGTGGTGGGGCAATATAATTGCTTCTGAGGTGAAGGGCACTAAAAAGCGACTAGGTGGAAGTTTTTTCCATACCCTATGGAACATCTGGAGAAAAAGAAACTAGAGAATTTTCAATGGAACCTTGTTAACGCGCCTCAAGGTGGATGTGTTGTCTTTTGAAGATATCAACCATCACGCTTTAGCTCTTGGTAGTGCGTAGCCGATGGTGGGTATTTCTGTTATTAGTTTCTTGATGTGTATGGCCACGTTCCCATAAAAAGAAGTGGCTTCTTATACATATTCATTTCTTCCATCTAAATGATAAAGTAGCACTCCTATCAGTTTCTCAAAAGAAAGAAAGAAAACACCAAACAATTTAGAGACATATGGTGCACTTCACCCTAATATAAAGTAGCGAGCTACATGGGTTTGCCATCTATCGAATTTATTTGCATGCTCGGCGAGGAAGAACAAAGAGAGAATAAGATTAAAGAAACAAAGACATAATTATTTCTTGGGCTTCATTTGATGTAACATATATAGCTCAAGGTATCTATTGCAAAAAGACAAAAATAACAAAATTTTGCGGGAATTATGTCACCAAGCCTCCCTTGTTAGAGGTTTCACGCTTAACGCGCTATATGAGATGATCAAACTGTATCATGCTACATTTGAACCTAGACACCTCAATAATTGCACTTTTGGGATTTGGGTGAAATTTTCTAACTTTCAAGACACATGTGAGACACTCGAAGTAGATAAAGATCTGGGCCACGCACGCTGAGCCTAAATGCAAGTTCCTTTCCTAGCTGGCTCTCCATGACAAAATGTTGGCTTGGTTCAGGAATGGCCATATGACCCTATGTCAGATATGTCTACAAGCTCGGGAAACTATGAACCACATTTGCAAGGACCTCCCCCTATGTGTGGCCCGTCTGGAACCATGTCAACAATTAGTCGAGCGAGATTATCCCCCGTGCATCTATCTACAGGAGGAAGGCGGAGTCTCATAGTAGTGGCACAATATCATTGAGTGTGGTGGACAGTTGCTCCATACACCCTGTAGAACCTCTAGCAGGAGCTAAACTAGAGAATTTTGAAGGCACCTTGTTAACACACCTTGAGCTAGTTATCTTAGCTTTCATAGACATCAAGTTGTGTGCTTAAGCTTTTGGCAACTGCCCAACCGACAATGGGGATTTATGAGATTAGTTATTTGATAGGTTTGGCTATGTTCCCATAAAATAGATGCAACTTCTTGTGTATATTCAACTCTTTCATCTAAATGAAAAGGCGGCACTCTTGTCGATTTATCAAAGAGCCATATGACGCACCTTGCACTAATACAAAAGTAGTGAGCTAGATGGACCAGTCATCTACTGCGTCATATATAGCTCAGGGTAGCTATTGCAAAAAAATCCACATATTTGGCGAGAATACCACCAAGCCTCCCTTATTCAAGGTGCCCCCGATTAACATGCTAGCTGGAACGGTCAAATGGTATCGGGGCAAGTGGACCTGCAAGGCATACTAGTTGCGCTTTCGGATGTGGATGTTAATTTTTCAAAGTTTCAAGACCAACGTGAGACACTCGAGCAGTTTAGGATACATGATGCATTTCACTCTCATAGAAAAGTAGCGAGTTACTCGATATCATCATCTAACATATATATGTGCATGCACAAACATCTTTGGTACTCAAATTATTCAATCGCGGTGACAACACGATGAAGTGTAGAGGATCCACATGTGACCATAACATGCAAGCTAGTTGTATCTCATAGTGCATGATGATGAGCTAGTTCTAGATCACACCTGCTTTGCCACAAGTGCATTGGAATAAAGCTACAACACAGGAAAGGAAAAAAACAATGTTGTTTGCTTCATTCCTCAACAAGAGGAAGGGAGAAGAAAGAAAGGCAAAATGATTTATTGGATTATATTTTAGGCAATGAATATAATTTGGGGTGGCCTGTGCGCAAAAAAAAAAAACTCGACTGATTTGGCGGTATGTCTGCTGACAAGCCTCTCTTGTCTGATGTGTCACTGATTAACACGCCGGCTGGGATGGTCAAATGATATCAGGGCAAATTTGGACCTAGATGACTCATTAATTGCATTTTTGGATTTGTATGGCGGGTTTTCTAAGTTTCAATACCTAGACGCGATGCTTGAAACTGTTTAGAGGCGTGTTATGTACTTCGCTATAATACAAAAGTAGTGAGCTACATGGGCTGAACGTCTATGAATATTTCCATGAACAAAAGTCTTTAAGTACTCAAATGATCCACGTCAGCCCTAGCTTACGCATGCTTTACCAACTATGTACATGTGAATAAAACTATAACCTAAAAAGGAAACCCAGTCACTAGCTCTAGTGGCGGAGGCACTATTGGACCAGGCCTCAAGCTCGCCTGTATTGTAGCTTTTTTTTTTTTTGAGTCAAGCCTGTATTGTATTGTAGCTATTATTGAAACCTGCACGTTGTTGTTGTGGCCCAGGATGCGACCTTGCATGACTGGGGCTTTCTTCGGAGAGCAACTAGTTAACGAGCGCTTCTTCGGGAGCCTCGCAACAATCAGCGCCACTTCGTGCTTTTAGCCAATCGCCACTTGTCGTGCTTTAGACGTTTTCCTTGAAATTTTTTATTTTTTTCGCATGTGTTTTTGGCTTTTTAAACGGGTTTTTCGGTTTTCTTCGACGTTTTGGTTTTCCATCGGTCTATCTTAACTTTTTGATAAAAAAATTGCGTGAAAAAATGCCTTTTCTTTTTTTCCTTTTCGCAAGAGTCACGGTTCTACTTCCGTGAGAGGCACGATTTTCCTTTCGTGAGAGTCACGGCCGTGCCACTTGGAAACGGAAAAAAATGTGTTTTCTATTTTTTTTCCTTTCGCAAGACTCACGGTTTTGCTTCCGCGAGAGGCACGGGTGTGCTTTCGCGAGAGTCACGGCCGTGCTTCTCAGAAATGAAAAAAAACATATTTTCTGTTATTTTTTCCTTTCGCGAGAGTCATGGTTTTGCTTCTGCGAGAGGCACGGTTGTGCTTTAGCGAGAGTCACGTCTGTGCCTCTTGGAAAAGGAAAAAACACGGTTTTGCTTCCGCGAGAGTCATGGTCGTGCCTCTCGGAAACGAAAAAAACACGTTTTCTGTTTTTTTTCCTTTCGCGAGTCACAGTTTTGCTTCCGCGAGAGGCACGGTTGTGCCTTCGCGAGAGTAACGGCCGTACCTCCTCGGAAACGAAAAAAACGTGTTTTCTCATATTTTTTTTCCGCGAGAGTCACAGTTTTGCTTCCACGAGAGGCACGATTGTGATTTCGTGAGAGGCACGGGCGTGCCTCTTTCGGAAAGGGAAAAAACCCGTGCTCCCGGTACGGTTTTTTCATCCGGTTTTTTCGTCTGGTTTTTTCCGTGAAAAATAAGTTGGTCAAAACCTATCAACATGGGATCTAGTTTTGAAGATATCGACGCGAGGAATCCAACAGAGAAAGCAGTTCGAAATTTGGACGCACGGTTTGAGAGATAAAACATTTTGAATAAACAGATATACGAAAAAAGAGAAATTTCCACGATGCGACAGGTGGCGCGCTCCATGTGCGCCACTTGTCGCAATCAGGGGAATTGGAGTGATCTTTACAACGAGTACTCCTTAACTAGTGATTTCGTTGTCTTCGCCCTAACTAGCTCAATGGGACCCCCTATTTGGCGCGTGAGGCGCTGGCCAACATGCCAGCGCGCACCCACTCCCCTCATGGCCCGGCCCATCGATGGGGTTCGGCGCCCCAGTTTTTTATTCCGTATTTTTTGGTTTTAATTTTATTTTTCTCTTTTTTTTCTTCTTCTTTAACACAATTCAGAATATCAAAATAGTTCAAATTGAAGAAAAAATGAATTTTTAGAAAATGTTGCAGAAATCTTAAGATGTTCGTGGTTTAAAAAATTGTTCATGATTTTAAACAATGTTCATAAACTCAATAAAGGTTCATAAATTTTAAAAAGATGTTCGCTAATTCAAAATTCGATGAACATTTTTTGAACTTGATGAACAAAAATCACATTCAAGAACATTGACTTTTGAAAAATGGTTGAACAAAATTTGAATCCAATGAATAATTTTTTAAAAATCAATGAACAAATTTTGCATTTGATGAACATTTTTTGAAAAAAAGGATGAACAAATTTCGAATTTGATGAACTTTTTTTATTTCGAAGACCATTTTGTGACTTTGATGAACAATTTTTGTATTTGATGAACAAAATTTGAATTGGCTGAACATTTTTTAATCTGATGAATGAAATAATGGTGAAAAAGTAAAGAAAGAAAATAGAGAAAAGAAAACAAAAAGAAAGAATAAAAAGGAAATAAAAATGAAAAACATAAACCGAAAAAAACAAGAAATCCCGGTTCAGGGAAGGTGCTAGAACCTTCCCAAAACCGGGCGAGAATGCCCAGAAAAACTGGGCCAACCCACTGTGTGAACGTTTCAGCATGGGGGTACGCGCTAGGGAACTAGACATCGCATGTGCGCCAAATAGGAGCATGATAGCTCAATTCCTTGGTGAGAATATGGAGAGGAGAAGAAAGAAGAAACAAATGCATAATGATGTATTGGGCCAAATAGATGTAGCAAGAGATGGGCACTAAAAAGACTTAAACAAAATTGACAGGAAAAATTTCGCCATAACTCTCTTATCCGAGATGTGGTTCTACGCACCAGCTAGGACAGTCCATTGATACCAAGCTAATTTGGACCTAGACCACTCGATAATTTCACTTCTGAGATGCCGAAGACCACTTACCAAAGCTGTAGATCTAAGGGCATCTTCAAGGTGGACCTGAAAACCGCTAGTATCCATTCGGACCGTCGAAGCCATCCAACGCCGGCCAGTATCGATTCACGAGGTAGTCCGGACGCGTTTTTGCCCGTAAACCGGACACAAACGTGGGGCAGGTTTGCGGGAGTCCGGACATCAGACACGTAGGACTCCGACACCTTCGGCCCACCCAAAACCCTTCCCGAAACCCATGCATTCATCCTTCCCATTTTCCCTTCTTCCTTCTCTCTCTCTCTTGTCTTCGCCGCCACCACACCACACCCTTCGGAACTCTACGTCTCCGTCACCTCCAGCGCTCGAGCAGGGCTCCACCCCGCTTCTCCTCCGTCGCCATTCATCCCCTGTCCTCCGACCGCCCCGCCAGGTACTGTCCGCTATTATACTCACCATGGCTGACAATTGTTTGATGAATTGTCGGAGCTCAAAAGGTTTCCCTTATTCTTTCTAGCAATGGATTCTCGTTTGGAGCACATGTACAAACAGTATGTTGAGTCGTCCGATGGCTCGTCGGACAAGGAGGAGTACTCTGATGAAACGGCGATAATGCAAGCGATCCTGGAAGACGCAGAGCGTGCGGAGGAGCATGTTCTCAATTTCAAGGGCTCGATCAAGGGTCATCAAGTGCTCAACTGCAACAGGGTGCGCGGCCATTTGACACTGGTGGTCGACTACTTTGCGCCCGATGCACTCTTCGCTAACCATTTTCGTCGACGTTTTCGGATGCGCAAGACTGTCTTCGATTGTTTGTGTTGGAAGTATGCCCTAGAGGCAATAATAAAATGGTTATTATTATATTTCTTTGTTCATGATAATTGTCTATTGTTCATGCTATAATTGTGTTATCCAGAAATCGTAATACATGTGTGAATACACAGACCACAACACGTCCCTAGTGAGCCTCTAGTTGACTAGCTCGTTGATCAAAAGATAGTCATGGTTCCTGACTATGGACATTGGATGTCATTGATAACGGGACCACATCGTTAGGAGAATGATGTGATGGACAAGACCCAATCCTAAGCATAGCTCAAAGATCGTGTAGTTCGTTTGCTATAGCTTTTCCGAATGTCAAGTATCATTTCCTTAGACCATGAGATTGTGCAACTCATGGATACCGTAGGAGTGCTTTGGGTGTGGCAAACGTCACAACGTAACTGGGTGACTATAAAGGTACACTACAGGTATCTCCAAAAGTGTCTGTTGGGTTGGCACGAATCGAGACTAGGATTTGTCATTCCGTATGACGGAGAGGTATCTCTGGGCCCACTCGGTAATGCATCATCATAATGAGCTCAATGTGACCAAGTGTTTGATCACGGGATCATGCATTACGGTACGAGTAAAGTGGCTTGCCGGTAACGAGATTGAACGAGGTTTTGGGATACCGACGATCGAGTCTCGGGCAAGTAACGTACCGATTGACAAAGGGAATTGTATACGGGATTGATTGATTCCTCGACATCGTGGTTCATTCGATGAGATCATCGAGGAGCATGTGGGAGCCAACATGAGTATCCAGATCCCGCTGTTGGTTATTGACCGGAGAGTCGTCTCAGTCATGTCTGCGTGTCTCCTGAACCCGTAGGGTCTACACACTTAAGGTTCGGTGACGCTAGGGTTGTTGAGATATTAGCATATGGTAACCCGAAAGTTGTTCGGAGTCCCGGATGAGATCCCGGACATCACGAGGAGTTTCGGAATGGTCCGGAGGTGAAGATTTATATATATAAAGTCAACTTTCGGCCATCGGGAAGGTTTCGGGGGTAATCGGTATTGTACCGGGACCACCGAAAGGGTCCCGGGGGTGCATCGGGTGGGGCCACCTATCCCGGAGGGCCCCATGGGCTGAGGTGGGAGGGGAACCAGCCCCTAGTGGGCTGGTGCGCCCCCCATGGGCCTCCCCTGCGCCTAGGGTTGGAAACCCTAGGGGTGGGGGCGCCCCACTTGGCTTGGGGGGCACTCCACCCCCCTTGGCCGCCGCCCCCCCCCCCTTGGAGATTCAATCTCCTAGGGCCGGCGCCCCCCTAGGGGTCCTATATATAGTGGGGGGGGGAGATCGGCCGCACCCTAGCCCCTGGCGCCTCCCTCTCCCTCCCGTGACACTCCTCCCTCTCCCCGAGCTTGGCGAAGCCCTGCCGAGATCACCGTTGCTTCCACCACCACGCCGTCGTGCTGCTGGATCTTCATCAACCTCTCCTTCCCCCTTGCTGGATCAAGTTGGAGGAGACGTCTTCCCAACCGTACGTGTGTTGAACGCGGAGGTTCCGTCCTTTCGGCGCTAGGTCATCGATGATTTGGATCACGACGAGTACGACTCCATCAACCCCGTTCTCTTGAACGCTTCCGCGCATGATCTACAAGGGTATGTAGATGCACTCCTCTCTCCCTCGTTGCTAGATGACTCCATAGATTGATCTTGGTGATGCGTAGAAAATTTTAAAATTCTGCTACGTTCCCCAACAGTGGCATCATGAGCTAGGTCTATGCGTAGTTTCTATGCACGAGTAGAACACAAAGCAGTTGTGGGCGTAGATATTGTCAATTTTCTTGTCGTTACTAGTCTTATCTTGATTCAGCGGCATCGTGGGATGAAGCGGCCCAGACCGACCTTACACGTACGCTTACGTGAGACTGGTTCCACTGATTGACATGCACTAAGGTGGCTGGTGGGTGTCTGTCTCTCCCACTTTAGTCAGATCGGATTCGATGAAAAGGGTTCTTATGAAGGGTAAATAGAAATTGGCATATCACCTTGTGGTTTTGGTGTAGGTAAGAAACGTTCTTGCTAGAAACCTATAGCAGCCACGTAAAAACTGGCAACAATAATTAGAGGACGTCTAACTTGTTTTTGCAGCATGTGCCGTGTGATGTGATATGGCCAAAAGGATGTGATGAATGATATATGTGATGTATGAGATTGATCATGTTCTTGTAATAGGAATCACGACTTGCATGTCGATGAGTATGACAACCGGCAGGAGCCATAGGAGTTGTCTTAATTTATTTATGACCTGCGTGTCAACATAAACGTCATGTAATTACTTTACTTTATTGCTAAAGCGTTAGCCGTAGTAGTAGAAGTAATAGACGACGAGACAACTTCAAGAAGACACGATGATGGAGATCATGGTGTCATGCCGGTGACAACGATGATCATGAAGCCCCGAAGATGGAGATCAAAAGGAGCAAATGATATTGGCCATATCATGTCACTATTTGATTGCATGTGATGTTTATCATGTTTTGCATCTTATTTGCTTAGAACGACGGTAGCTTAAATAAGATGATCCTTCTTAATAATTTCAAGAAAGTGTTCCCCCTAACTGTGCACCGTTGCGAAGGTTCGTTGTTTTGGAGCACCACGTGATGATCGGGTGTGATAGATTCTAACGTTCGAATACAACGGGTGTAAGCCAGATTTACACAGGCAATACACTTAGGTTGACTTGACGAGCCTAGCATGTACAGACATGGCCTCGGAACATGGAAGACCGAAAGGTCGAGCATGAGTCGTATAGAAGATACGATCAACATGAAGATGTTCACCGATGTTGACTAGTCCGTCTCACGTGATGATCGGACACGGCCTAGTTGACTCGGATCATGTTTAAGATGACTAGAGGGATGTCTATCTGAGTGGGAGTTCATTGAATAATTTGATTAGATGAACTTAATTATCATGAACTTAGTCTAAAATCTTTACACTATGTCTTGTAGATCAAATGGCCCACGCTAATGTTGCCCTCAACTTCAACGCATTCCTAGAGAAAACCAAGCTGAAAGATGATGGCAGCAACTATACGGACTGGGTCCGGAACCTGAGGATCATCCTCATAGCTGCCAAGAAAGATTATGTCCTAGAAACACCGCTAGGTGACGCACCCATCCCAGAGAACCAAGACGTTATGAACGCTTGGCAGTCACCTGCTGATGATTACTCCCTCGTTCAGTGTGGCATGCTTTACAGCTTAGAACCGGGGCTCCAAAAGCGTTTTGAGCGACACGGAGCATATGAGATGTTCGAAGAGCTGAAAATGGTTTTCCAAGCTCATGCCCGGGTCGAGAGATATGAAGTCTCTGACAAGTTCTTCAGTTGTAAGATGGAGGAAAATAGTTCTGTCAGTGAGCACATACTCAAAATGTATGGGTTGCATAACCGCTTGACTCAGCTGGGAGTCAATCTCCCGGATGACGCGGTCATTGACAGAATCCTTCAGTCGCTTCCACCGAGTTACAAGAGCTTTGTGATGAAATTTAATATGCAGGGGATGGAAAAGACCATTCCTGAGGTATATTCAATGCTGAAATCAACGGAGGTGGAAATCAAAAAGGAACATCAAGTGTTGATGGTGAATAAAACCACTAAGTTCAAGAAAGGTAAGGGTAAAAAGAACTTCAAGAAGGACGGCAAGGGAGTTGCCGCGCCCGGTAAGCAAGCTGCCGGGAAGAAGCCAAAGAATGGACCCAAGCCCGAGACTGAGTGTTTTTATTGCAAGGAAAATGGTCACTGGAAGCGGAACTGCCCGAAATACTTAGCGGACAAGAAGGCCGTCAACACTAAAGGTATATGTGATATACATGTAATTGATGTGTACCTTACCAGTACTCGTAGTAGCTCCTGGGTATTTGATACCGGTGCGGTTGCTCACATTTGTAACTCAAAGCAGGAGCTGCGAAATAAGCGGAGACTGGCGAAGGACAAAGTGACGATGCGCGTCGGGAATGGTTCCAAGGTCGATGTGATCGCCGTCGGCACGCTGCCTCTACATTTACCTACGGGATTAGTTTTAAACCTCAATAATTGTTATTTAGTGCCAGCTTTAAGCATGAACATTGTATTAGGATCTCGTTTAATTCGAGATGGCTACTCATTTAAATCCGAGAATAATGGTTGTTCTATTTATATGAGAGATATGTTTTATGGTCATGCTTCACTGGTGAATGGTTTATTCTTAATGAATCTCGAGCGTAATGTTACACATATTCATAGTGTGAATACCAAAAGATGTAAGGTTGATAATGATAGTCCCACATACTTGTGGCACTGCCGCCTTGGTCACATAGGTGTCAAACGCATGAAGAAGCTCCATGCCAATGGACTTCTGGAGTCTCTTGATTATGAATCATTTGACACGTGCGAACCATGCCTCATGGGTAAAATGACCAAGACTCCGTTCTCAGAAACAATGGAGCGAGCAACCAACTTATTGGAAATCATACATACTGATGTGTGCGGTCCAATGAGCGTTGAGGCTCGCGGTGGCTATCGTTATGTTCTCACCCTCACTGATGACTTGAGTAGATATGGGTATGTATACTTAATGAAACACAAGTCTAAGACCTTTGAAAAGTTCAAGGAATTTCAGAGTGAGGTTGAAAATCAACGTGGCAGAAAAATCAAGTTCTTGCGATCAGATCGTGGGGGAGAATACTTGAGTCACGAATTTGGCACACACTTAAGGAAATGTGGAATAGTTTCACAACTCACGCCGCCTGGAACACCTCAGCGTAATGGTGTGTCCGAACGTCGTAATCACACTCTATTGGATATGGTGCGATTTATGATGTCTCTTACCGATTTACCGTTGTCATTTTGGGGCTATGCTTTAGAGACTGCCGCATTCACTTTAAATAGGGCTCCGTCGAAATCCGTTGAGACGACACCGTATGAATTACGATTTGGGAAGAAACCTACGCTGTCGTTTCTAAAAGTTTGGAGATGCGATGCTTATGTCAAGAAACTTCAACCTGAAAAGCTCAAACCCAAGTCGGAAAAATGCGTCTTCATAGGATACCCTAAAGAAACTATTGGGTATACCTTCTACCATAGATCCGAAGGCAAGATCTTTGTTGCCAAGAATGGATCCTTTCTAGAGAAAGAGTTTCTCTCGAAAGAAATAAGTGGGAGGAAAGTAGAACTTGATGAAGTATTACCTCTTGAACCGGAGAGTGGCGTAGCTCAGGAAATTGTTCCTGAAGTGCCTACGCCGACTAGAGAGGAAGTTAATGATGATGATCATGAAACTTCAGATCAAGTTGCTACTGAACTTCGTAGGTCCACAAGGACACGTTCCGCACCAGAGTGGTACGGCAACCCTGTCTTGGAAATCATGTTGTTAGACAACGGTGAACCTTCGAACTATGAAGAAGCGATGGCGGGCCCGGATTCCGACAAATGGCTGGAAGCCATGAAATCCGAGATTGGATCCATGTATGAAAACGAAGTATGGACTTTGACTGACTTGCCCGATGATCGGCGAGCCATAGAAAATAAATGGATCTTTAAGAAGAAGACAGACGCGGATGGTAATGTAACCATCTATAAAGCTCGGCTTGTCGCTAAGGGTTATCGACAAGTTCAAGGGGTTGACTACGACGAGACTTTCTCACCCGTAGCGAAGTTGAAGTCCGTCTGAATCATGTTAGCAATTGCCGCATTCTATGATTATGAGATATGGCAAATGGACGTCAAAACGGCATTCCTTAATGGTTTCCTTAAGGAAGAATTGTATATGATGCAGCCGGAAGGTTTTGTCGATCCTAAGAATGCTGACAAGGTGTGCAAGCTCCAACGCTCGATCTATGGGCTGGTGCAAGCATCTCGGAGTTGGAACATTCGTTTTGATGAGATGATCAAAGCGTTTGGGTTTACGCAGACTTATGGAGAAGCCTGCATTTACAAGAAAGTGAGTGGGAGCTCTGTAGCATTTCTCATATTGTATGTGGATGACATACTGTTGATGGGAAATGATATAGAATTCTTGGAAAGCATAAAGGCCTACTTGAACAAGTGTTTTTCAATGAAGGATCTTGGAGAAGCTGCTTATATATTAGGCATCAAGATCTATAGAGATAGATCGAGACGCCTCATTGGTCTTTCACAGAGTACGTACCTTGACAAGATATTGAAGAAGTTCAAAATGGATCAGTCAAAGAAGGGGTTCTTGCCTGTATTGCAAGATACGAGATTGAGCATGGCTCAATGCCCGACCACGGCAGAAGATAGAGAAAAGATGAGTGTCGTCCCCTATGCCTCGACCATAGGGTCTATCATGTATACTATGCTGTGTACCAGACCTGATGTAAACCTTGCCGTAAGTTTGGTAGGAAGGTACCAAAGTAATCCCGGCATGGAACACTGGACAGCGGTCAAGAATATCCTGAAGTACCTGAAGAGGACTAAGGATATGTTTCTCGTTTATGGAGGTGACGAAGAGCTCGTCGTAAAGGGTTACGTCGATGCTAGCTTCGACACAGATCTGGATGACTCTAAGTCACAAACCGGATACGTGTATATTTTGAATGGTGGGGCAGTAAGCTGGTGTTGTTGCAAGCAAAGCGTTGTGGCGGGTTCTACATGTGAAGCGGAGTACATGGCAGCCTCGGAGGCAGCACAAGAGGCAATCTGGGTGAAGGAGTTCATTACCGACCTAGGAGTCATACCCAATGCGTCGGGCCCGATGACTCTCTTCTGTGACAACACTGGAGCTATTGCCCTTGCCAAGGAGCCCAGGTTTCACAGGAAGACCAGGCATATCAAGCGTCGCTTCAAATCCATTCGTGAAAGTGTTCAAAATGGAGACATAGATATTTGTAAAGTACATACGGACCTGAACGTGGCAGATCCGTTGACTAAACCTCTCCCTAGAGAAAAACATGATCAACACCAGAACTGCATGGGTGTTCGATTGATCACAATGTAACTAGACTATTGACTCTAGTGCAAGTGGGAGACTGTTGGAAATATGCCCTAGAGGCAATAATAAAATGGTTATTATTATATTTCTTTGTTCATGATAATTGTCTATTGTTCATGCTATAATTGTGTTATCCGGAAATCGTAATACATGTGTGAATACACAGACCACAACACGTCCCTAGTGAGCCTCTAGTTGACTAGCTCGTTGATCAAAAGATAGTCATGGTTTCCTGACTATGGACATTCGATGTCCTTGATAACGGGATCACATCATTAGGAGAATGATGTGATGGACAAGACCCAATCCTAAGCATAGCTCAAAGATCGTGTAGTTCGTTTGCTATAGCTTTTCCGAATGTCAAGTATCATTTCCTTAGACCATGAGATTGTGCAACTCCCGGATACCGTAGGAGTGCTTTGGGTGTGCCAAACATCACAACGTAACTGGGTGACTATAAAGGTACACTACAGGTATCTCCGAAAGTGTCTGTTGGGTTGGCACGAATCGAGACTGGGATTTGTCACTCCGTATGACGGAGAGGTATCTCTGGGCCTACTCGGTAATGCATCATCATAATGAGCTCAATGTTACCAAGTGGTTGATCACGGGATCATGCATTACGGTACGAGTAAAGTGGCTTGCCGGTAACGAGATTGAACGAGGTATTGGGATACCGACGATCGAGTCTCGGGGAAGTAACGTACCGATTGACAAAGGGAATTGTATACGGGATTGATTGAGTCCTCGACATCGTGGTTCATCCGATGAGATCA
Source organism: Triticum dicoccoides (assembly GCF_002162155.2). NCBI lineage: Eukaryota > Viridiplantae > Streptophyta > Magnoliopsida > Poales > Poaceae > Triticum > Triticum dicoccoides. Next base: position 649,393,031 of record NC_041384.1, on the reverse strand, counting down.
TCGAGGAGCATGTGGGAGACAACATGGGTATCCAGATCCCGCTGTTGGTTATTGACTGGAGAGTCGTCTCGGTCATGTCTGCGTGTCTCCCGAACCCGTAGGGTCTACACACTTAAGGTTCGGTGACGCTAGGGTTGTTGAGATATTAGCATACGGTAACTCGAAAGTTGTTCGGAGTCCCGGATGAGATCCTGGACGTCATGAGGAGTTTCGGAATGGTCCGGAGGTGAAGATTTATATATAGGAAGTCAACTTTCGGCCATCAGGAAGGTTTCGGAGGTAATCGGTATTGTACCGGGACCACCAGAAGGGTCCCAGGGGTCCACCGGGTGGGGCCACCTATCCCGGAGGGCCCCATGGGCTGAAGTGGGAGGGGAACCAGCCCCTAGTGGGCTGGTGCGCCCTCCCATGGGCCTCCCCTGCGCCTAGGGTTGGAAACCCTAGGGGTGGGGGCGCCCCACTTGGCTTGGGGGGCACTCCACCCCCCTTGGCCGCCCCCCCTGGAGATTCAATCTCCTTGTGCCGGCGCCCCCGCTAGGGGTCCTATATATAGTGGGGGGAGGGAGGGCAGCCGCACCCTAGCCCCTGGCGCCTCCCTCTCCCTCCCGTGACACTCCTCTCACTCCCTGAGCTTGGCGAAGCCCTGCCGAGATCATCGTTGCTTCCACCACCACGTCGTCGTGCTGCTGGATCTTCATCAACCTCTCCTTCCCCCTTGCTGGATCAAGTTGGAGGAGACGTCTTCCCAACCGTACATGTATTGAACGCGGAGGTGCAGTCCTTTCGGCGCTAGGTCATCGGTGATTTGGATCACGACGAGTACGACTCCATCAACCCCGTTCTCTTGAACGCTTCCACGCGCGATCTACAAGGGTATGTAGATGCACTCCTCTCTCCCTCGTTGCTAGATGACTCCATAGATTGATCTTGGTGATGCGTAGAAAATTTTAAAATTCTGCTACGTTCCCCAACAGTTTGTACCATGGCATACGATCCTATGATGACTACTTCATCCTAGAGAAAGACATCGTGGGAATGATTGGGTTCTCCGGTTACAAGAAGTGCACGGCCGCAATCTGGATGCTTGCATATGGCACGACCGCCGATTCGTCGGGTGAGTACCTACGGATGTCTGAGAGCACATGCGGAGATGCCATGGTCAGGTTTGCAACTGAATTGGTCGAGGTGTTCGGACCTCGGTAACTGAGATAACCAACTGTGGCAAACACGGAGAGGCTCTTGGCAATCTCAAAAGCAAAAGGGTGCCCAGGTTTGCTTGGATCTCTTTGACTGCATGCATTGGAAATGATAGAATTGCTTGAAGGCTCTACAAGGGAAATATCAGGGTCATGTTAAGAAGCCCATCATAATTCTTGAAGCAGTTGCACCACAAAATCTTTGGATTTTGCACACTTTCTTTGGCATGCCCGGATCTCATAATGACATCAATGTACTGTAGCGATCACCGTTGTTTGCGAGGCGGACTGAAGAAAAAGCTCCTCCTTGCCACTATACTGTCAATGGACATGAGTACAATATGGGCTACTATCTGGTTGACGGTATCTATTCTCTGTGGGCTATCTTTGTCAGCACCATCTCTAACCTAGTTGGCCAAACAAGGCTCACTTCACCCAAAGACAAGCACCTAGAAAGGATGTCGAGAGGGCATTCGGAGTTCTACACGCCCATTTTGCAATTGTTCGTGGACCTACTAAACAATGGGATCTGAAGACCTTATGGCAGGTGATGACATGTTGTGTGATCATGCATAACATGATCGTCGAGGATGAGGGTGACGATGCTGCCGCAGCTCTAGAAGTTGAGAACATGGGTGATCCTATCCAACTTTCAGGCCAGAATAGAACCACATTTGAAGAATTTATTCAAATGCATCAACAAATTTGGCACCGACCAACTCACGAGCAATTGGAGAAAGATCTGATTGAGTATCAGTGGGCGGTTAAAGGGGACAACAATGTTGGGATGTAATATTTGAACTTTTTAAAATTTGAACTAGTGATGCATGCGGCTATTTGAGCGTCTGCACTCTATGTATGCGGCTATTTGATTGATCGTGGGACTTTAAAAAAAATGAGAGGAAGGCCGGATATATGCTGCTATGGTTGGATGGCGGCCTTCGCATCCGTGTTCACGGACTGGTCCTCCGTCCGTGGAATGGATACGGGTGGAAATTTACGGGTTACCGTTGGAAATGCCCTAAGTAAGACATTCGAAACTATTTATGGACATATGGTGCCCTCCACAAGCTAATAGAAAAGTAAGGCCTTCAATTTAAACTAAAACCACGACAAGAACTATTATGAAAATGGAACAGGGTGAGTAGTTAGCCACGCGGGCCGTCAGTATATTTGCATACACAGACAGAAGTCTTCCGGGGACTCGAATGAACGCACGGACCTTGCAAGGCTGCGACCGCGGCTCGACAGCACGACGAAATGCGGAGGAGCCACATCTCATTCGAACATGGACGCTAGCTGTATCTCGTAGCGCGACGGCGACGAGCCAGCCCACAGCTCACACTCGCTTTGCCAGGCACAGTACCGCGTGCGAACTCCCTTCACGCGAGCGGCCGCACGCCTCCTCGCTCGCCCTGCCGCCGCGCCGCGGTACACGAGACCGTCGGCCCGATGCCGGCCAGTTAGGCACGGCAGCAGCTGGCGCCCGCTGGTCAGGAGAAGATCCGCCACTATTATACCCGTCCAGTCCAGGCTTCCGATGCAGGAGAAGATATGCCTCCGTTCCTTCGTCCAACCAGGAAGATCCAGCGGGGGCCACAGCAGACAGATCGCCAACACACTTGCTCTAGTAGGAGTATTTCCATTCACCATCCCGTACCCGCAGCAGTACGACCACCACATCGCACCGGATTGATTATCTACGCTCGCTCGGGCAGGCCACCGTGGACTGTGGCGAGTTGAAGGCGCAAGTGAATGTCGGGCTGGGCGGCAGCAGGACGCGTGGAGGGAGGCCCTGCATACATCATTTCGCCCCGGAAAGTTTTGGGATCAGAAAAAGGACACTACAGGAAGGAAGAAAAGATCCATTTTGATCCTGTACCACCGCTCGCTATTAACCTTCCCTTGTGCTCCTGTTCAAGCGGCCGTGCGATGATCTCCGGGAGATCATCATCATGATCATCATAGAGAACCCCGGAACACGGCAGCCCCACCGATAATAACTGGCTGGCACATCGATCCCCCCATGCCATGCCCCGGGTCACATGCGTCGCTGTACTAAACAGCAAGTGTCACGCAGCATGTAAGCCCAAGTGCCCACACACACTGGCCGACCGCCCCAACTTGAGGGGAATCCTATGTGCATCTACGTGCTGGACTGCTGCTGGTGGTACAAGGCGGCAGCACACAAGGCACGTTCTCGACCGGGCGAAGGGGAAACTGGCGAACATAGGGCAGTGAATGATCTTGCAGAAACTGGCATGCGGCCAGCAAAAGAAAAGAAAAGAAAACCAGAGACCGCATTGTCCCAGTTGACTGCGCGCGGCAAGCAACTTTGGATACCAAGCACAAGCAGTGAGCACCTGGATCACCCGTGGGGAACTAGAATAATAATAACAAATAATAAACCGTGATCGCCCGCCCCACTGGTGAATTTTCAATGGGGCATCTGCAGACCATGTCAAAGGATAAAAGACAGGCGCGCCGCGCAACACGGATAAAATAAAATCCAGAGTGGCCAGTGACAAAACCACCTAAAAGACAAGCTGTCAGCAGCAGCAGCAGCAGCAGCAGCTAGCAGCCATAGCAAGCCTGCCTAGACATCTATGGTAGATTTCAAGCGGCGACACATCCAGTCCAGGTGAAAGTGAAACATCCTAGGAGGCAAGGGGAAAAAATCAATTCTGCCAGATATTTTTGCCTGCCATCTTCATTTTTTTTTTTGGTGTTTCTGGCTCTGCATATGCGGCTCTGGATTTCTCCAAGACATTTATATCGAACAGCTTCTTTACACACCTTCAATTCAAGACCAGGTCTCAAAAATATAACATATGCTGCCACTACTAGCCTGCATAGCTGTCATGGAGAGAGGCAACTAAGGAACGGGCAGACAAGATGAGCCCCATTCCAGCCTATGCCATGGTGGAGCTTATCAGCTAAGACAGCATTGTGGGGGCAGCAAACCAACCAAAAGTGAACTTGCCAGCCAATGCCAGGTGCACAGCTCATGCTTAGCCTTTGCAAGATCTAAGCTACTTGCTACATTGATAAACATGGAACTAGACGACTGATCTAGACGGACGATTCATGCTACTCCAAAACTTTACAAAAACCTTTTGATTGCCACAAAACTGTTATCATTAAGGTAGGTAAGAGGAAGGGGGAGGAGAAAATGGAAGGGGGGAGCACATGGTAGAAGGGCAGAAGCCACAGGTGAACACTACTTAGTATCTAGGGACCTCCTTGAGAGGCAGCATGGGCATTGCGGCGCTTGGTGAAGAACCTGCAGGCGAGGATGATCCAATATGGACGCCGCTGCGAGAGGAGAAGCCGATCTCATCTGTGCCATCCGGCGGAAGCTGGTCTTCCCTGATCATTGTGCGGAAGGATATGGAGCCACGCTTTGTTGACGTGTCAGAGTTCCGCTCGATTTCTCGGAAGCTCTGGTTGGCCACAAGCGACGAGCCCTCATAGTAGTAATCGTCATAAGGCACCATCTCTGCTATCTCCCTGCTGCCTGCATCTTTGAGTGCCAATGAATCACGGACAGGCCAGAATACCAGCAAGAGTATCCCAACAGTTGTGCCGGATAGCATCATCACGAATGACAAGAAGACGATGACCTCAAATGCTTTATCTCCTGGGCTGGGCATCACTGAGAACCCTAGAAGAAGCACCCTGATAGGAAGGAAGAAAAGCACCGACATTATCAGCCAGGAAACCCTCTTTCGCAGCGCCTTGTTGATGACCAAGGATAACACCCGAGATCCAACATAGGAGACATAGCTCATCAGGACGGCATCGATAAGTCCCAGAAAAATGGTGCCAAACAACGGATAGGTGCAAACATTGGTGTCCCCAACTGGCATGGACGTCTGAATGAAGTATTTAGCAAACACTCTCCTTCCATGTGCACTGTTCTCATCCTTAACAAATGTAGGCCCAACAAACACAAGAAGGGCCTGAACGAAGAACACCGGAACACAGAAAACCAACATGTAGCCAATGGTCTTCAAGTTCCATCTCTGGGTCAAAGTGCCCAGCTCCCTCTTCTGTAATGAGCCATGCAGGAGGAAAGCAAAGCCAAAGAAGATGCTTGGTTCAGCAAACCCTAGATTGGAGAGAATGTAGGCGTCACATGCGATCTTCTGCCACACTAAGCTGGAGAACAGCCATCCCTTCAAGAAGCTCAATCTCACAATCTCCCCTACTCCCCACCAAATAGTGATCAGAATCAGAGCAATGCGAGTCACCCAGGGACCATTAAAGTAACCGAGTGAGAGCAAGGTCCCTTTCCGAATCCGAAACCAGAACTGGATTGACTGAAAAATGCAGTAGAGGCCCAGAGCAGCAAAGGCCACAAACAGTCCAATCGTAAACCAACCGACTATATCGGCAGCTTCTCTGCTCAGGTGCATCACCTGAAGAACAGCTGCCACGCATGCTCTCTGCTCGCATCGATAGCACAATGACCCACAAATACCATAGACTCAGCCTGCTTCCAAGTTCCAGCTGTGTCCAGCTTCCACAACACTGTAATCGACAGATAATTACATTAGATCGATTGAGGCAACAATCCAAATTTGATAAGTACAGGTACAGGCTAAAACAAACAAAGCCAGCTCTCAAGCAAAATTGGTTTGGTTTGATTGCACCCTAAACCTCAGGGGCACAAACCACAGTAATAACAAGCTCCATTAGTTACTAGCACACACGCAGTTCATAAAGACATGGAGTGGTACCGAGACGCCCTAAGCCGTAACAAGCATAACATCCGATTTAATCGGCTAATTAACAAGCACAACCGGGGCATGTAAACATTGCTCGCATCAAGCAACTAAAACCTTACAATTCCAGCACTAAAAGACGGTAACATTTAACCAGCAAACACTCCAAAAACAGCAAGCATAGCACTCGAGCAGCATATCCTACTCGTTTCCACCAACTAAGCGGCTGGAGGCCAGCCCGTTAAGCAGCGAGCAAAGCAGAGATCGCCAGAGTAAGCTGGCAGCGATATTAAGACGAGGGCGAAAGGTCCGC